>NW_017806235.1:2287141-2428140 GCF_001891065.2 Hippocampus comes
GTGTGTGTGTGTGTGTGTGTGTGTGTGTGTGTGTGTGTGTACGCGTCTGTCTGTGCGGAATAGGGGCCATTGCTAAAGGACATTACAGAAAATCTGGCCCTCTACATTGACCCAAAAATAGTAGCGTTATGAAAGCTGTTTATGGAAAGAAGGCTGAAGAAGTAAGTGTCAAAACAGAAAATATTGCATCATCAATTAATTTTAATTTCCAATTATTTCTTTCTCCTAAACCACGTGTCAAACTCAAGGCCTTTTTTTTTGTGGTGACCCAATTCTCGACTTGATGTTTCTTGTTCAATGAATTTGCTGTTCGTTTACTTTTTGCACATACTGAAGCTATGTTTTTCCAATGAATCCATTCTTAGCAAAAGGACTTTTTTTTTTTGCTTTGAGTTGAGAGCAAACATTTGTATGGTAGCAGTGAACGCAACTCACTTCACAGCAAGAAGCAACTTAGCAGATGGCGCATCTACACGTGTAGACGGACAATATAACTGTAGCCACAGGCATATATTCTTTATCCTCTGTGAGCAATGACTTCTGTTACTGTAGCTTATTTAAAGCACCGCTGTATTTATATTTAGTTGTCACTATTTTTCATTCATTCTAATTTTAAATTCAAGTGTGAAATACAATAATATATTTCGATATGCAACAATATTGAGGTGATCACTTATAATGACGCTTTCCAGGAAAACCATCACTACAACGTGGCCCACAAGGAAAATAATGACATTCGGAACCGTTATTGCCAATATATTCCTCTTATGGACTCACATGTTAATTTCAGCAGAGAGAGGCGGACGTTGATAAGAAAAAAAAATCATTAAACTCCAATTGGCCCGGCGCAAACACTCCATCACCGCATTCAGCTAAGGCCTACTCTCGGTGTTGCAGGAAAACACTTTTTTTTTTTTTTTTTTAGGGTCTTACATCTGAACAAAGCAGAGGGATCAGAGGAGAAATCAATAGCAAAACAGCATCCATTAACAGAGTCCTTATGGAGCCCGAAGCTGTTCATCTACTGAGAATCACACTTCAAAGTGCGAAAAAGGAGAAGATTGAGGCATGTGAGACCGATTGACCCGATGTGAGTCAAGCGCACGTTCTGACGGACTGACGTACACACACACCGATGCCCATAATGTGTGCCAAGCACACAAACGCACGAGTTGGTGCTTCAGTAGCGCTCTTGGCCAGAAGTCATGTGGTTAGAGTTAATGAATAATGTTCCCCCTCTGCACTAAGGTTTGGCTGTACGGATGGCATTAGATAGATTAGCCACACACCCGCGTGCACACGCAAGCGCACATAAGCAATTAAACAGGAAAGTAGAAAAAAAAGGTTTTACGCAATCACATGTCCAAGTCATTAAGTGGCGATGCTCTTCAAACATAAGGTGCTGTTTTAATCCGCATTAACATTCAGTATGAGCAGGGGGCAAGAGTGCATATGCATGTTGGAAAGAGTAAAGTGTAATAGACCAGCTTTAACACCAAAGACACCAAAATGACCTACATCAGCTTTTAATGAAGTCTTAAACATAAGAGCTCAATTTAAAGCAGGCAATTATGAGCTCACACCCGCGCGCACAGACTTTTACTGTTACAGCTTGTAAAGAGAGATCCAACCTTCACTTTTGTTCAACTCTTTCAATGCAAATTATAAACAGAACACCCATTGTACCACTGCCAAAATAGTTTCTGACTTACATTAATGTCCGAGATTTTGCACATGGGGAGGACACCTGCGTGTTACGAGTCGGATACAAGTAGGAAGCTAGTAGTGTGTGACACATAGCGAGTGGGAACTGGTAGTAATAGCTACTAGTGCATCACAGTAGTTTACCAAGGTTTAATTTCGGACAAGTAGGCCAAAAGTCACACTTGTAGCAGGGGGAAAAAAAAACAACATTACAAATAAGAGACAGTCTATTGGTGTGTTAAATTGTTTCACCACTTATGACCTTGGGATGTATTTTCATGATCAGTGTAAATTCTTAGCAGAGGGGCAGAGGCAGGTTAGATGTGATGTTGGTAATTTAACAGGCAGTATATCTGCGAGAGGGAGAGCTGCGCAATAGTGGGAGTGGTCAGAGCCAACTTCAACCTCATCCAGCCCCAACACTGATGCTATGCTGCCCAGTGAGGCGTTTAAAAAAAATGGACAAAATGAGCAATTTTCTACTTCAGTGCAATTTTGAACAATTTCAAAATTATGGTGTGTTTGTGTATAACGCCACAAGCTACAGTTCATGTCAGACCACAGCAGAAAAACTCAAGAGTTAGAGTTAATTAACACGTGATTTTTTTTTTTTTGTAAAAATGTGAAAATGATTTGGAAAAGAGTCCAAATGGCAATGCGACAGTTACATCTCGTTACGTTCCCTTTTAATCATCCGAAGCACACAGAGAGACACAGCAGTCTCGGCGTCACATCAAAGACGACTCCAATTCCCCGTTCCACTATAGCAACAGAATGAGGCATGTGCGACAGGCACTCAGGGTCCCAAAACAGCATGCATCTAATTAACAATTCTGTTTCATGTGTTAAAAGAGTGCTAATGGAATTTCTGAATGGATTTCCGATACATTATGTCTGAAATTGCATTGCATAACTGGAATGAAAAGCTTTGGCAAATGGACATTGCTTGCAACGTAAGTGCACCATTTTAAGGTCAGCTTGAAGGTCAAGCCGCTGTCCGGTACAATGTGGCCGTGGTGGCTAAGTTCTAGCCACAAGAAACTTCCCTCTCGGGCCTAAACAACCATGAGCGAGGGGAAAGAGAGGCAGGCAGACAGGCTGAGAGCCTCAAGACCCCCGGGGGTCACATGAGAGAAAATTCCGAGCGGGGAGTAAATTGAAGTAAGCAAAATGAAAAGGGCACAGGGAGCAAAACACGACGGTCTGCTGTGACAATGGGGATGAAATTAAGAAAAGCAAAAAACAAAAACAAAAAACAGATGAGGAGGTTGCATCACAGAAGTGAATATTTACCCCGCCACTTCAAAATGAGGGCAAACATTCTTCTTTATTGATGCACCCTTTACTTCACATAATTTGACATCAGACGCCGGAACACCAAAAACAAGATGCCGTGTGTTTGCACACAATCGAGGGTAATAGAACACATGCCGCCTGCTTGAAATGTTGTGCCAAATGAGACTGGAAAGATCATTAAATCCCATTTAGTTGGTGACCTCTGATACAAGCGCCAAGGTCATGCGCAGTGTATTCTCCAGTGATTCATTCTGTATGCATGTGAACAAGAAGTGAGTGTGCTATGTGTGTGTATGTGTGTGGGGGGGTTACTATCATCGGTGTGTGTGTCTTTGCCCTTGTCCATACATGGAGCCTCATCACCGTCCAGCAACCAAGCAGGACAATCACAAGCGCCTTGGCGCATCCCTCAAGGTCAAATGCTGTCAGCAGGCACATTCTACGATTCGGAGCTCCTTGATTACGACCACTACATCCGTTGTCATCTTGCCAATCAAACGGACTTAGTACAGAGCACTTCAATGTGTCACAGGATTCACTTATCAAGTATCTGTGTGGATAGATTTAAAAAAAACTGAGCTGCATGCGACAAAAACTGACAAAGGCCATGACTGAGGAGAACAATAGTCTTGGGTGAGTTCTTTTCTATTGTTTGTCCCAAGGAAAATAAAAGCGTCCAGATAAGCCGAGGAAAGCCAGCGCAGAAGATGAAAAACACATAAAGCTGTCTTCCATGGGAATTGGAAAACCTCCTACAGCAACGCGAGGCTTAAAAAGTGTCGGACTCATGCGGGAGCGTCGTATTGCAGTCGACTAGGCGGCGGGGCCTGATCAAAACTCTCACTTGCAGCCAAGTAATGGTCACTTCAATGAGGAAACGGAGCAAAGTGGCTCACCCGTGTGCAAAATCGGGAAAATGGAAGATTACAGAAAGTGAACTCTGGTGTTGTTGACTGATGGAAAAATGAAAAATGTGAAGCTAGCAACAGCAAAGCATAAATCCATGGATGCCATGTGAGGGTTGTTAAAAAAAAATGTAAAAAAGTCAGCTATGCCCGAGAAACACTACAGATGTACGTATGAAGATTCAAGTGATGAGTTCAAAACCAAATGTCATCTCTGCCCGCCACCTTTCAGTTAAGCAAGGCATACACAGTGGAAAAAAACTGTTAAAGTTGACCTTTAATATGATTGTGAAGGCCGATTTTTTTTTTTTATTCAGGTCTAGCAGGGGCGGGCGTTAAGTCACATATGTGCAAAGAAGGAAGTATGTCAAGTAAGTATTTCAAGCAAGTACCGCGATACTGTGGACAGCAAGTCCAGTCCAAACTTTTCAAGTCATGTAATTCAGGTCAACAGGAAGTCGAATCTTTCATACTTAACTGCAGCATATACCAACTCCTAAAATCAACTTTAGTGTGACTTGAGTCATGTTATGCGTTTCCGGTCTCCCGCCTGCGGCTCCGCTATCGGATTTCTGATTGTGCAGGTGTACCGAAATAAAGTGTCCAGTGAGTGGACATTATATTGTACCACGTCAGCTTCCTCCTGACTGATTTGCTAATCTGATTTTATTGAATCCCTATTCTCCCTTCTGTCTTTCCCCCCCGACTATCAGTCTTCCCTGAGATAGTACGAGAACACATCGAGTCTCATCTTTTCGCACTTGTATTTCATTCAGGCTTCAGCAGCAGATAGGACGATGAGGCTGTGCACGTTTGTCACACAATTCCTTTTCAAGGTAGGAGCGTACACGAGGGGAGATAAGACGCGGAAATAACTTATAAAGACAAGATAGCAAAAGCCTATCACGTGTCTCCCTTCTTGCAAAATTCCATCAATGCTGGTGAGCTCGGGGATGGTTCGCAACTCCTTTTTGTTTCGTTTTTTTTTTTTTTTGCTCATGTTTTGACTTCACAGAGGGGGGTGGAAAACTGGTCACAACGATAAAGTGAGAACCCCAAACAAGTTAATGAGGAACAGGAAATAATGAGCTGATTGCATGATTCCAGGCACTGCTTATTCGGCAGCAATTTCGTATTTCCAGATCCTGTATGCGCAGGATTTAGTGCGCAATGAAACATCGAGTGGCTGCTGCTTACGAGCCAACGCCAAGGTCGCACTTTGCTCAGGTTCAACATGTGTAAATGGCCATGAAATTAACACCCGTTCTTTAGTTTAATGGTTAAGGAGGATGCCGTGATGCAGGGAAGAGGTAGAAGTGTCTGTCAATAAAGAAAGACTTCACGTGGAAAGAACCGACGTGCAAACCTGCTTTCCCAAAACACCCCAAATTCTTTTTAATAAGGAATATGGTCATCTATAATATTGTGCTTTATAAAACATTTTATGGTAACATAATCAAATTTTTTTTTTTTTTTTTTTTGGAGTGCGGTAGTCATTTAAAAACTCAATTTTGTTGAATATTTTGGGATGTAATTCCACTTTCTGACACGAAATGGTGGCACAGTATGGTACATAACACTAAATTCGAAAGAAGAGAAAACAGAAAGTGTCAGCCGAATTTTTCTGACTGTTGAGTGTTTCAACCCTCTTCAATCCTGCTTTTTATGCCTACAGAATGCTGTAAATTCAGATGGAAGTAAATCCTTTTATACACACTCCCGAACTGCTTTTACACACACACACGTCAGGTTAGCACTACAGCCAACAGCTATATGCATCCGGCAGTACACAAGCAAGCCTGGCCGCACGCCTTCAGCTACAGTCACGTTAAGTCAAGTTATGCAGTCTGGTAACTCCACTCATGTCATTAGCAATGTCAAGATTGGGCTCATGTTCAACAGGGCATGAATGGGTGGAGTTTCTTTTGCACACAGTATATGACAAAGGGGTATACGAGTCATTGAGAAATAAAAGTGTTTCACAGCACAGATATAATTACGCTGAAAGTAAGCGAGAAAAAAAAAAAGACTTAAACATCTCCTCAGGAACCTGGCCACTTCTGCTAAAATCGAGTACATCCTTAGTTAAGCAGATCATTCAATTCTATCTCCGAAATGAAATAATTCATATGTATAATATAATCAGAGCCTGGTTCATTCTTTTGTGGAAAAAAAAATGAAAAAAATGACTCAGACCATTACTTTAGGAAGCTGTGCAACATTTGATTTGAAACATTCACTTCTACAACATTCGTCAGAAATCAAAATGTCCTGGTGAGCTATTTTTAGAACCCCCCCCCCACCCCCCACTACTCCCATGATCTTTTGGGGGCAACCTGGTGCCCGCGGGCGCCATGTTAGTGACCCCTGACCTCCAGCATATTAAAATAACACCTCTTCGTCAATTTTTCCGGATGTGGCCCTTATTCCGAAAAGTTTTTGAGAGCCTTGTCAAAATGGGTAGCCTTGAAGATGCACACACACATTTACGATCCTTGTCAAATGGTGTTTTTGTTACCATATTCAGCTACGTAAGAGGGTCGAAATATTGGCCGTGCTACTCAGTAAGATCGTTTGCAGTTCCACAACCACAGTCAAAATAAACATGCACATTTGTGCGTGTGTGTGTGTGCGTGTGTGTGTGTGTGTGTGTGTGTTCATACCCAGGACTGAACGGTGGTCCCTGATGCCTCCTCATCTGCCCAGCTGTACGCGTAAACGAATGTATTTTCTGTCGTCCGTCTCTCTTGGCGACCAAAATGCCACCGCACGTGTCGCGTTCCTCAGGTTCCCCCCCCCCCCCCCCCTCAGTGTCGCCCCCTCTCACTCTGGAAGTCTGGCATCGGCACCTGCCGCTCACACCTCCTCCTTCTGTCTGTCTCTCGCCCCGCTGCTCCTTCAATCCCTCCCTCTGGCCGGATCGTGCGAACACACCTCCCAGTTCACTCTTGGTTGGATATTTTGTCCGCCGAATGAATCCAGGGGCAAAAATGTCAGCATTCACAAGGATGTGGAGGCAGCGGGGTGAGGGTAGATGCGAAATTCGTGCCGTCCTTGAGGGGCGCGCATGTCCATGGATCAAGGTGCCCTCCAGCTCCTCCTGCAGATCAGGTGTGAGGTCGTCACAGAGGAGATGCAGGATGTGGTGGTTGCCTCTGCCCGCTTCAGTATGAGAGTCCCTCTCATTTAGTATGCTTTTCATCGCTCCCCCTCTCTCTCCCTTTCTCTCTCGCTCTTTATCTCAAATCCCCCTCCCCTCCCTGCCTTCATACGTTCAGTCACTGCCTATCTTCTACTGCTGCTGCTGTTGCTGCTGCTTGGGATCTTCTTGACTCCGAAATCACAGAGTTGTCTTGTGAATGGTTGAGGGAGGCTCGCTCAACATTCAGTCTGGAGGAAAAAACAAACTGATTAGAAGGGCTAAGGAAAGGAAAACAGGAAGGAAAGACGTTTTTCACAGAAAACATTATTTTACGTACACAGTCGAGGAAACATGGCTTATCCGTGCACTTTTTTATCTTGAAAAGATCAGTAACTTTGTGGGCCCTGGAAAGGGCGTCGTTCAAGTTCCCAAAAGGGGACATTTCTGGAGATCATCCTTCTATTCATCCGTCCATTCACTACCGCTGAGTCGGGTCGCGGGGGCAACAGCTTTACACCAAGTACCATCGCAAAAGAATACATCGCTCTCCAAATACCACCATTATGAACAACATAGTTTAGCTTACAGTCTGCTTGCTTAAGGCAAATGCTTACGTCAACAATTATTAGCCTTTAAGCAACTGATGTTTGAACACAAACTGCGCAGCAACACATGTAGACAGACAATGTAAAAGTACTCACATTTGTATACTGTATTCTTTATCCTCTGCAAAGAACGACTAACTATATGAGGTGGAAAAGCTGATGTGGAAAAAAACTTGATTTTGAGTCCCTGTTTCTGACCAATAAGATGGTAACTAATGGTACCTTTTTGATTTTGAGGGACTCATTTTACCTTTTACTATTTTATGTCATTTTAGGTTGCACTATTTTTGTTTTACTATGTAGTACTTGTAAACTCAGTGTTTTGAAAGGTACTATATAACAATAATAATGGGATGAATTTGGTTTTGGTACTCTTGTCTTACATACACAGAGGTTTTCACATTCATACTTTTCATTTTTACTCATTAGAATACCTCCGAGGAAAGTCAAATCACTCTTCAGTATATCTGTGTTGCACACCACAATGAACCAGATCACAACATGCAGGAATGCAAAGAGAGATGTTGGAATTCAAGAAGTGCATAAAGAACGCCGCACTTCTTGAGAGAGGGTGGGTGGGCTTAGTGCATTGCTCAAGGGCAAGAGAGGAAGCAGACTAGCATCTCTTCAACAACTCATTGCCAATTTGTCCACAGCAGGACTCAAACCGTTACCCTCCTTTTCCAAAGCCGAAGTTCTTACAGACGAGCTACTGCTGCCCTACATGCATAAAAATGCAATTTTACTTGGCCTCATTTTCGCTAAGATACATTCCGATCTCTGTGACATACCACCCCCGGTTTCAAACATTTAACTTTTGAAAGTACAGGGTGTTCAGAAAGTCACGGTGCACTTTATGACTTTAGGAACAGCTTCAATTTAGAATACTGAAGGTCTATGTCTGTTAATAAAAACAGAAATTCTGTATATTGTCATAGGTCCACTGATATGAATATACCGTATTCTCCAGACGATAAGGCAGACCTAAAAACATTCATTTTTCTCCAAAGCGACACTGCACCTTATAATCCGATGGGTCTTATATATGAATCAATATTCGGATTTCTTGGACGTAGCATTTTTAATGTTCTGTAAAAGCGCTTTGTTACAGCTGCAGCGGTTGTGAAAGAGCTATCTATATATATTTGTATTGTATTCTCTTTAGCATAGCTCCATCTGGTGCATGCATAATGAAACCTCAACCACTACTGTAGCTTCTATTCTAGGCGCCTTGTCACGTGGTGTGCCCTATATATGAAAACCATTTTAAAATAGGCCATTCATTGAACGTGCGCCTTATACTCCAAGACGCCTTATAGTGCAGAAGATACGGTATTAGGATGTGTTGTGGGCATTAATGCAGTCACCTCCTCTCCACAGCCATACGCGGTTATGTTTCTCAATATGGTGTTTGAGATTATTTTAAAAAAAAAAAAAAAAAAAAAAGAAAGAAATCCATTGGTTTGTTTTGTTTATCCCTTCCCCCGTTTTGCCAGAAGCACTTAGGGTGAAGGAATAAGGAAGAGAGAGAGAGAGAGAGAGAGAGAGAGAGAGAGAGAGAGAGAAAATAGACTTTTATATTACTCGCTTTTGTTGCCTTGTCAGGACAAATCAGCTCACGGGATACTGACGACGAGAAGGAGAGGCACATGCGCACACGGGTCCACACGTCCACATCACCAGTCTGCCTGACTGTCTTGCGGTCTGTGAAAGGTTGATGGCAGGAAAGGAGAAGTCTGGCCAGTGACACTGCGGGGGTCGTGGGGCAGCATATGTCAACATGTTAGGAAGGGTGGTAAAGAACCCAAGTCCAAAGTCAACTCCAAAATCTCTGAATCAGTCTAACCCTGTCACCTCGAGCTCATATAACGTGTGTCACTTTTATTTCTCTGCGGAATCTATTTTGAACATGGTCATTTCAAATCCTTTGCATTTGGTAATGCAGCGATGCCTTGAGTTGAAATGCTCTTTCCCTCTTAATTTAGAAATGCCATGAATCCATTCCAACCTCCCCCGATCCCATTGCAATTCTTTATAAAATTACTTTGCCCACATCTAACTCACGCATGGACTCCAACGAGTCCGTTCTGCTTCCGCCATGTGGAGAGCACGTCTTTCCTACGGTGAATTTAAAGGGAGTGAGAGGAGCCGCTTCCATTGGCAGGAAAACACGTCAGCTGTGTTCACTCCCACAACAGCACAAACACCCGCTTCTCACTGCGCTCATCTACGAAAATACCAAAAGAAACAAAACTCCACCCATGTGCAGAGTTAGATCGTGCTTTGCGTCAGACTTGTGCTGGGCACAAAAATATCGATGACGTTTGTGAGAACAAGCACGAATAGGTGGCTGAAGTTACAGTAACTACTGTGTAATTAGAACACGGGAAGGAGGGAGAGGAACGTCATGCTGAAGGCAGCTGGCTTCATCTGTTAATTCATTTGCAACATTTGTCACTTTCATGTCATGTATTAATAAAGTTAACTGCTGTACAGTGAAGCCCCACTAACTTTGATGCCGTGTGTCGGATGTGCGACGTAGTGAGTTAACCTGTCACTCGTTCAATGTCGCTGAGTTTGTGCGGTGTGACTTCCCATATTTTTTCTGTTGACATCCACTTTTTGTCAAGTGAGCCACACACACACACACACACACACACACACACACACACACACACACACACACACACACACACGAGCGGAACAGACTGTTGTAGTACCAAGTCTGACATGTGAGAGGCAGCAGAGTGCCACAAGGCATCGACACTGCTGGAAAGTAAAAAGAAGCAGCAATAAAAGAAGCTAGCTTCACTTCTTGTCATTTTTATTTTTGTGGATGACTTGTGAGATACATTACACGGTATATATAATCACGCCTAGCTGCTAGCTCCCCACGTACCTTGATAAACAAATGGATTAATTGAATTTATATTGGTTCAATGGGGAAAGATGAATTTAGACAAACGGGCACGGAACAAATTCAACTTGTATTTCGAGGCACCGCAGCATATTTATTAACTGTAGCATGTTGGGTTTGTTTATTTTAACTCCCCGGAAAAGATACTGTATAAATCAAATGTACTTACTTTGTCAAGGTCATGAAATAGTTGTCATGTGTCAAGACTTTTATACTATAGGCGCCCATGTTACGGCCAAGTAGCAAAGCTCTACCGTTGGGATGACATTCATTGCGTTGACATTTCGGGCAGAATAGGATGACATTTGATTTGCGACTGTGCGGGCGGGTGTGTGTGCTCACGTAAATATACGAAATGTCTGAGGCATAATATAACCGGATCTGTCTAACTTGTGGAAAATATGTATCATAAAGGCAGCAGAATGTTAAAAAAAAAAATGCTAGCGCAAAGAATACACTGTGGAATTAATTGCTTTCTCGACAGAGCCAAATACAAGAAAGCATCTGCAATAAATTGAGATTGTCATTACATTCCGGGCTTTTACTGATGCCACAAGAATGATTCATACTCGTACTTACTTTTCCTTGTCACCTTATACTTAAGCGCCGCCAGATATGCAAATGAATTCCACCGCGAAAGCAACAGCTCAGGAACGAAACGGGAAACTTGATATGAGGGCGCATACATCACTTGCTCTCAGCGGCGGCGTCATGCAAATAATCACGGCCTTGTTCGTTACTGTTGTACTTGGCAACTTCTCCGCATTTCACGACTCAGCACGCAGACAGTCAAGAGCCGAGTGGACTTACGTGGTGGCCGATGTCACACTCACAAAAATACCGCGCATCTCCTATGACCCTGACTATTTCCCATCCGGTAACGCTAGACTCATGATGTCACCGTCTGTGTAAATTTGATGGATGAGTGGTTTCTGCGCATTCAGTGGACACGTCGCAGCCACCTGACAACAGGGAATAGCCTATTCACACAAAATGGTGAAAAATAGAGCCCTATCCCGAATAGGGCTCCGTTTTTCACCATTTTGTGATCTCATTTTATGTACTTGTCTATTTTTCGATTCAGTAAAATTCGGCCGGCTGAGCAACACTCTTCTCTGAGGTGTCAAATTTAGCAAGACCTTTATTTTCACTTTACAGGGACTTTTGTTCAACTGTAGTGTGTAAAATTTATGGGTATCTAGTTTATGTCTAATTTCTGTTGTAAAGCAACGTTAAGGCTTCGGTGAGCCTTTTTCTCCTTGAAACCAGACTGCGTTGAAACAGAAGTTCAGAACAACCACAGAGAGAGAATCTCACATATTAAAATGCAAAGAAAGGAAACGTCTCTCTTTAGCCCCCGAACCAGTCAACCACCGTGCCGCCCACTGTAGCCAAGACCCTGGCAGTGCAGTTTTTGTTTTTGCGAGTCGCTCTGAGATTACTATGAGCTGTCAAGTAGCACATTTGTTTTCCGTGCAGCCTCCACCAAATGTGTTTTACAGAAAACAACTTTTTGTCCTCATCTGTTTGTTCTTTCTGGTTTCCTCTCCCCCTGACTCCAGTACAGAACACATTCATTCGCTGTAATGGTAGAGAAGACAGAAATAACACATAGCTGTGAGGCTAACTATGAAGGCAGTTAAGCACTGTTATCTGTGCCTGTGCCTATGTGTGTGCGAGCCTGTGTGTGTGTGTGTGTGTGTGTGTGTGTGTGTGTGTGTGTGTGTGTGTGTGTGTGTGTGTGTGTGTGCGTGCACACACGCAAGGAGGTGATCGCCTTATCACTGGAAACAGACCTGGACGTGAGCAGGGTGGTGAGCAGGAAGGGAATGGACTGGAGGGGTGGCGGTGGTCGTGGGGGGGGGGGTGGAGAAAAGCAACAGTGAAATTGAAGGATAAGGAAAAGAAATAGGCAGGCGCAGATGGGAAGACGAACGGCAGGCACGTGGAGGATATCAAAAAGGGATAATGCGCTGTGAACGAGGAAGGTGCCAGATAAAAGACACAAAGGAGCTGAGTGGGAGGGGACACGGGGAGCAAGCGGGACGTGAGTCGGTTGGAAAGTGGAAGCGAAGACGGCAGTGGGAGCCGGGGAATTATGGACCGGTGGGGGGAATGTGGTTGTATCATTTTTGCGGGGATAAATTGATCGTCAGTGATAAGCATAGTGGAATAGCGGTTAGCATGTCTGCATCACAGTTTGGGAGGTTCAATTGTCAGCTCCACTATGTTTTGTTGTTTTATAAAAAAATTACTGAAATGTTGTACTTATTGAATGCCAGGAGAACAGTAAAACACATCAAGCACACTCACCAAAGCTGCTGCCGGCCACAGCTCACGCCCAGACACTCACATACCACCCCAGCCTCTTAAAGGCGCATGTACAACACCCAGACATTAAAACACAGACAGTATTTTGCATATATGTTTGTTTCTATCGGGTGTTTTTTTTGTGTGTGTGTGTGTGTGTGTGTGTGTGTGTGTCAAAATGTTTACAATGCATTTAAAACAGAGGTTTCAAACTCACGGCCCAGGGGCCATAAGTGGCCCGCCACGAAGAGAACAGCCAATTTCCAGAACAGCCAATTTCAAGAAAAACAGAAGAAGGAATGTTTTGATGTTGAGCACAGGGGCACCCCAACATGACAGAAAAAAAATTGTGGTGCACAAGAAATCGGATGTCATTACTCAACGAGTCATGCCGAGCAGTAGGCAAAGTCCTAGCGAGATGAGAGAAAGGAACACAGTCACCGATCTCCAGTTAGTTGAGTTTGAGAATTCTGGTTTGTTTCACGTCCATACATTCAATTACTGTTTCAATGTATTCATTGACGCCAGTCATTTACTCACAAAATATAATATACATGTCTGAAAGTTGCCCCCGCAAGGTGGATTTATGTAAATTAGGCGATATGGAGATGTGACAGCAAAAGACGTATCAATACAGGCGTGACTGAAGAGCAATAAAAGGTACACTGCAGGAGGACTTGGGCTTGTGAAACAGGTAGACTTGTGGCAAAAAAGGTGACAGCTGAAAAGTAGCGCACGAGTAGAAGGAATGTGAGAGGCTGTGTCGAACATGCGAGAGAGCAAGCGCTGATGTGAGAGAAGCTGCCGTTTGTCCTCGGGCTGCTCTCTTGGAGGAAGGGCAAGGATGCGGAGGCGGTTTTGCAACATTTACTGCCACAAGCAGCGAGCGCGTGTTCTTTCTCGACGGCAAGCAGCCACCAACTCACCTTACATAAGAAGGAGCAAAAAAAAAAAAAAAACGAGAGTTTGTGAGAAAACAATCGCATGTGTGATTATTGCGTAACCCGATACATGACATAGGGCAAAAGAAACGGATTATGGCCCCAATATGAATAAATCGTGCGCACAAAATACTAATTTGGGCCCACGAAATACGAATTTCAGTATCAAACCGCCAAATTGATATTTTGTGCGCACGTTTCATGGCCACAGTTTAATATTTCGTGGGCGCAATTCATTTTTTGCGCAACTATTTTATGGACACTATTTAGCATTTTGTTTGCGCATTGTCGGCAGTATATTTTGGCCACCTGACATGTCTGGCGCTGCATACATTAAAAGGACATTTACATTTTGATCCTGCTCTATTTTTCACGATCACGGGAAAGGAACTTGCAAGGCCTAGCAGGTACACAAATGTCATCACCGATGTCAACACTTTTAGTGCAGCGTCTTTCATAAAACCCGCACCACAAACAACTGTTATGAGACAGTTTTAGCACCAGACTGACATCACTGCGTATCCTATGTGTATGTTTAATCTTTCAAAACATAAAAATGCCCGTGGCAAGACAAGGACATACGATCAGTGTAAACGAAATGAAACAACTCACCTCTTTTACCCGAGTATTGCACTGATATTTTTCATTGGAATGAAATTATACTTGCACGCGGTGATTCCCAACCTTGATCAAGCCAAGGCATATTAAAAATGTCACCACCGAACAAAAACATCCCCCTGAAACGATCTCATTTGATGTATTGCCAACATGAAAGCTTTAAAGTGAACTAAAGGGTCCGATTGATTTATTAAAGAGGCGTGTCCCAAGACTTTTGTCCATGCAGTATGACGCGCAGTCAAGCAACTGCGGACCAGACAGATTCCTCGGGGGAGCACTGAGAGCGCTGGATGCAGCAGTATGGAAGATTCATGCACTTCAGGCCCCAAAAACAGAAGCCGGATGACCAGAAGATCAAACCATCTGGGTCACCATCCCAAATAAGAAATCCCTCGCCTCCAAAAAGTGAGACACATACCTCCAACGTCTGTCTGGTGCACAGCTTAGGAGAGGATGAGGGGGGATAAATGAGGTAGCTCAAGAGAATGTCACCTCAGCAGCTACAGCTTAAAAGCTCATTTACATCTGTTTCGCAATCACACGCGGCTAATCGAGACCTTTGACGGCACCGCATACCAAAAAGGGCCGCCTGTCTATATTCTTTGAGCTGGAGACCAGCGGGCTCCCAGGACATGAAGTTTGATAAATGACTGTTTGCCCTGACTCTGAAGCCTTTTGGAGCACAAAAGCGTGGCGGCTGTAAAGCAGACATGAATAGAATGAGCTTTGTGTTTGGATACCCAGATGGAGGCTTTACACGGTGGGAGACAATCAAATATATTCTTGTGTGTTTATTATAATTATGAGTATTTGAAATGAATCACAGCTCTGGCCTCCCTGTGTGGAGTTTGCATGTTCTCCCCGTGCCTGTGTGGGTTTTCTCCGGGTACTCCGGTTTCCTCCCGCATTCCAAAAACATGCATGGCAGGCTGATTGAACACTCGAAATTGTCCCGAGGTGTGATTGTGAGTGTGAATGGATATATGTCAATGTGTGCCCTGCGATTGGCTGGCAACCGGTTCAGGTTGTCCCCCCGCCTACCGCCCGTGTGGAGTTTGCATGTTCTCCCTGGGTCTGCGTGGGTTTTCTCTGGGTACTCCGGTTTCCTCCCGCATTCCAAAAACATGCATGGCAGGTTAATGGAACACTTTAAAATGCTTGTAGGTGTGATTGTGAGAGCGGATGGTCGTTCGTCTCTGTGTGGCCTGTGATTGGCGGGCAACTGGTTCAGGGTGTCCCCCGCCTACTGCCCGAAGATGGCTACAGTGGGCTCCAGCACTCCCCGCGACCCTTGTGAGGATAAAGCGGTTCAGAAAATGGATGGATGGAATGAATCACATTTCTGAGGGCTCAAACATGCACAAAAACGCAAATTTTGCACATAGACATCAGGCCTGGCTGGGTGTTTAATTTCTCTGTGGAACTCGAGAGAGCCAACTGTTCATACACAAATAAGTCGGTTTTCCGCATATGTCACCTTTACTGTGAGTTTTAGAGTGGAGAAGATGATAGCATTATGTCTCATTTTCTATTTTAACGTTGACCGTCATAATGTTAAGTCCTGCGTCAAGATGAGATCATGCACTTGTGCTCACTCGCTCTTTCTCTCCCTGTCGCTTGCCCGCCCCCCACCCCCTGAAATAAGTTAATTGCATCTTAAATTAGGGAAAGAACTTTACTCCATAATAAAAGCTTTACAATCAAACGGAGCTCGCCCGAGGCCCCCACAGAGACGAGTGCAGCGACGTGCACTGTGATGTGTGTGAAACTGTCAGCAAGATAATTTATCTGGCACCTTCCTCTCATCTCCGTTCGCTTCTTTGTCTCCCAGATCAGGCACTGATGCCAGAAACGATGTTACGGTAATTGGATTGTCAATGTGTCAACATTACCTGCTGGTATCAAATCTGCTGTTTTGGGAAAACATGCATCACAATCAATCAAGTGTACAGCGTGCTAAAATGTTTATGTGACAGCGTCAATACACTTGTGTCACCCGTTGTTGTTCGGATATGCGTCGCTTAAAGTGTTATAACAACTCGGCAACGCTTATGCTAACCATTAGCATGGAATGTACCATAATGCATGAGCAAGACCACATATAGACCCCAACGCCACCCCCACCCCCAAATTGTTCTTTCTATTCAGTTTTCCAATACAGATACAGGGCGTGGGTTCTGATTTGCATAGCACGCCTCCCGTTCCTGGCACTGATTTATATTTATGGGTATTCTCATCCTGTGAAAGCAATTGAGTGATTGTTTTACAGTTGCCCCTCTCACCTTTTTTTAAGGAGACATTCACCTACTTCATGAAATCAACCTCATCGGATGGAGCGCAAGATAATCCTTCTCTATTTGTCAACAACCAAGCATATATCCTGGAATTTTATGTGCATGTTTATCATCCTTTTTTTTTTTCTTGCTCGCAAATGGAACTGTAGCCTGAAATGAGTCATTCACATGCTGACTGGGGATGCAATGTAATGAATGGAAACCAGCTGCAATCGTATCTTTTCATGCTAAATAATAAGGCGAGGGCATCATGGAGTACTTCAAAAGGCACAAACGGGATGTACAGCGTTCGTTGTGTCCCGTGGCGACCTAAAAAAAAAAAAAAAAAACGCCAGCTTCTGGTGTTCAAAAATTCTCCATCCAAGCTTTTCTGCTATTATGATGTAAATTTACCATTTTCTGTCAGTTAGTTCACAATGGCACCAAAATTATTTTAATAGTGCATCCAGTGACTTTTTTTTTTCGACAAGAGAAATCACTATGAAAGTTTTTTTTTTTTTTAACCTGAGGAAAAGAATTTGAAACAGTACTTTTACAATACGGGCTCAAGTGTGTGTGTGTGTGTGTGTGTGTGTGTGTGTTTTTTTCCACTACCACCTGTCCTCAGAGCCGAGTGTGAGTACTTTTGCCACTTCCCAAATCGCAACAGTGGGATCTATACACATTTCGGTTGTGCGGATTTAGCACCTTATCTGGTGACTTTCAGAAATAGGTTCTGACATCCGGCGGACCAGAGGTCACAACACCGGCTCATATTGGAGGGGCTCCACCTGTTCGATCCTGTTGTTTTCTCTTTGCACGACGTGCAACAAAGCCTGCCGCAGGCTCAGCCCACCTCGCTGCTGTTATTGTGCAATTTCTTTTTTTTTTCATCACAGAATAGAGTTCATTTAGACCTCAATGTCTGTGTTTGTGCGTGGCGGGGGCAAACAGGATTGTAGCTCCAGGAGAGAAAAGTAAAAGGATAGTGTGGGAGGGAGTGTTTTGGTCTCTGAGTAGAGAAATATCAGCTTCAGTATTTTGTTTTGAAACAATCAAAGCCAAAAGTCTGCTGCCCTGATGGGAAAAAAAAAACTCATCCCACAAAACAATAATCCCACTCACCCCAATTTTCAGTTTTTATTTTATTAGTTTATCCACAGGCCGCAATGAAAAAAAACATTTGTGGGGTTGCAAAGACAAGGCTTTTCTATGACAGTAACTGTTTTTGTGTGTTTACTGTACATGAGCTAAAATGTCTCTATGGCTCACCTAAATATGCAAAAACAGCATTAGAGTATTGATACGATTTTATTGTTTTCTGGAGAAGAACTGATGGACGTTTTTGCTAAACTATCCTTACTTATTTTATTTTTTGCACATAGGTTAAATCCTTCCATACGCAATATATAAAGCCAGGAAAATCCCAACGACAGTATTAGTCTTTTTTTTTTTTCAGATTTTGTACTGCAGAAAAAAAAGTGCAAAATAAGCAATTGCACAGAAGTAATATTTTCTTAAATGCTGAAATAATACAGTATGAAAAGATGCTAAATATGACAGCTTTGAAATTTATTGTCGGGTATCATGGCTATACAGGGCCAGTGCCAGTGCTGACAGCGTTTCCAACATGGTTCAATGAAGCCAGCACCCCAAAAAGGCTTAATGCATACCAACGTGGCATGGCCCACTGGTTGAGAATTACGGCACTCGATACAAAACTTCTGCTGTGATTACTCTTGTAAAACCTGCATTAGAAAGTGCTGCTCAAGTTTTTTTCAATTCACTTCTTCCTCCCACACAATCCAGACTACGCCAGGATTTGAACGCCTCTACTTTTGCCCTCAATGAACCGTTCTTGCTTCGCACAAAAAAAAAAAAAAAAAGTCACGAAAAATTGCACCTTATCCTTCTTAGTTTTATCAGCACATTTTGTCTCGAAAATATTAGGAGACATTTATCATAATTTAATCAACTCACTTACTGCTGTCACACTCATTGCCCTTGTTCTGCCTTCCTCTCTCAGTGTGCCATCTGCGGGAAGACATAAGAGGCGATCACCCCTGGGCACAATATTCTCAACTCCCCTGAGAGTGTTTCAAACACGCACATTACATTTCAAATATCCTCCAGCTCACATAGTCCAGTCTGAAAGTGGGGAGGCATGAATCCTAAATGGAGGAGGATTGACAGGTGAGTGGGTGAAAGTGAAGGGAAAAAAATGGAGACCATGGCAAAACAATTCGGCATGAAATTTTTGCATTTTGTAGCCATGATGGGAGAGGAGACTGGAGGTGGGAGAACTTTTTTTTTTTTGGTGCAGTTAACGGGTGAAAATTGCATCTTGTGCATGCTCAGGGTACACAAGGCACACTTAACGCGGATGCACTCTATGGCTTAGACACAAACACGCTGAACTCTTGACTCCCTGAACTTATCTTGGAGGACAAGTGACAAGACAGAGAAAAAAGTAAATGTAATGTTTGGTGTTTTTTTTTCCTTTCTGTTTATGTAAGACTTTATGTACCCAGAAGGCCAATTTCTCTCAAATATGTTTCACAAGTGTGTCTGCACACTTGTCCTTTCCATAAATACATTAAACTCTTCCCTCCATCATGGGTTGCACGTTCGCCATCCCGCTATTTCATGGATTTGTCCTTGAGTGTTTTGAAAGGCGCTTATGAATGAAATGTATTTTTTTTGTTGGTTTTTTTACCGTTTTTGGGGGGGGGGTCTACCTCTCCAGTATATTGGGTGTACTGTAATTCCACTTTACTTAGAGCTGTTTAAAATTAAATTAAAAATGTTAAATAGAAATACACAAATGAAATATCCAGAAGTCCAATAACACGAAAACAAATAGCAACACTAGAATAAATACACATACTTACAAATCAGGAGCTGTGAAGAAAACGAGAACGACGATGAATGATACCGAGATGTCTCGAAAATCACACTTGAAGCACAACCACAATCAATAACCCAAAAAGGAGTAGCAGAAGTCAGAGTCCTTAATGACAAGGCGAGGCTGGCTGGGGAAACGAGGCACAGGTACACCTGCTGGAGGGAAACGACCTTCACTCCAACTGGAGCTGGAACACAATCAAGACAGAACATGATAATAATGGGCGGTTTTACTGTATTGGAAGGTCTGGTGAAGGGTTTATGTAGCCAGGTCTTTGGAAAGACTTTGACACCTGTGATCTACACCATTTTGCATTGTTAGTTAGCATTAGGTGGCCCGGTGGTCGACTGGTCGGCCTCACGGTGCAGATATGAAGGCTTCCGGTTTGGAGTTCTCCCCCTGTCTGCGTAGGTTCTCTCAAGATATTCCAGTTTCCTCCCACATTCCAAAAACATGCGTGGCAGGTTCATGGAACACTCTAAATTGTCCCTCGGTGTGAGTGTGATGGTTGTTTGTCTATGTGTGCCCCGCGATTGATTGGCTGGCAACCAGTTCAGGGTGTCCCCCGCCTACTGGCCGAAGACAGCTGGGATAGGCTCCAGCACCCCCCTGCCCCCCCTTCCCTGCGACCCTTGTGAGGATAAAGTGGATCGGAAAATGGATGGATGTCTATGCAAGAGTCACAAGTACTGTCATGTTGTGCTGCGTGTGTGGTGAACCGGACAAATGTGAGTGTGTCCCACCAGGGTGCAAAAGCTGATACACTCCAAAAAGGTGTTATCCTCCTTAGTGCCCGTGTAGACAATGTGTCAGCACAAGGGGGACTTTGGAGAGCGCGCACTTGGAAAGAAAGACGTGTGCAGTGATGCATGGTTCATTCTTTGCCCGCGCAGGACATCTGATAATAAGCCAATCACTGGTGCTGATGGAGATGGAAGAATGATAAGGGCACCGTCGCCCCCGCAGGGAATGAGGCTGACGTAAGGGGGTTGGAAATAAATGGTGTGTGCTGATGCAGACTGTGTTTCTTTTGCAAGGCGGCTGAGCACCTGAGACCAAGATGGAGGCAGCCCGGCAGCCCTTGGGTGAATGATTGTCTCATGTCTGCCAAAGCGATTGCATGATTAAAAAAAAAAAAAAACACACTTTGTTCTCCAATAAATCACATCTTGCGGAAAGTAGCTTTGCTCCGGCTCTGTTTACAATCGCTGTGGAACAGCAATTACGGTGTGATATATTAAGAAATTAATAAGTGCTTGGTCAAATCTCGTGGCATTTGAATCATAAAAAAATTGATAGACGAGGCTCATTGCACATTAATTGCTGCACCCTGGCTATAATCGGGAAATAAATGGGAATGTTATTTGAGTTTGGCACGGAGACAAGAGCTCGTTGCATGACTGAAGTGGATTTTCACATATGGGATGGAAGCAGAAAAATTGACTCGTCGACCGGTCGATGGTTATTATAGTTCATGAAAACTTATGAAATAACTAAAACTAAAATAAAAAAAACATTTTCATGAATGAAATCAAATGAAAATGAAACATACATTACATTTATAACACGAACTTTCAGAGGAATAAATCAAGGCAACTGCAGTGAATTGTTTCCAGTCTTGCAGCCTTTTTGCACAGTCAAGAAAATATACTCAACTAGACAGGAAATAATTGTATTGAGACAAATGCATTTATGTATTTTTTGTATAGGCTTTAAAATGTCTATCTGGCCAAGTGATTTATACACAGAACATGTCACAGCATTCAAATGTTTTCGGGCATGCATAATTTCCGTCATGTGCACTCAGAAAATAGGCAATAACAAATCATCATCAGGAGCTGGCGAGCACACAGAACGGCAAGACAATCACATATGTGAACCTGCATGACAAATCTGAGTGGTTTGTCTGAGTGCCTGCAGTGCCGAGATGAACTAACATTTGCCACTGTGCGTGTGTGCGTGTGTGTATGTGTGCATATGAGCGGGTGCACGTGTTCCGTCTAGGACAATTTGAGCCTGCAGGAGACCAGAAGCTTCACTTCAATAATTGTGTACTGGCTGCAATTCTCCCTCCATACCGTCTTTCTTTCTTGAGACCTCATTTCATAACCCATAAATACAGCAATGACGTGTCATGCTAAAACCATCATAACCACCCATATATTCGCTGTTACTAAAAATCAGCGGCTGGGATTGTGTCCTTAAATCATTCTGTACCAAGGTGGGACACGTATGGCGAGATACCACCATCTTTGTTCGATAAAGGGGCAGTCAAGTCAAAAATCGTCTTTCGAAATCATATGTCCTATGTGCTAAGTCTAAACTCTGCATTCTGATCAGTATTGCATTTTTTGGACATTGATGAATGAGGGCGGCCATTTTGCCACTTGCTGTCAGCTGAAGATGACATCACGGTGCCTCAGGGTTCAGGTAACGACCGTTATGTGACACCTGTTTTCTGATCATGTGACATTCCCAGGCTGAACCCTTAGGCACGGCCGGGTCATTTTAAGTCGATAGCAAGTGACAAAATGGCCGCCCCCTGAGATGCATGAAAACAGGAATGCCTTTCAATTTCTTTGTCTTAAATTAACATGGACTGTTTGGGCTTTTGGAGGGCTTTTACGTGTTGATGCATATTAATAAACAGGACGGAACCTACAGAATGGAATCATTACATTTCAAAATCGTTACATCCTTGAATCGTATTAGACCCCAAAGAGAATCATCTTTTGGGGAGGGAGCTGTACAATCTAAATCTTGAATGATATCAACATAAATAGAGCAAACTATCAAAACAGAATACAGTACTGTAATATTATGAGTACTCGATTATCTTTGCAAAGGCAGATTTTTTTTTTGACATCACGCTTGAAGCTGTCATTAGAGATACAGTGTACAATCTTCATCATATGGGGTCGGGGGGGACAACAGAGTCTAACAAGTCATTCATGCGAATGATTGCAGAGTCTATTTGGAAATGGGTCTGCTGTCATGTGACGGAGAGTCGGCAAGCAAAGCACAAGTGGGAGAGAGAAGAGGCGGAAAGCAGTATGTGTGCGTCTCGTCCTTTCCAGCTTTGATGGCTTCTGCTAGTACGTATCCACTTGCCCGTGCTGGAGTGTGCAGCTGTCGTGGCTCCCCCCCCACCAAACAAGAAGACACAGGGGGTTCCTATAAGGGGGAATGGTGTAGCCAAGAACTCAAAGTCTCTCCTATCAGTACACACAGCTCTGATTATGTAAGCAATGAATGGCAGAGGATGGAGAGATGGAGAAGACAAATTAAAGACGGCAGCGGAGTGACAAACAGCCGGTGGGCGTTAAGAAAGGGACAGAGAGAAAGGCGAGTGGAAAAGTCTGACTCATTCCCACAGTTCTGGCTTCAGAACTGCGCTGAGAGCCATTTACTGCAGATGAGAGCTTGACGACAGTTATATGCCTTCAAAGAAGGATTAGTCTTTAAACTCTTGCTTACGATCGAATACACACACTCATTTGATCATTATTTGTCTTATAAAGACCAAACTGGTGGTTGCTCTCATTTGTGGAGCCAAAAATAAATAAAAGTCGTGCTCCACAATCCATCCATCCATCCATTCATCCATTTTACGATCCGCTTATCCCCACAAGGGTTGCAGGACGTGCTTGAGCCTATCCCAGCTGTCTTCCGGAAGTCGGCAGGGGACATCCTGAACCGGTTGCCAGCCAATCGCCGAGCACACAGAGACGAACCACCGTCCGCGCTCACACTCACACCTAGGGACAATTTTGAGTGTTCAATCAGCCTGCCATGCATGTTTTTGAAATGTGGGAGGAAACCGGAGTACCCGGATAATACCCACGCAGGCCCGGGCAGAACATGCAAACTCCACACAGGGAGGCCGGAGCTGGAATTGAACCCGGTACCTCTGCAGTGTGAGGTCGACGCGCTAACCACTTGACCACCGGGCCGCCCGTGCTCTGTAATGTATTTTATAAATACATACAGTCCTCATGACAGAGCCGAGTCGAAAGAATTGAACAGTTTTTACCACATTTTTTGCTTCGATTCACTTAAAAATGTGCTTGCATCATCCGGTGTGTGCACCTTGGCCACCTGGGGGCAGTGAAATGCTGACATATCCCTTGGTTGAAACTCCTTAGTAAGCCACAGTAATATTACTCATTCTTCGCAGAGGATAAAGAATACATGCCTGATGGTATTGTCATATTATCTGTGTACAGGTGTTTCTCTACTTTTGTGTTCAAATATCCAGTGCTTAAAGGTTTATATGACCGTGACATTGATGCTTGTTGTTTCTTCTTTGCGGTGCTTCCGATATAATTAATGAACAATTACTTTTCTTCTTATACCATCAACAGTTGTTGTTTCTTAACTTCACACTGTGTACAGCGGCGAATTGTATTTTCTTGGCGAGACATTTTCAGCGACTCATACCATGAGCATGAGCTCCAGCTCGGCGTGTTCTCCATCTGTAAGTGCTCCCACAAAGGCCAAGCTGTGAAAGCCACAGTAAAATAGCTGTAATTATCTTCAATCAGCCGACAAGCAGGGGGTGGCTGCAAGGCAGCGAGCACACAAACACAGCACAAGCGGCGGATAAGCAGGGTGGGGGCGGGGGGGGGGGAATAGCGGGGGAAATGAAAGAAAAGGACTGCGAGTCTCAAAATCAAGCGGCGTGTCATCATAAATGAGATTTTTAAATGAAGCTGATGCAGATGTGAGGCGGAATCACTCCTTCTTTGCCTCATGCTTCATTAACGCATTTTGTCTGCCTCCGATGCTCCTCCGTAAAACTGACATCATGAATGATTAGTTTGAAAGCCGTGGCATTTGTTTCTTGAGTGCTCAACTAACCCCCCCCCCCCCCCCCCCCCCCCCCCCCCGTCCGTGCGCCTCACTCAGTTTAAATGAAAGCATTATCTGAAATTGATCAGCAGGTTCACTAATTCATGATGAGTTCCAGGCACAGAATGAGCAATTGATTTTTAGATAACATGCATGGGTGGACATGCCGCGGTTGGGTGGTTGGCAAGGGTCTGGCCAAGCGAAGCATATCAAACCCTGTTTCAATGCGCCCGGACCACCTGTGTTTCTGTGTTATTCGGATCTGCTCCAAATTGCATTTCAAATGGCCGTCACTCTCTTGTGCGTGGTTTCACATTGACTGTACCTGTTTTCTTCAGAGGCAGCATTACAGACAGTGAAAGAAGCTGTGGTGCATTAAGCACAGCTGGACAGTGTCCCATGAATAGATGTAATTATTGCACGTTATTGTACAGAGGCACAATATGATATGGGCAAATGACATCATGACGATGATGAATTGATTCGCGGTTCACTTGTCATGAATTTTTCTTTTTGGCATTTTTTTTTTCCTTTGGAAATGACACCAAGCTATGAAAAATGTAGCGAGCTACAGTTTGTGTGCTTTTTCTGAAGTGTTTCTTGAATGCCACCAGATGCTGTCTTCAAGGAAAAGGTCAAACTACGGTTATGGCTTGAGATAAGAGTGACTTGACTTTGTTCTGAGTTCCTGATTTTTTTTTTCCAGATAGGAGCTGTATTTTAAATATAACAATAGTCACAGGCATGTAACTTTATCTTTGGCAAAAATAATGCCAACTGCCTCTTACTGAGACAATTGAGAAACTCGTCTTTGCGTGTATCTCTGTCTGTATAACACTGCCCTCAAGTGGCCACACTAGGAGAAGCACATGCAATATCCATTGAATTAAACCAAAAATGTTTGCAAAACCTTTAGTAAGCGCTGGGATGAATTTGGTTCGCAGGACACCTTCGCAGTTAACGGTTCTGGGATTTAATTGTATTTTTTATCTTTTCAATTTTATTTTCATGTATTATCTGTGGGCTTCAGGGGGTTTTCTCAGGCACTTCCTCCCACATGAGTGAGTGAATGAGATTGTGTGGTTGTTTGTCTAAATGCATGATTGACTGATGGGTGTGCTGTATTGTGACTTCCTTAGACAAAACCTTGTTGACCGGTGTCCTTCTTCCACCCAGCAGTTAGCCCAGCAACGTGATTTGCTGGCTGCACAGCACGTGGTAATGTCAACCCAGCCTCAGTCAATGCCTCTGACTTGACACGCTGGGCTTTTTGTTTTTTGTTTTTTTTCCCCCCCTCCAGCACCTGTTTCTGGCCGTCAGAGCTGTTCACGTTGTGCCGCTTTCTCTGCGGAGGAACAACAACTCTGTGACAAAGGTCCCTCAACGCAGGCTCGGGGCCCCCCAAATGTGGAGTCAGGTAGGTCATTGTTTCTCTGCGGGTGAAAGGTTAGGCCTCAATTTAGTATGACACTACCAGCTTTTTTTTTTCCATTTGTGTTGCGTCCATCCATCGATCTCTGAGTGGGGATTTTTCCCTCACATCTATTTATAGTGGCGTGAGGATATTAACTCCGTGTCATGAAATGTCATAATGGCCTGACAGCATTTTAATGTAAATGTGGTGGTCGTGAGATACTTTAACGTCCATTCAAAGTGGAGAAGTTGACCTTGCGCCTTAACAGTTGGAAGACGATGCATTTAGATCAAAGTAGAAATATTTTGCCTCTCAACTTAAAACTCATTCACTGAATAAAAGAATAGACTCTCCTTTAACCAGAAGAAAATGTCTGATTTGCCCCCCCCCCCTTATTTTATGATCAGCAGTAGAATAAAGATAGGTTGCATAAAATGCAACCGTTTCTCAACTGGGCTGATCTCATATCAAAAATGGGTCATCAATGTCATTTACCGGTGGTTGTGCACCAGTAAGTTGTTCCCAAATTTGAAATTTACAGTGGAGTAGCATCAGACCCCACCCCCCCTCACCAACCCCCATCGATCACAGTTGGAAAAAAATCGAATAGACAAGCGTACTTGTCAATGGCAGTGAAAATTACATAGATTTTTCAGATACTTGAACTAGTACAGAATGTGAGTAATTTTGCTACCTCTGGTGAAAAGATTCCAAATGGAAAAATACTGACACAATCGAACAGCTTTCCCTTTCAAAGAAACACCAACAATCGACAAGGACTCTCAAAAAGACACCGTTCGATGAGTTCAATCCCTTCGTGTCATTTTGTCTCAGGACGGACATGGAGGAAAGCTATGAGACCTTTGAAGAGGAGTTAGGGCCAACAAGAAAAGATTCTCTTCCGCAGAAGCCTGTTCGACAAATCCGACAACCAGGTGGTGACACACACTGACAACCGCTCACACACGCGATCTGTCATGCCCGCACGTGGGATAAAATACACTTCCTGGAACTACACAATTGCAAGCAAAACTATACATACCAATACAAGCCACTAAAACATGATCCTTTGCCCGGTGTGCTACGGTGATAATGTGCCTGAGTTGTCCCAGAGAGACGGTTGGCCTTTGAATCGTTCATCTATTCCGACAGAAATAATTCGCCTAAATCCCACAGAATATTTGTATGACAGTGCCCAGAAAAGCAGAGTACATACACTTTTAGTCGCATGGCTTTTTTTGGGGGTGGGGGATGAGATTAACAAATACTATTTTTGTCTATGCTTTGTGAGCCTCAGAGGATCCAACCTTGCTTTAGCCGTTTCGAATTGAAATGACCCACCTCACTATAAGGCAGAACTGAATTATTTCTTCCATAATCAACGAAAAGAAAATTTAGGAGTTCAAGCACAATATGTCTCAGAAGTCCAACCAAATTTGTCATTCAAATCAGAATGATTATGGATGTCATATAAGACTTTAGCTTGAACATTGTTATTTTGTTCTGAATCCCTTTGTGTCATATTTTATTCATGTGTGCCGATTTGCTGAATTATTTTAGGTTGGGCTTTTTTTTCTTGCCATTATGATATATTGTTATGTTTCTGTTCTCCCATGAATTGTATTTTTTCACATTTTCAACACTTCTTTCATCTCTTGGGCTTACAGTATAACAGAATTACCTTGAATGCACTGACCTTGCCTGGCTTTAATTCATCTCCATTTGTCTATTGTTGCAGAAATGTATGCGAGCAGGAAGTTTACAGAGGTCAGTAGATAAACAAGCAGTATGATACAGTCTATTTTTCTTTCGTTTTATCTTTTTGTACGTGACATTATTTCTGCTGTATAGGAAATGTCTACAGTTCCTCAGCCCCCAAAAGTAGAACCAAAGGCGTTGCCGATGGAACCAACTGCTCCCAGGAAATGTGGGTTTCTGTTTGTACTTCTTCTCAAATTTACATGAAAACAACGTCGAACCCTTCTTCTTTCTCCCTTAGTTCCTGTACAAAAAACTTTGTCCATGCAGAATTTGGCTCAGATTGAAACACCGTGGGAGAACGTCACACTCAACCGTTGTCTGTTTGTGGCCATTTCCATCCTGGTCCTCACGTCGGGCTTCCAAAGACTTCATGGTGAGCACATAAAAAAATGGCAGAAGTTTGAGGACAAAGCCAATGTATGCCAGCTGTGACCGAGTGCTGTCTTTTCAATGTAACAGAGACCCTGCGTGGTCAGAGGATAGCAGAGGAGGAGCAAGAGATCGAATTGACCGGGAGGCAACCAAACACGTTACGACACAGAGGCAAACCACCGCAGGTGAAATGAAATAAAGTCTTTTCAGACTAACTAAACACTGTCAGAATGCCAGAAACACTAAACTACATGTCTCAACAACCACTGAAGTATTTGTTCAATGAAATGAAAGAGTTTAGCCTCTGTCTGATACCACGTCAATCTAATTTGTCCATAGCCTTCAGTATCGGTCAAGAAGAGTAAAAAAAAATCCACACGTAGTTGACGCTCCGAAACAATAAATGGATGACTTACAACGGTGGCAAATCACTAAACAAAGCCCCTCAAATCATTTCAACGTAGTTCCTTTGTACCAAGATGCCAAAAGAGGGCAGCTGGCCCATTTGGTTGGTCAGAGCAAAACTGCAAATAAAACACAACATTAGCAATCGGCTCACATCCAGACATTTAATAATCAACGTCTGCGGTGAGCTTTTAAATGTGTTTTTCATGTTATGAGATCAATATTTATTCTGAACTGCTCCTAATGATGGAAGTGACGCAGTTACATGCTCCAATATTGCATCTTTGTACAGTACCGATGCTTTGTATAATGGTGACAAGTGAATTAAGCCCACCCCCTTTGTGCCATCAAATACTAAAACACTCACTTCATGTTTTTAGCCCGAGACAACCCTGTGGGAAGTTTTGTTTTGGTGGCTGCCGGACCTTGATGACGATGACGAAGACGACGACAAAAAAAGGACGAAGAGTGGTCTCAGAAACAAGCCAATGCCAGACAAAAAACTCATGAAGCAGAGCAAAGGGACATTAGAGGCCAGGAGGGCCAAGAAAGTCCAAAAGCAAAAGGCAAAGGACAAGAAGGAGAAGGAGAAGGATATGCTGAAGACATCTGATGAAGCAGATGAGCAAAAAGTGGAAAAGGAGGAGGCGGTATTCGACGCAGATATGGAGAAGGAAAAGAAGAAAAAGAGTCATAAAGGATGATTTCCTTTCCTCGGTACACACAATTTCTCACCGCTTTTGCAGCGCTTGATACAACTTGCTTGTTAGCGTTAGTACGGCAAGAGAGCACCACCTTGCTCTTTACATCCACATCTGTCAAAAGAACAAATTTAAATAAAACTAACCAATGTGCCACTACCGTTGTGA
Source organism: Hippocampus comes (assembly GCF_001891065.2). Classification (NCBI taxonomy): domain Eukaryota; kingdom Metazoa; phylum Chordata; class Actinopteri; order Syngnathiformes; family Syngnathidae; genus Hippocampus; species Hippocampus comes. The sequence continues at coordinate 2,316,430 of NW_017806235.1, forward strand.
AAACTTTTTGTTGAACATGAGGTGGCTCAGAGATTTTTTTCCCCCCTTAATAGCACAAATGCATCACAACATTGATCATGAACAATTTAGGATACATCACAGTGGATGTCCAACTTTTTAGAGGCTAAAAGATCATGAAAATTGGACATAACAGTTGAGCACGTAGTCATACAAGTTGCCACTTTCAGCTTTACAACACATTTTCTTCAGAAAATTCATCACAGTAACTGACCTCTGAGATTTGTTATTATCAACTTCGAGGCAAAATCTACCCAAGAGATCTGCAGTGTTATGGTGCAGGTTTCCCCAATGATATCATTACCTGTTATATCTTCACATGTGCCGTAGTGTTGGAAGAGAAGACATACAGACCCCAATTTTTTATTATTTTTTTAAGAGCATTTATTTACAAAATCTTAAAAATGAGTTGGTTGTGTAACTTGAACACGATTAATTGTTAGCCACTGTAAGGGCCTCGGGGGGTGGTGGCCTCATTGGCATTGGTGGCATGGGCATTTGAGGGGGCATTTGAGGGGTACCGGGGGCACCCGGGGGAAGGATCATCCCACCCGGAGGTGGAGGCATGGACTCGTTTTGTGGGCGAGGTGCACTCATAAGAGGGGGAGGACGCTTCATAGCAGCAGGAGGCGGTGGACCAGTCGGTGGTAGGAGAGCTTTTTCCATTTTAAAGTGGAACTGAAGGAAGAACTGAGGGGAGGAATAAAACATTTAGACCACACGCTTTTTCAGTTATCAAAGACTCTTGATTTTCTAACTGGCACCTGTTTTGTTTCTCGGTTCCAGTGTGTCCAGAAGCGGCTCTCTGCTTTGTCGATTTCTCTACTGGGGACCTAAAAGAGCCGAGGTGTTAACATCATGACACATCAAAAAGAAAAAAAGGAAAGAAAATTAGGCGCCAGCAGTCACCTTAAAAGCAATAGTCTCATAAGGTTCCGCAGCGAGCAACAGGTACTGCCAACGGCGGTCCGGGGGCTCGATGCGCTGTTCGTATGCAGACATGAAACGGTGTCTGGGTCCAATACCTTCCGCTACTTCCGGGTAGTCAATCTGAAGGTCGCAGAAATCCACCTTAGCTTCTTCACTCATTTGTGTTACAGTTTCAACAGTTTCATTTTATTGCAATTTACACCAACCTGGAAAAGTAAAGACTGCTGCCCAGTCTCCGGATCCCTCTGCTTGGTTACTGAGAAGAAACATGACATTAGTGCACTAATACATACTCATAAAAAGTTGGGGATGTTTTGTTTTAAATTCAAATTTTAGGATCTGGCTCCAAATGCACTATAAACATTCCATGTGAACTTCATTGGACCATCTCTCAACTTTTGAATGCGCATGTCCATGTTTGAGTTTGCACAAATTCCTGATCAAATTAAGTTCACCTGTAAAGATTGCTTATTTTTCATGAATTATTAAATTTCCACAGAAAACCCAACTCCCCCAACATTTTGTGAGCAGTTTCTAATCATACGGCCATACCCTACCTTTATATCCGGGCCGACCAATTTTCACAAACTTCTTGACCTCGACCTTTACTTTTGCTGGTGCCGGCTGAGCAGGAGCTTCTTTGGCCTCTTTGGCAGCTCGCCGCGCTCTGACAAAAAAAAAAAAAAAAAAAAAAAACTAAGGTCTTAACGATTTGAAAACAAATTGGACATTGGTGATGGGCCAGCCATTGCACACAGTTCAAAGATGACGTGGTACTTACAAATTAGTCTGATGTTTCTTTCCTTGTGTATGTGCTAAGTAGCTGCCCTATAATGACCAAGAGCATGTCGTTAATATTGCACTTGAACCACAAAGACTTCACATGTACGTATTCAAATTGTGACCTCGTTGTTGTGAAGCGTCAGGCAAAGTTTGCACTCATATGATCCTAAATGATTCTTCATAAAGTAGGGATCTTTGTTGATGTCAATGGTCTCCAGAGCCAGCTGGCGCAACCGCTCTCGTCTGTCCCGATTACTCTCCGAGGAGGACGCCACCCCTCCACTTCCCGTCTTCCCTCCAGCTCGATGTTGGAAATCCATTTTTGCAAGGTGATTGATCAAGACACGAAGATGCTCTCAGGCAAACGCCCAGTTGATCCAACACTGGACAGCTACTACTTTTTCTCCTTCCTGTCTTGGTTACCTAGCAGCGGAAATACACAGTTCAAGTTACAATTTTATAAGCAGAAGCAGATGTACTGTTTGTTGACTAACATTTAGACTATTGAAAATGTTAATTTAGAGACTACACGAAATAAAGTAATCAGAAGATGGGACTGAGCCCTTCACGAAAGTGCAAACCCCCAACATACTTCCATGAGCCCAATTCCGATTCAGAGAGTGCTTTGACGCCACCTTGTTGGATATTAGCGACTTACAAAAAATACAAATACAGTGCCACAGCAAACAACGGTGAGTACGTTCCAACAATGAGTGATTTGGCGAACACCGAACCGCAAATGAGCGGGATTGCGGTACATCATGTTTAGATTAGGACATATTTCGATTTTTTTTTCAATCAAGTGGGCAGTTATATTGATTTTTAAGTTACATTTTCGAACCGAAAACACACACTTTAAGTTATTAGGGGCAAGCCGACTTTTTTTCTTGATAGTTATGTGACTTTACCGGTGACTACTGAACGGAGACTGGCAAAGCTAAAGCTAAGGAACACGGTTAGCTTCCTCCGAACAACCCCATACCTCAAACGACCATCGAATCACAACAACATAAAAATATATTTACTGCACTACAATAACAGATATAAAATCCAATTACCTGTGCTATTAATACGTATTTCATATCGTATGTACTGCTTATTTAGAAAAAAAAACACTCACCAACAATACAACGCAAGGATCACGCTCACAGTGAATGCAGTCAGTGAGCATGCGCATATCGTTTATTCTTCTTTGCGACCAGTGACCACTTGATTCAATATTTTTACTAGCGCCACTTAACGATCGGAAGGCGCATAAACAATTTGAATTTCGAATGCTTCTTTATTATAAACCGCCGAAAACACACGACTCAATCTTCTTAACACTTCTTGTCAAAAACATATCTGTAATCACGTACTGTATCTTCTATCGTTACAATTTGTTTAATTCCCTCATTTTCTGTATTGAATGTAACCTTCACAGGTCGGACTAAAATATTAATCCAAGTTTCATCGGACTACCGGAACCAGTAAAAAACAAAGTACATCAGAATTAGGTTATACGTCCCCCAAACCGTGAACCAAACATCCACAGTAACTGAGATCTGGGCAAATTTTAAGCATATTTATATTTTGGCTGAAAACTTTGCTGAACACAGCTGCCTTTTAATTAATGAAAACCCTTTATTTATTTATTTTCTCTTTTTATTTTGAATATGTTATCTTAAAGATCAGTGTTTTCTACTGTGGTAACAGTACTCTCGTCCACCGACCACAAACCTTTATGGATGGTGCCATACAGGTATTTTACATGATCATGTACAGTATTTTTCTGTCGTTTCGCTTACTTCGACCCTTTCTGGCTTCCGTACAACGAGTCAAGAGGAGTGGTCCTGCTGCGTGTTCTTTGAAGGCGAATAGACACTTTTGCTGTTCTTGAAGAAGTTTCACTTTGTCTTATCCAGCAAACAAAATATTGAGATGCAGAAACTTATTTAACAACACCAGTCAGTGTTTCTGACGACGTTTGTTAAATAACGCGGTTGAGTTTTCATGATGGGAAATTGCCGTGATCGTACCTAGTGTGTCCAGCGGTCGTGCCGAGGTGAAACTTTTACTATCAGTGATGCGTTTCAACGAGAAAGAGATGGTGCATTTGAGCCGACAACCTTCAGAAATGGTCGCCGAGCTTGGGATGCGAGGACCGAAGAAGGGAGACGGTAATCTCTTCGAGTATTTGGTCGTTTCCAACTGCTGACCGCTCATGCTAGCCTCGCAGCATTAGCCACAAGACACTTTCCGGTTTGCGAGGTTTACCTTGGTTCCTTTTATGTTACAGTTGTGAAGAGGAGGCTAGTGAAACTCGTTGTCAACTTCCTCTTTTATTTTAAGACTGACGAAGAAGAAGTGAGTGTAACTACAGTACTATGGTCTTGTATTGTACATTCATTAACTGTTTAAATGGGCGAATGACTCTAAATTACTTTGTTAGCCTGTTGGAGCTTTGCTGCTGGAGCAGTGTCGGGTGGAGAAGGAGGACAACCTGACCTTCTCCGTTGGTGAGTGGTAATCATTTGACATTTTAATGTCTGCCTGTTATGCACTGTTTCCCATTACTGTAAAATTGTTTGGGTCACTGGTGAGCTGGCGGGTTTTCCAGATGACCTTGGGCGAGAGGCGGGCTTCACCCTTGGCTGGCCGCCTGCCAATCACAAAGCACAGACACAAACATCACATTTATTTTCACGCCAATGGAATATTATATATAGTCTTGGTGATTGTAATAATTACAGAATAATATTCTAATAATCTCTCACTCACAATGGTTATTTGGGAGTCACTACACTATGTACGTGTCAGTCCATCTGTAGAAGCTCTATTTTATATTTGCAGCGTTTCTCGAAGATGCAGAGAGGAAATATCTTTTTGAGTGCGACTCTGAGGAGCAGTGTGAGAAATGGATAGACTCCATCATCAAGGCAAGGTGAGAGTGCTTCCTCTGGACACAAAATTAATGACGAGATAAATATAAGGTAAATATAGTGTCATCTTAAATATGGAGTTGATATAAAGCTTCACGTCACAGATGTTTCTTCTGTTGTGTGTTTTCACGCTGTTAAATTTAACAGTCGGGATAAGCAAAGATCAAAGGGGATAAGTGGTCAGTGACACAGGAGTTAAGATTGAACTACATTTTTTTCTCAGAACTGCATTTTTTGTTGGGGTTTTTTTTTGTTTGTTTTTTTAAGAAGAAAACAACATCTTGTCTCTCCTGCAGCTATGAATTCATGAGAAGGAACCTCATCTTCTACAGAACTGAGATCCACAGGCTTACTGGCAAAGTAATTTAATTTTCTATATACATGCTGTCATCATTTACCTGAATATCTACTACCGTTCATAGAATTTCACCAAATTGTGCATGCTAGATCAGCCAAAATATCACTTAGGATATATGTCTGTTACGTCTGATATATCCTGAGCACATGCCTACTACTTTACCATCCCCGCAGGATCCATTGGAGCAGTATGGCATATCTGATGAAGCTCGTTTTCAGGTCACTAATGGCCTGCAACATTCTTCCCGAGATGCCTCCTCCATGTAGACCAGCGTTGTGCCAAGATTGATTAGCATTTTTCTTTGAGTTCTCCTTGCCACTCGGGTAGTACCACCACCTAGGACTGACAAACAGTGGCATTACTGTAAGCACTCCAGAGTTTGTGCACACCTTGTTTTCACATGACTTTTTTTTTTTTTCATCGGTTGATTACCAGCTTCAACAGTGTGTGACTCTTAAACCACTGGCTTGCTGTCACCTTTAGGTATCATGTCTGATAGTGGGCTCTCGGTCCCAGTTTTTCTACTGTAATTTTAAATAATGTGATTTTTAGTGAGGTATCATTTGATTTGCTACTGGGAGACTCAATCAGGACATTTGGAAACATATTAACATTAGATACATTGCAAGAGGAAAAAAATCCTAATTAAGGCCAGAATAATAATGGCATTCGAACTGCTGAGTTGAGCCACACGTGTGTGGGGGTGGGATGGGGAGAATTTTTTTTTTTTTTCCTAAAAGTACATGTTTATTTTCTTGCTCGTCTAAACTACTTGGTTTGTCTAAAGACACACTTTTGCACACAGTACTTTATTTGGTCTTGAGGGTTTATTTTATAACAGTTTAAAAAATTTACTTGAATTCACTTTGCATTTTCTATTGCACTTTCATTCACATTTCTTTGGTAAAGTTGGACCATCCTAAGTTACAAGTCTTGACTTTCTCTTGTGTGTTGCTACAGCTCTGACCCACATTACATTGAACCGTTCGGTAGGTTGCCATATGGTAGGTAAATGTGTTTAGTATATATGCATATCTATGTGATAAGGAGGGTTCATTATGTGTCCTGTTTTCTACACAAATGTAGGTTGCCATATGGTAGGTACATGTGTTAGTATATATGCATATCTATGTGATTAGGAGGGTTCATTATGTGTCCTGTTTTCTACACAAAAGTTATTTGTTGACTTCGTTTCATTTCTACAGCTGTTTTTTTTTTTGGCATTAAAAACAATTTAAATGATGTTCATACTTATCTTTTGCAAAGTACTACTGAAATGAATGAAGTGACACCCATTGGTATGATAATAAATTAGTACCTTGATTAGTGTACAGTCACAAGGTAGATTATTAGCCATTTACTATTATTATTTTCAAATTCGACTCGGGGGGCATGTTACTGTTGGGTGCTGTTACTGAGAGTTTTTGTGTAGTATTGATGGTTTCTATAATTGTGATCTAATAGTGGTGGTATTAATAGGTGGCAGTCGGTAAATCCACTGAAGGCTAAAGAATCAAATGCCAGCTACTGGCAAATGACAGGTGTCAAGTAAAATTTATTGGCAAAGCCTGTAAAGATTTGATAGTACTAAGTTAATGTACAGTAACCCATTGTGTGAAAATCATGGCAAATGTAAGATATGTATAGTGACATGAGAAACGGTGGATACAACGTAGGATTTACCCTTGTATTTTCTTTTGTGGAAGGATCCAAAATGGCGCTGATACATTATAGAATGTTGTAACTTCCGTTTCCTACATTTTTGTTCGTAATATTACGACTCTAAATAAATACCCAAGGACTGGGTGAAAGTTCCGAAACCTTTTCAATGTTTTTGCAGGAGGAAGCAGTGCCCCCGAAAGCGACGTTTCCTTAGCAACGGAAAATGCGCGATTCAAAAACAATGACGTTTTATTTTCCCGTGATCCTTAGCGACACTGGCTTCAGCGCTTAGCGAAATAAAAAGAGCTGTCCCGTTCTCTTAAACCTTTATCGATTACACAAAAAAGACAAAATATCCGCAAAAGATTTTGCATCGGCACGGGAGAAAGAGTGCCGGACGTGCGATCGAAGGAGTTTTCTTCGGCACCGGTGAGTGGAAATTCAAAATGCGGATTGTAAATAATGGTGCTGGTCAAGTTTCTCGACACCTTATTTCGGCTAGCATCGCTAGCTGCAGCTACCTATAATTGGCATTGGCGCTGGAGAGATTTGTTTCAGTATTCCCATTGTTAGGATAAAATTGACGTCTGTCATGCGGTTCAAATTACAATAAATTCAGATGTTTACTGCCGCTTTTGTCGTGTCCTAAAGATCAGCTGCTATTTGAACCACGTCTCTGTGTTTTTGCACAAGCCTAATATCTGTAAAACAGAGATTATATTTTTGTGTCGGTATTGACGGCTAAATTACCTTGAAAAATAATATAACTATACAATAGTGCATTTTAATATGCGATTTTCCCCCAAGGCCCTCCTTATTACTGTTATTATTATTGTTTTCAAACAAAATGACCAACAAATTAATCTGTATTACTGTGTTGGATACAGGGCTGAACGATTTTGACAATTTAATTAAGATTGCCCCCCCCCCACCCCCATCATATTGGGGTTGTGATTTTAAATCGATTATATTTTCTTTTTTAACAAACGCAAGCAACACATTTACTCCATATCACAATAATGTTTTGGTCTTAGGTTAGGTGTACAGTATGCTTAAAGGCATGACCATTACTATCAAAGGCAGTTTATTTGTCTACTGACACACCTTTTTGTTTTTCTAAAAATTGCAGCATTTGCAATCAGATGTGCTGAAGTAGAGAGACATCTAAAACAGGCGGGATATGGCTCTCGAGGAACTGGAGTTCCCTACCTCTGTTTTAGTTTATACTATCAATGTATAGAGATTTCATAATTCATCAGGGAAAAAAAAAGTGTGAGTGTTGAATTAATTATTATAACTCATTCTATTGTATGAATGGTAACTCACAGGTCTGTTTTACCTTCTGCCATCTATGGAAGAGTATTTAATCGTTCTTCCTGTCCCTGCTACTGGCATAGCTAAATGGACATAGATATGTTTGTAATTAATAAATATTGGATTGACAAATTAAGTGGAATTGGATCATGTCCTACGGCACACCTGAAGATATCTGCCGGCATGCCGGTGGGGAAGCGTTGATGATGAACTCTAACCATCATGAATTTATTATAATACAATTGGATTTACTGTTAACCTCTTTTCAGGCATTATGGATCAGGACTATGAGTCCAGGCTGCTAAGGCAACTCAATATCCACAATGCGAATGCCAGCCCAGTGGTAAGTTCACGACATCCACAGGAATGACTTGTAACGTTTCATAAAAGATTAAATGCAAATGTACTGAACTTAAATAAAACGAAATTGTACTTATGCAGTGATTTTATTTTTTATTTTTTGAGGTGAGGGGGCGGGTCATATCATCAGAGAGCACTTGCGTGAAAATCACTCGAGTCATAAAATGACCTCTGCTCTCCTCCCCTGTGTAGAAATCTCTTGGCGCGCTACGAGCTCTGTCGCCAGTCAGCTCCCCGCTGTCCTCCCCGAGCAAGCACGGCGATCGCTTCATCCCTTCACGGGCCGGCGCCAACTGGAGCGTCAACTTCCACCGCATCAATGTGAGTTTGCTGCAATGCGGGCAAAGAGGCAACTGTCAGTTGCATCAGTGTCAAAGTGATTCCCTGAGCTGATGCTTAATGCTGTGCCAAATCGAGTGTGAGGTCTCGGTTGATGGAGCTAACGTGTTTTTGTTGTTCCGGCGTAGGAAATTGAAAAGTCACACAATCAAAACAGGAAAACCAAAGATGGAACAGCAGACAGTAACAAAGGTAGAGCCGTCCACTTGTTCCTGCTTCTTTTCAGACTGGCAGGACACATTGTTTCAGTCTGGTATATTCACATTGTAAATTTTTCATTGCTTTGTTTTTTTTTTTTGTTTTTTTTTAACTGCATGTTCAAAATAAACCTTCAGTAAAATTGAAGTAGATGGGTAGAAATATAGTGCTGCTTTGCCTTAAGAGTGCAGCAACTTAGAAGTTATGAGCCGTCACTTGGTTATTTTAAAAATTTGGATTAGCGAGTTTCATATTGCCGCTCGAGTGAAGGGAAAAGAAAATACAGGTTTAGCGAAAATTAAGCGACGGTGATACCCTCACATATGGGCAAGGAGAGTCAAAATCGTAGATGCAATTTGAGCCACATATTGAAAGGAACAAGCACACAAATAAAGTACAATAAATGCAAAAATGTGAGAAAAGTGTGAAGGTTTTTGAAATCATTCATTTCATCAGTGTGTTTGAACTTGTGCGCCCTCAGCGGATGGTCTCGCTTACTCGGCGCTGCTGAAGAACGAGCTGCTCGGAGCCGGAATCGACAAAGTCCAGGACCCCCAGTCTGAAGATCGCCGTCTTCAGCCAGCCACCCCTACAAGGAGGAGCCTTTTTAAAGTAACATTTTATCGAGTCCTATGACTTACATTTTTATTGTTTTGTTTTTTTTTTAACCACATTTAAGATAAAGGTCTGCTTTTCTCTTCTAGTATTCTTTGAGTACCAAGAGGTCTCTGGAAGAAGATGGAAATGCAGTCTCTCCTTATTCTTTATCACCCGTCAGTAGCAACAGGTAAATATTCCCTCCAGTGTTTTTTTTTTTTTTCCCTTCTCTCTCTTCGTTTTCTTCAAGCCGAGGTGGGTTCGGATCATACTCGCTGACACGATCCATTGTGTTTCGCAGCCAGAAACTGCTCCGGTCGCCACGGAAACCCATGCGCAAGATATCCAAAATACCTTTTAAAGTACTCGACGCTCCCGAGCTTCAGGATGACTTCTACCTCAACCTTGTGGACTGGTCCTCTCTCAACGTGCTCAGTGTGGGACTGGGCACTTGTGTGTACCTGTGGAGCGCCTGCACCAGCCAGGTGTGTGTGTCTGTGTTTTTCTCTGTTCGCCTGCAGACATTTAAATGTGTTAAAATGGGGTAAAACTACATATGTGGCTGTCCATATTTATCGGAGGTTTGATTCTTCCCGTGTCTGTCTCTTTTTAGGTGACGCGTCTGTGCGACCTTTCTGTGGAAGGAGACTCTGTAACATCAGTGGGCTGGTCAGAAAGGGTAGGGTTTGTTTTTTTTCCCCCTAATTGTTAACATTATGTTGTAAGCAAGTTTGTTGATGACCCACCCCTCTTTTAAACTTTATTTAAAAAAAAAAAAAAAAAAGTCATCTTAATGCAGATGTTGTTGGTCTCTCTCATGTCTTTTGTGCTTGTTTCTTATTTAAGGGTAACCTAGTTGCTGTGGGGACTCATAAAGGGTACGTTCAAATCTGGGATGCCGCCGCGGGGAAGAAGCTCTCTACACTTGAGGGACACACGGCCAGAGTGGGTGAGTTGAGAGACCAGACTCAAGAAGGCATGGATGGTTTGGAGATGATTGGATTTTTTTTTTTTTATCCTTTTGGATTTCTGACCCAGAAGTGTTTTTTTTCCATACAAATGTTTACTGTCATTTTTGGCTTTACTGCTGTGTTAGTGTAGTTTACTGAGACGACGACATGTTGCGACTTGGGGATTATGTCACAGCTGTACCGATGTTCATTTTATTGCTCTTCATATTTCTACGTATGTGCTAGGCGCGTTGGCATGGAACGCAGACCAGCTATCGTCCGGAAGTCGCGATAGGGTCATCCTGCAGCGGGACATCAGAGCCCCGCCTCTCCAGTCCGAGCGCCGGCTCCAGGGACACCGGCAGGAAGTGTGCGGACTGAAGTGGAGCACGGACCATCAGCTGTTAGCATCTGGCGGCAATGATAACAAGGTTTACAGAGAATTTCGGAGTGTAATTAGAGCAGAAGATGTCGGTCAAGGTAACACCGTCATGTATTTATCGGTGCCCTCCTGACGTTTGCAGTTGCTGGTGTGGAACCACTCGAGCGTCCTCCCAGTGCAGCAGTACACTGAGCATTTGGCGGCAGTGAAGGCTATCGCCTGGTCCCCCCACCAGCACGGCCTGCTGGCCTCCGGAGGGGGCACCGCCGACCGCTGCATCCGCTTCTGGAACACTCTGACGGGCCAGCCCCTGCAGTGCACCGACACGGGCTCTCAGGTGTGCAACCTGGCCTGGTCTAAGCACACCAACGAACTGGTGAGTCAGACTCAAAGCTTATATTGCGATAGAAGACTTTGTCCACATTTCCCACCACTGCAACTGCCTTGGAAACTGAGACAAAATACTGTCGTCTAATTTGACTCCCAACTTTTTATTTGTTTTCCCTTCTCAGGTCAGCACACATGGTTATTCCCAAAACCAAATCCTAGTGTGGAAATATCCCTCCCTCACTCAAGTGGCCAAACTTACAGGACATTCCTACAGAGTTCTCTACCTGGTCAGTATTTACTGGGCTATTTGTCATGGGGCGTCTCCAGAGCAGTGGTCCCCAACCACTCCTCCGTGGTTTGGTAGCCACTTGGTACAGGTGGTTGTTTAAAAAAAAAAATGCAGTTATGTTCTCGTTTAAATCGGTCATTGGCACAAAAAAAAAGGTCAGGGGCCACTGCTCTAGAGGATGACATAAAAAGATCAATGTACTATACATGTCAATGAGTTTACGGGTGATGTGTGTGCAGGCCATGTCCCCTGATGGAGAGGCCATCGTGACGGGGGCAGGAGATGAAACTCTCCGCTTCTGGAATGTCTTTAGCAAGATGAGATCCACTAAAGTACGTTTTTGGTTTTTGTTTTTGTTTTTTGTTTTTTTGGGGTGGGGGGGTCATTAAGTACTGCATAGTTCCTCTTGGCATTATGGTGTTTATTATTCCTCTTGCAACAAATAATAGCTTTTTGGCGGAGCCTGAATTTGTCTGAAAAGAGAGAGACTCCACTAAACGAAGTTACTCGCAACTGCCTTTAAAACCCACTTGTGTCCTCTCCCTTTCAGGAGTCTGTGTCAGTCCTCAACCTTTTCACCAGGATCCGGTAGTCAGCGCACTCAGAGCTACTGGCGACGAAAGATGAAAATTCCTCTTTGCATGCACCAAGTCCATGCGTTAAGCATCAGCCCAGTTGTGAATGCTTGAAGTGGTAACCACGCGCGATGTTCGATGATCACAGACTAAATAATCAACCAGACTCATCGTCACAGAACCGTTTACAGCCCCTAAATTGTGCAAAACTGCCAAATGTTGAGTTTGTCTTTTTTTATTATTTTAAAAAAATAATAATTTATTATGTTTTGTTTTGTGCTTGTCCTGCGTTTGTTTTGCATATCAATACTTTTGTGTTTGTCGTTGAATTCAGCATTTGCGCAAGTGAACGTTTTTGGTTGAATCTGTGGAGTTTGCCGTTGCCTTCGGGGGTTTGGCTTTGCCGACAGACGTGTGAGTCCTGCATTATGAATATGTTTCATCGGGCTAAAACAAAACGTGTATCGTTTGAGAAAGCACCAAAAATCGCAAACCTCACCTGTGTAGTACATCACTGCAAAATGAAAGCATTGCCGATCAGAGTCATTAGTAACAGCAATTAAAGCCTTACAATCCATAACAATTAGCTGCACGGTAAAATGCTCTGCTTTGCGACCATCGTGACATTTGGCTTGCGGTTCTATTTCTGTGCAGGTGCTTGTTTTGTCTAATTTGCAGCCCAAATTCCATATCACCTGCAACCCACCCCTCCATTATCATTCTTTTTATTTCCCAGTTTGAATGCTGAGTGTGAGACATTTACATTCATGCTATTTATTTGTGTTGTGTAAAGAAGTTCTTGTACAGTAATGGCATGCTTGGTGGAAAAAAAGAAAAAAACGGAGCGGAGAAAAGCAGTTTAACGCCACATTGAACGTCATTGTACTTATTAGGACAACTTGACTTACACATTGAATGTAAAACAATGTCTATTTCTGTACTCAGGTAATGGGCAATTAAAAACATCACATCATGTCTTGTACATTATCCGGCAAGTGCTTCCTCTTTTATTCTGTGAACATATTCGCTGTAGTTCAATTTGTAGCTGGTTTAATTGACAAATTGGCTTTTTTTGGGTGGGAGGGGGGTCCATAAAGTGTATAGAAAATACTCTATATAATTAATAGTTTGAGACTCAATGTGCCGCTACCGCATGCTGTTATCACAAGGAAATATACTGTATTTTAAACACGTACACATTACTCCAATGTGCTCACACAGCACATGAATAATTTTCACACCCCACTGAAACAATTTCACACACCAGGGAAATTTTTTTTTTTTTTTTTACTCACACAGACTACTGAAACTGATCTCACACACCTGAGGAACGTCTTTTCAGTCATGCACACTACTGAAACACTATTTACGATTTTTTTTCTCATGTACTATTGAAATAATGTCACATGCTACAGAATTTTCTTTTTGCCCATGCACGCTGCTGAAAGGCTCTCACACTTCAAAAGATTTGGCACTTGCACCCACTGCTGAACTACTCTCACACTCTACAAAAATATGTTTTGCTCAAAATGTCTACGAACATATTAAACATTTTTTTTAACTTATGCACACATCACAAAAATGTTATTTCGGTCACACTAGTAAAGTGATTTCACACATGAAAATATTTTTCGCTCATGCACACTTGAAAAGATCTCACACACTATGGAAATATTTTTTGCTCACACACTTCTGAAACATTTCCAAGTCAAGTTCATGACTGAAACGCTCTCACATAGTGTTGAAATAATTTTTGCTCACACTTCACACACACACACAATGACAATATTTTTCATTCACTTCTAAAATGCTATCACAGCAAGAAAAGAAACTGTCTCAACCGTTTTAGATTTTTCTCCACTTCATACACTACAAAAGTGTTTCAGTAGTGCTTGAGCGTGCCTTCCAGTTGTGAGTGTGTGATGAATAATTTCCCCGATGGTGCCATAATGGAGATTGTCGTAATCTGTGAGTAAAAGGGTTCATAGAGCATCCTGTGCGCTTTTCCACGGACGATTTGAGTTTTTCTTATTGACCACCAGGGAGAGCCATTTTAATGTCCAATTGCGTTGATTGATTGCTATTGCCACATCCATACGATCAACCTTAACCAAGTTACCTACAAGGTGAAACGCCGGTTAAACTCTTCTGAGACATTAGCACGCCCATAACGTAAGCAGTCTGTATCTCAGGCCATGAGGGTGTCTCGACATTTATTCTCCATCCACGCCACATTTGTTAGAGCCAGAAAGCCGTGAATGGCTACAAAACATCCCAAGGCCTCAATCTGTCCTCCTCGAAGGCAGCAAATTATTGTCGAATTGCTTTTATCATGAGCATAAAACATAAATGAACCTATTAACCACCACCGCTACTCCCTCAAAAATAACCTCTATAATTCACATTTAACCTTGATTTCTTAGGTTCATTGTCAACCTACAGTATTTGAGAATCTATGAAAGACAAAATGCATTTATGGATACGGTACACCCATCTCCCCTTTTCAGTATTTATGAGCCTAGTTTGGACATTTTCACTTTGGGGTGCACTCTTGTTTTCAGCGGTTTGGACATTAAAAATTTAAATGTATGCATATATTTTGCCAAATAGTATTTTTGTCATATATCGGGTTAGGAAGTGTATGTGGCCTCCCGGGACCACTGATTTGTAAAATTGCGGCCCACTCCATCATTTAAGTTGCCCATCCCTGTCTGATAACATGCCCGGTTTTTGCTATATAAAAAAAAAAAAAAAAAGATCAAAATATATTTTTTTAAACTTTATCCGTGGCTCTCTAGCAGAAGAAGGAGCCTTTCGCTGCTTCAGGCCCAATTATAAAATCATCAAAATAAGAAATGCTGACCATTATAGTGATCAGACAAATGCTTACAATGGAAAACAGTCGTCGGTTGCTTGGTGGCGAGCTCTGAAAGCAGCGAGCGGGGGGATCGTTACTATGCATAATCCTACCTCCTGATGTTTCTATCAAGAGGCACAGAGTGTGATGTTCCTCATACAACTAAAGGCCGACAGCATCTCCCAGGTTCCTCCCTTAAGCCTGACTCTTGAGCTTCATTGTTAACTAGCTCGCAGGGCTGTTTGAAAGGAACAAGGGTTTTGTAAAAAACTAATAGCTGCAGCCACCTAGGCTTTTTTTTTTGGGGTGGGGGGAGTGCACAGAATAGAGCACAGAGAAGCTCCCTCATATGTCGTATTTACAAATACACCCTCACCCCAGAAGCACCTTGCATTCATCCAAAGGGGGCAAGATGGGTGTTTGCGCCATGGCCTCCATACTTTGTGATGAGCTGTCACACAGCAGGTGTCAAGGATGATTTAAATAGCTTTCTGAAATCAAAAAGAAAGGAAAAAAGGAACAAGATTACAGAGTTGTTGATATTCATGAGTTCAGATTTTTTTTTCACGCGGGGCCTTGAATGCACACAAAGCATGCTGGTTGCATCTAACTGCACAAAACAGCGGTGGTGTTGGGTTTCTTCAGAGTACAGCAAAAGGTGCAAAACTTTTTTTTTTTTTTTGCTGCGGGCCATGTTGTGGTTCTGGTTTGCTTCAGTGGACCGTAAAACCACATGGAAAAGGTAGTGCCTTGAGATACGAGTGCCTTGACTCATGAGCTGTCGTTCAGGTTTTTTTTTTTTTGCTTTGACTTGCAAGCAAAAATAAATACTGTACTGTGTGGGGGCAGCAAACTCAAACTCACTTCGGAACAAGTAGCAGTTTGGCAGAGTGAGTTTTGCGACAAGTAGCATGTAAAACGGTTTAAGGAAAAGCTATTTGAACACACATGGTGCAGCAACACATAGAGACACAAATTACAACAAATACGTATAAGGTTTCTTTTTTCAAACAATGGCCTTTTATTTATCTATTCATTTTTTGGGGTGAAGAGAAAAAAAAACTCTTACCTTGCTGGCAATTTCATCTGTCACTAAAGCTTTCATCGAATCTGTTCCTGCGTCTTTGTGACGTGTGACGAAGGAGGTGTGGAGATGGCACCAACAACAGGGAAGAGTGGGGCTACCACATTGCTTCAACGGCGGCAAGGGGTTGGACCGCAGCTTTGACCGGGTCGGGGAGCCTTATTTTGAAGGGTTCTCGACCCTGTCAGCAAGTTGTTTACTTTGTTGTCCATGCACAAACGTACAATGCATGATTGTGTTGGTGTCAAGGGTAAAGAGCAGATTTTCTGCCCCCTTGCTTCATTTAACGTGGAAAATATCAATGACTAAATTGTCTTTCAGTTCTGATGAACATGCATACAACACAATACATGCAACAAGAGATTTACATTTATTTAATCTAAGGTGAAAAAACCCCAATCTTAACAAAAAGAATCTTTATTTAAGTCATTGTGGAGACTCTTTCAAGATGCAATATGAAATATGCAGTATAAAAGACGAGTATGATTGAAATAGTTTTTCTGGAATAAAATGTGTGTGTGTGTTGGGTGTGGGGGGGATTACAGAGCATAAATTGTTGATATTCACGAGTTCAGCAGGGCCTTGAATGTGACACACAAAGAATGCCCAATGCTTATAAACTCAGAAAAAGAAGTCAGTGCTCTTGGGTCTCTTCAGCATAAAACACGGTAACAAATGAAAGAGCTTTGTGATAGCTTACGCTGAAGACATTGGAACCTCAAACCTCGGAATTGTGACTTGTTAGCCACAAACCAACCCAACTGCCGCCATTGAAATCACAAAATTGCTGGCCTACTTCAGCTAGACAATAGTGACCCAACAGAAAAGCCTGACTTTAATGAAGTCTGGCCTATCATTATATTTCATCATACATGATGTCCTACAGCAATTGGCTGTGGTTCAACAGCTCAATTTAAACCACCACCCATTCGTTTTCTTTGCATGTGTCCTCATTTCAGTCTCTGGTGAAATGGAGCCTACACAAGAAGTCCGAGATTTGAACACCGAACCTTAAAACTGTGAAGCGGATGTGCTAACCAATTATGAAACATGCTGCCCGACATGATGAGAAGAATATTGCATGCAGCCTAACAATCAACAAACCTTGCCAGGGTGTCAATCACAAACAAGCAGTATTATATTTGGAAAAGATGAATTTTGGACGACTCTTGTATGACCTCATTAGACTGTGTACCGAATCAAGTGTCCGCTCATTGTCTCTGACCCTCTCCTGAGATAATTTGCCCTGGTTTGGGCCGCACCCTCAACAGGTCTGATTGAAAAAAAAAAAAAAATCCAGACGTCACTCGACGTGACCCCGCCCCCTTCTTGTCTTCTGGCGGCAGACATATAAAAACACAGCCTGCCATCCATCTCGCCGCAGCCTTCCCAGTTACACAACCGTGGCCAGCTAAGATGTTGTAGAGAATTTATTATCAAGGAAAGAAAAAAGAAAAGAAAAGGAAAAAAAACAAGTCAGCGAAGGGAGAAGGAAAGGCATTCTCACCCGCTCATCCAGATGTTGCATCATGTCCGAAACGGTGAGTCTGTCTTTCACCTCGTGTATTATTATATAAATATATATAATTTTTGTATTATTATTTGCTGTTTCTTTTTACGATGTGTTGTTGTAAAAAGGAAGAAGAAGAGGTGTGTAGCGCTGAGGCAATCGCAAACTAAAACAGTCGGCACGTCGACTAGCAAATCAAATGTCAAGCGAGGGGTGAAATGTATCCCATCACGTCGTCAGATTCATCGGTACGACACAAACATTAAAGCAAATAAAACTTGAATACACTCTGTCGGATGAGTTTTAAAATATTCCAGCGAGAAAACTTCCGTGCAGCAACAGGTGGCTTTTTTTTTTTTTTTTTTTTGTACGAGCAGGACGCGGAGGAAAAAAGTAGGGCGTCATTCAGCACCGCCACAGTGGACAGCTCCCAACCAACGCCGCTTCTTTTCCCTTTCACCGCTTTTTTATTCCAATTTTACATACATATTGACACAACACGACATATATGATTTTTTTTTTTTTTTTGGTCTTCCCCAAGTGATCTCCTCTAGTGGAGGGAATTCAGTTTACAGTGAAGCAAAGCCTCCCTTATTCCCTTCCAGCAGCCTTCCCTCCTCACACTAAAGTACCCCCGGCTTCCCCTCCCCCACTTCCTCCTCTTCCACCGACTCCCAGTCTTGTTGCATAGCTACCAGCTCAGAAACATACTGGATATGCAGGACAATCTGTCTGTCTCTTCGCAGGGGAAGGGAAACACTCCGTAACCTTCATGGATCCCTGTTTGTCACGTGATTGTAAATGCTTATGTTGTTTCTTCCACCTCCTCCTCGTGCTCTTCCTCTTCTTCCTTCTCCTCCGTTTGCCTTGGCCTCCTGCTTTTGAGAGGAACAGAAAGGTTGGCATTAGAACAACAAAGGAAGGATGGAATGTCAGAAGGCTTCACAGGTAAATTAGTCGGGGTGGGAGGGGGTGGGGGGTGGAGGTGGAGGGGCATCTAAAGTTCACAAGCATGCTTCTGATGTCTGGCTCTGATGCACAATCAATTGCGGAATATTTCACACTGCTATGCTGCAGTATTCAAAGGGGCTGCTAGTCTCGAAATCCCATTTTGTCAACCGTACACCGGCTGGACCTCGTTTTAGGATTCAGTACAAAATCACAAATAAAGCCCCATAATGGTCAGACTCATTCATATGTGGTGGATTTGGTGTTGTTTTATTGGTCACTGCGGGCTGTCGACGGAATTTCCTTCGCACAAGATTAAAAACTAAAGGTGATTATGCTTTGTTTTGAGTCTCTTCAGTGGGCATTTTTAAAAAGCAGTTCAAAGCAGATTTGTTGAGGCAGACATTTCGGTAAGACTAGAGGGTTTTGTGTTGTTTTCTTTTTTCTTTTTCTTGAATCAGTCAATCGATCAAAAATTTTCCAGAAAACAAAAAACACATTAAGACCTAGGTGAGTTTGAATACATTTTATTTTGTGAAGCGCTGTGTGTGTCCTCTCGGCAAAAAACTCAGTCTGAATAAAATATACGTCCTTATTTACTTTTCCTTTCAGAGCGCAAGCAGAGTGGCGTGGAGTAGGAAACGTGCCGGAAGTGGTGGTGGTGCTGAGTGGAAGACTAGTGATTTTGTTGCGATGCTCGTCAAAAGAACAACAAGTCCCAGTCTGCCTCTCGGCACGAGCCAAAACTCTTCTTTGGTCTCAGCTCACAAGCAGCTCACATTTCACGCCTCAGCTCCTATTTATTTTTCATGTGACCCCCCCCCTCCCACCACCACCACTTTTTTTACGCTCCCGTTCCCCCCCCCCCCCCACAACCCCACCTCCTCTCTGTACGAATGGGCCTTAATAGCTGGAAACGATCGAAAGCTTGATCTACACTGACAGAAATACACACACACACACACACACACGATTACACAAAGTGATTTTGAGACACTGCAATTTGCACTTTAGTCCCGATAAAATGTCGCATGTGTGTTTATTACTGTTACATTTTTGACCTTAATAAAGCCCTGTGTAAATCTCTGAAGTATGTTTTTCCTTTGCTCTACACATATTCAATCTCCTACTGCTTCCTTGTATCGATACTCATTGATTTTCAAGCTCTAAGAAAATAAATAAATAAAAACAAAACCAGAACCACCCATCCTTGCATCATCGTTAATTGTTTATTATTTTAGGTTATGGTTGCTGCCCAATTCAAAGAAGGGTGCCACATATATAGATATACACACATATATAAATTATAAAATAAAATTTTGAATTGTCCAATTTTTAAGTTAGTAACTCACGTTCTGCTTTCATTTGTTTTGCTTTTTTTTTCTGGTATCACCTTCCCCATATAAATATATTTTTGAGTGCAGACTCTAAATTGCCAACCGGTACAGGGGTGTGAACAGTTGTTTGTCGATACTGGATATGCCCTCCATCTGGCTGGAGACTAATTCAGGGTGTACATACACAACGGAAAATAAATGAATAGAAAGAAAGCTGTACAGGATACAAATGAGACAACATTCCCCAATTTTCTATTACACTGCAAATACTAGCTTTGTCAGTCATCTGTCATATGTTCACATGTGTTTTGCATTATTCAAAAATCGATCCTATATTTACAGTGCGGTGTATGTTGATGTTACAGCACTCCATGATATATTTTCTTATGTTTAGCTCCTGGGGGATTATAATATGCTCCCATAATTGCGTCCCTTTCAATGCACGTATGAAGAATTACAGTGTGACATGAGTTAAACTCGTACAGAGTACTCATAAAACATTCCGAGAGCGTGAAATTACAAAGCCTGACGGTGTAAGTTGTGTGAACGCATTGTATCAGAAGGAGACATAATTATGGAAGTGTTCCCTCCTCTAGTATTTGATTTAGATATTTAATAATTAGATTTTGGATGTGGCACTCCTTACAAGGAAATAAAACATGAATCCATTTTCATTAGCACTTGTGCAAATTAGGGGCACAGTTAAGTTAGAGCCTAGCCCAGCTGATCTAGAGGTCGGGTACACACAGGGCTTTTTTTTTTTTAATCATACAGTTTTCAATGCATCTATAAAAGGTCAATGATCCTAAATTGACGAAGCGTTTGAAGCAAAGAACAAAATAACCATATTCTGTCTTTTTTTTCTCTTCTCCCAGTGCAAGGAGCTCTCGTGCATGAAAAATAGCATTCAAGGATGGCACAAAGCCGCTGAACAAGAAACCAACATTCAGGACAAGGCTTCATTTTTTTCAGTTTTTTTTTTCCACCACAAAAAAATAACTCACTCAAAATTTTAATAGTATTACGGTACAATGTTGGTCCTGCATATCATTTTAAAACACACAAAACATGAGGCCTATTCACGTTGTGATGTAAGACAGTATAAAACCCAGTGAAAGTGCAACCAAGACTTGTCTGCCATCTATTGGTGATTTTTGATATTACGACTTCAAGCCACAGTCAACCCCTGCATATTTTGCAGATTTTTGTCAATATTTTTAAAATATTTTGTATTTGTAATTTTCCTGCTTTGTGCCATTACTTTACCGCCATTTGCCCCCGTTTTTTTTAAATCAGCGTTTTTTAAAGCTTTTTTTTGGGGGGGGGGGTTGTACAATAAATAACTAAATAAATACATCTTTGAGAAAAACATTTTGGGAGTGTGGATTGCCACGGGCCACCAATTGCCCATCCCTGTATCAGGTTGACATTCAAATATTTGGAACGTGGGACTGCTTGATTCAAAAAAACGACGTCTACTAACCATAAGTTCACCGTGCTCCCAGGAAACAACGATGCGCAAATGGAAGACATTTCGAAATACTCAAACAAACAAACAAGAAATGCCCAGTAGCAAACACATGATCGAAAATAGAACCAATAAAAAACGTAAATGAATATGGCAAGCAAAGCTGGGACATATATTACCGGCACTGTCTAATTGAAGGCGTCAAGCCATCAAATCATGACTAAACAAAAAGATAAGAAAAAACAAAACAAACGCTTTTTATTCGGCTGTTTCCAGGATACCTGCATGAGTGACCTGATAGGATCCCCAGCTCTTTTTTTTTCCCCGCTGGGCAAACAAGCTGCTCGAACAACAAGTCACGCCCGCCTCATTAGCAACACGTTACATACACCATCGCGTGATTTTTAAACATCTCGATGAAAAGTAAAGACCGTTGCGATTTGTTTACTCAACATATTCGTAACCTTCCCAGCTCTCCATAAATTAAATGGAGAGCGACGAAACCTACATCGTTTTAATTAATCACACGCCATGGCTTGTCTCATTCAGGCTCGACCGGGTAAGTCTACAGATTGAGGCCATGCTGAGTCTTTTTAGTCTTTTTTTTAAACATAAAACCGGTGACTGCCTTATGTTGCTAGGCAACACAAAAGAGTCAAGTACATTGGTTCATTGGCCAATAAGAATGACTGGTAAGTTTCAAGGTTTTTGAGGGAGGTCGTCTACGAAGAAGAAATAAAAAATGAACACACACAGAAAGGGGGGGGGGGTGGCAGGAGAGGGAAACATGACGTTTATTTTTTGGGAGTTCAGCTGTGAGTGTTTTACCAAAACCTTTGGAAAAGAAAATATTCAGCTCAAGTGTTCAGAGACTAATAAGGCTTCTCTACACGCAAGAGCCCCCCCCCCCCCCCCCCCCGTCAATACTTTTGCGAGTGTACTCAAGCCTGTTTGTACATAGACAATCAATTTGAAGTGTACAACACTACACAACCCCCCACATCCATCCATCTTATTTTCTGTATCGCTAAGTTGCTAACCACCAGAGCGCCATGATGCCCGTCACGAACTGTGAAGAATTCGCCCCCCCCCCCAAAAAAAAAGCTGCTTCAGGCTGTTTCATGCCACTCGCTAGTTTAAGTATACGGTACTGTCAAACTAAACATCAAACAAAGAATAACAACTTAAGTATTTAACCCTTTCATGCACACTGTAACCTGATAACATGGTAAGATGCCCACTGTAGTAACCGCTGTCCCTCAAAGGGTTCAAATTGGCACGGGTTAGGAGGGACACAGCCTTGCCGAGAGCTGCAAAAATCCGCATCTAATTAACACCTAACCAGAAAGGTTTTCTAATTGCCTCTCGATACCACAAGATGACCCAAGTTTGAGAACCACGAGGAGACACGATTTAATCATTTCTGAAGTTTATAGAAGAGCTGGTGTTCAATAGTGTCCTGTGATACAAGTCACCAAATAACTCCATTTATATGAACTGTGCGGTTATTAAAGGGATAAGGGGAACTCATTTTCAGTAGTCCTGTCTTGTGTTCATTCCTCCGAGGGTCACAATATTACTTTGACACCAAATGGATTGGAATGACATTTAGCGCAGACAATCGCCATCTAGAGAGGATGAAACCGGATTCCGTTGTTGATCTTTGAAAGCTTTTTTTCTCCCTCATGCTTCTCCGAGACTGGCATTTGGGGTTTGAGATGGATGCCCTCGCACGTATGAAATGGACTTTAGTAGTAAAGACACAATTGATTGTGGAATGGAGATTGCGTTCCAGCAACAGGGTGGCACATGTGGTCAGCGCGTCGGCTTCACAATCACATACCTGTACTGGATGAGAAGAGTGGTCAAAGTGGATGAAATCCCCCCCCATAATAAAATATGTGAAAGAATCACGTGGAGAGAAACTGATTTTCAAACATCTTTGATTAGCTTCATAAAAATGATTCCATTCATATTTACAGAACAAAAGTAAGCGGTTACAATATTTTGAGGCCATAAGCGCACAATTTAGTTTCAGCAAATAATGATTGGCTTCAAAACGAAAATGTTGGTCGCCAATTTAACATAAATAGCATGGAGCACAAACACTGTTGAAGCAGACATCAACATTAGTATATATATGATATATTACTAGAGAGTAGAAAACTTGCAGTTTACACAATAGCACAGAAATATTATACAGTTATTCTTTTTTTTTTCATCCTGAATAATCTGTGACACAATCAATTTCTATACAATTCAACTGAAATCTTGAGTTCACCGCGACGGTCAAATCGGCACGTCACTCAAAATGAATAGGACTTTGATATTCAATTGACCCAGTAAGACACGTAAAAGCACAACAGGAACAGCCAGATATTCTGTATGAAGAATAATTACAATGCGTGAAAGTGTAAGAAAAAGAATTTAGTCTTGAACTTGGCCCTATCGAAGAATTGAACAGCTCTGTCACCTGCTGGGCTGTACAACGGTTGTCATTGACCGTCCTCAAACTGGTAATGCATGTGAGGCGAGGCCAGGAAATGAAAGGTTATCTTCGGCAACAATTCAAGAAAAGTCGCTAACACTTCAACCGGTAACGACTGGCCGAGTCAAAATGGCTGGGGCTGTCAGTATTAGTCCTAGGTGGTTTTAACCAGGTCGTAGACGTGGATGTGGACGTCGTCGTCGTATTTGATGTAGTACACCGTGGGCTTGGCGGGGACCTGATAGATGACCAGGCCTGTCCTCTTCAAACCGTTATCTGTGACGTACTCCACCTGTTTGCCCACGAGGCTCTCTGGCTCCTCCCCCGGCTTCCTGTCTGCTGGTAGCAGGTGTTTGTTCTCTGCGCGGTGGACAGAGAAGGAGGACGACATTTTGAATTATAAACACCAGCAAGAACATCTGTGCGCCCTTTACATGGCAGTAACGTCTCACGTTTCATCGTGACAAGCAAATCATTGCCCCATCTGGTCTCAATTTCAGCTTGGCGGTGAACCCGTGTGGCCTATTCGCTTCTCTCAAATTCACCTTCTCATATTTTTTTTTTGTTTACATGTTTTTGTGTGTCAATAATAGACAAGATGTTGACAAAGCCCCGGCTGGGCTACCTGATTCAGGAAGAACACGAAGATCGCCGTCCTTGTAATCGTCCCACAGCTGGTACATGTAGAGCACGGGGTCCTTCTCGTAGGTGATGTAATACCAGTGGGTCATGATGGGGGCCCGAGACAGCACCATGCCTCTCCATTCGTTTTTCTCACCGTCCTCCTTCTCAAACAGATGTTCCACCGCCCGTCCGACCAGCTCCTCCGCCCCAGGAGGCACCTTGATCTTATTATTCACTGCGGGAAAAACAGGACAACTTAATGAGCCTGCTGACCAGGAAACCGTTCGGATGGAGCGAAGTGCTGACAAAGCGCCTTTTGCGCAACGATCAGCTGTTCTGACGCTGTCACGTGCATAAAGCGAGCAACTACAATAGCAGCCAGGTGAGCGCTGACATTGTTTAATATACTTCCTCTGGTTACTTGACAGATATTTATTGGAAATTCAGTCAGACAGACACAACATAAAGAACAGAAGAAAAAAAAAAGTCAAAACGGGATATGTCGACAATAACGTTACATCGAAGTTGGATTTCATCGAGGCAATTCGACATCCGATGAGAACGGGACACAAGTAGCAAATAGGACAAATGTGTCGTGACACTCACCGACTTTCTCGGCCAACACCTGCAGATTTGACACTCGACTGTCTTTGAACAACTCGATGCCATAGACGCAGTCGAAGCCGTCGTATTTGACCATGTAAAGGGAGCTGTTGACGGTCAGCCGTTCCAGAACCGTGCCTTTCCACTTGGTCACGTTGCCCTTCTCCCTCCAGTTGTGCTGGATTCTGCGGCCCAGCAGGTTGTCCGGGTCGGGGCTCAAAGTGGACGCCGAGCTCTCGCTCAACTCTTCGCTGCTACGCTTCCTGTCAGAGCGGTACAGTGTCAAATACTTTGGGGTGAATTGGGGTGATTGTATTTTATGCCTTTGTAATGAGGAAGTCTTCGGCACAGAAAATGAATTTACCAGTTTGTTACCATTTTTAGTTCAGCTGCCAAATGATCTCAGTGACATTTTAATTTAATGACACTTCAGCACATGTTCATGATGCACGATCATCACTTCAAAGATGGCGACGATGAGATGGCAGCCTGTGATGAGAGCGCTGCTCACATTTTTCTTCGAGCTTGCGTTTTTCTACCCTTTTTGGTGTTCATTGTGCATCATATTAGTGTCTGCCGTACATCACATTGTACATCAGTTTGTTTTAAATGTCATTATTTGCATTTGCTTTTATTTTGCCTTGTTTTGCTCCATTGTCTGCAGCCACATCAGCATTGCCGAAGAGAATGGGTTCTCAATTGCCAAACCTGGATTTATAAAATATTAATAAATTGATCACATACTGCCCATTTGCTAGAGGGCTTTGCTTTGGTTCATAAGTGAGCTGGAGCCTGCCCTGTATACACCCTTGAAAGGTTGCCAATCAATTACAGGACACACATAGTTACTTTCACACCTATGAACATTTTAGAGTCTTCAATTAACCTAACATGCATGTTTTGGTGATGTGGGAGGAAACCGGAGTGCCCCGAGATAACCCTGGCAATATACGAATAAATATGTTTTATCATTTTTGTTGAACCAAAATCCCTTTACAAATCAGCTCAATCAAAAATAATTTTCTTGCAATCCTTCAGCATCAATCAAGCTTGCTGGTGAAATTACCTGCCCCGCTTCTTTGACATGTTTCCATAAAGTCACACAACCCTTCGAAACACAAAAGACACCAGTTAGTGACCATGACATAACCAGTTTTCTCCAAACCACCCATAGATGACTACAGGCGTACAATGTTGGTCTTTTAAATGCTGCAAAAAATGTCTTTGCGGACAAGTGTCCTTTACAAATCTCATTCCATACGCACATTTGAGTGCGTGCAATTCAAACACTTGTCTACAGGTTTACAACTTAAAAGGTAAACGTGCACATTTCTTGCATTTGATGTACCTTGAGTGGACTGTTCACACACGCTTCAAAATCATGATTTTACTGTAGCACACATATGCAAATGAGCCAACTGTCCGGATGTAAACATTTACTGTAAGAGCTAATTGCTAATGCTAACTATTATGCTTACTGTAGCGCCGTGCGGGTTATTCATTTGTGCACATTACAGAAGGCTGCCTCGCAAAAAAAAAAAAAAAAAAGCCTAACTTCACAATGGCTAACGTTAGCCAACTAAATTGAATGTCGACGTGTCGTCGGTAATGAATAGGATTGTGTAAATGGGACTTAATTAAATGCGACGTATTTTCTTAAGTGAGCAGAGTGAGAAATTAAGTTGGAATATTGCGCCAACATTTTGCAAGTAAGCTAACTAAACAAAAGGAAACGCATCGCCATGTAAGCGGTGATTTTTCTATCCGGACTATAGCTACATTTTTAAATGGGTAAAATAAGGACATGCGGAGAGGAATTAATTCATATTTTAAAGCATCTCGACGGGTTTGTCAGGTGAGAGCTGATAGAATAAGACGTTTGCCCTACCTGATCAATATTTTTACGTGTGTTTTCCTATGAAGAACAGATTCCACCACCTAAGGTAGGCTAAATAAGGAAACGAATTTAAGGACTACAATTCCCAGGATCCAAACATACAGCCATGATGCATTCTGGGATTAAACACTGCTTGACGTACTGCAGTGTTTCCGGGTTAGGGTGTAGTGCCCTGTTTCTCAGAAAACGAACACCATTTTTTTCCTATTATCACACAGTATGTAAACGTTTGTTTAAGAAATAGATATGTACCTTCAATAATAATGTAAAATAGCTGCCATATACAGTACTTGTTAAATAAGCAGCCGCGACCACAAATTTCACAATATTGCTTCACTGTTGTAGGCTTGACTGTATATTTGCTAATGTGTTCCTGTTTAGACATACATTATTTTGTCATTGTTTTGATTCGTAGGTCGTATTCATGGGCACAGTTTTGGGTTGAAGTCAACAATTCCGCCACTAGATGTCACACTGAACACAGTATCTCCTGCATAAGCCAGTGAGGAAAAAAAAAACTCGAGTTGAGTGGTGAGGTAAGTGAATGCTTTTCTTAGCTGCATTGGGGGCTAATTGAAGTGCACCCTTTAATAGGGATTTTTAATACACCGATTATATAAACTCAACAACTGTACAAAATCACCACTATCATTAAGTAATCAAAAAGCATTTAGAAGCAAATACAAGCACTGATGAAATAATGAATCATTTATTGGTTCTCATTTTTTGTTTGTTTGTTTTTACACCAAGTTACATGTAAAAGAAATGGATAGCTTTCCAAGAACCATCATCAAGACCAACATTCAAATACAGTAACAGAATAGACGTTTATCAAAAACAATACCATGGTTTTATTCCTAAGAACTCTGTGTAATATTTAGTATAAAGCACCGCACGATTAGGCACAGTTTGAACATTGCCACTACGTTTAGATACATGAAAAACAACAAAACATTTTGATCAGATATTTTTTAGAGGACTTGCCTACAGATGGAATTCAGTCAATTCAGAAAAAAAAGGTGTGATTCAGTGTTGTTTGACTGCAAAGCTGAAAGCCTTTGTGAGTACGCCAGTGTTGTATTGACACAAAGCTGTCCGCCGTCCAAGGTTACCTCCTCTTGTCCTTGTTGTCAGAGCTACAGAAAAGACCCAAATCCTTCTCTGTTCTCTACAGGAATGAACCAACCTTCTTTTGTCTACAACGAACTGGACACATTAGACACACATGACTCACATCCAATGAAAGGTGGGATTTTTTTTCCTCTCTCTGTTATATGCAGTGAGATTATACACTGCGGAGTTTTAAAGTCAACCCAAGGTTAGTGTGTCCACATATGTGTGTCCATTGATTAGTTATCTCTATTATTAGCCAAGTGCCCAAAGTGATTGGAAGTATGATACCTTGAGAGGGATGAGATGTCATTGCTGCAACATACATGTCTGGAAAGTAATCCAATCCTACTTTGACGTGTGTGTGTGTGTGTGTGTGTGTGTGTGTGTGTGTGTGTGTGTGTGTGTTGGTTTGTTTTGTTAGGACTCAGATCGTAAAATTAAAAAAAAAAAGTTTTTTTTTTTAATGGTGAAGGTAACTATGTTTACTTCTTTTACGTAATATTGTCACGTCACAGGTTTAGGGTCATTTTAATTGTGACAAACTGGCAGAATTCCTCATCCTTCCTGACTTGATCATTTTTTTTTAGCTTCAAATATTCCAGCAGATGTCGCTGCTCCGTCAATCCACAGTTATACTGTAAACGTTCGTTGTATTCAAGTAAACTTGGTACATGTTTAACAATACTTACAATTCATTGACTCCTTTGAGGAAAAAAGAAACATGCAACATGCTGTAACTCATCTCGTTATTTCATTACATCTTCACCTTGTAAAGACCATACCCGTTTAAAAAAAAAACTATCATGAAAAACAACTCTGTATGAGGGTGCACATAGAAATACTGTACTGTGATACTGTGAAATTCAATATTTTAACTTTTTTTTTCACTTTGGCAGCATATGCATAATATGTATTGACTCAGATAATAATTTCCTTATGAATACCTTGCATTCTCATTTGCTAGGAGAAATCACATGGTTCTTTTGCCTGAAGTAGGGTACACTCTTAACTTTCACCCAAAAGCTGGACTAATCATAAATCCAGAGTCATGTAATGTTTCCATCTTCAATGGTCATTGCAGTGGCATACAAATATACTCTGTGAATATCTCAGCTGTGAATGGGTTACAGTAACCAGTGGTTTCTTTCTCCTTCAAGACATTCCAAAAGATTTGAATTAAGTTACGACTAATATTTGTCTCATGGGTCTCGTTGCTTTTCAATCTTCTCTAGCTTCATGATTGCTTTTTAAAATTTTTTTTTTACTCATAGACAGCTTCCTGGTTTGTGTACGTTACACCTCCAGTTTAAACAGTACGCACAGGCGTGTTTTTTTAAATAATCAATGCGGTAGATCATTAGTGATATCTCGTCTTGTGTTTGACTTTTAATGTCAATGCCAAAGGTCCGCACAGCAAAAACAAATTAATTGGTCTCACCGCTGAAATATCTTTGGAGGGGAGTGTATTTTGGTGCCGTTTGGACGCCTTGTGTGCGTTTGGTGCTGATGGCAGGGTGCGCTGAGGACACGTGCGTCTTAGCGTGGATGAGGAAGAGACGGAAGGAGAAGGAGAGCTGGTTTGCAGCTTTACCCTTCCAGTGACTCAGCAATTTCAGAGATGAATTCTGTAAATAATCTCCTCTCTCCTCGCCTTCTCCCCGCTGACCTTTTCACACTCCACCTCCAGCCCTCGCACCCAATAATCATTCAAGTCTCATTACCGAATTGCTTTTGGACACATAAATAACATCTCATCATTGTAATGACTCTCAGTTGGGGGTAAAAGGAGGACGGACTATTTAGAAACTCATCACATTCGCATTGATTGAGGTGGGAAATATAATGGGGTTAAATGGAAGGGGGTCGGGGAGAAACTATTAATCACATTGTGTTGGTTTGTGGTGGGATCTTCAGTTGAATGCCCATTACTGACTGACTGGCCTCATGTGTTTAGTGCAGGGAGAGACGTCAGATGCACTCCGGTGGACAGAAATAGACTGTAGTGGGATATGTGAGCAGAGGAGAAGGGAGAGGCCCTTGCTATCCTGCCATCCGAGATAATGCAGACTCTTCTGCACTGTGAGGTGGCGAATTAGAGCCCAAAGAGACAATGGGCTCATGTGTGTCTTTGTCTATTCCCAGTCACGGGGTTGAGCCGATCTTCCAGAAAGATGACAGGAGAAAGGAAATTAGTCACTTTGTGTACGTGTCACTAATTTCGACTCTGTTGATGACGATGGTTTTAGTGAAATGCGTGCGTATTATCCTAGCTTTCTTCAGTAGATTTCTGCACAAGCCTGCAGCAACTTACAGATGATTTCACAGGTTCGGGAACTATCTGAGTGGTTTCCTGAGCACACTGTTTCGTGTTGTATTGAGGTATTTTTGCTCAGTA
Source organism: Hippocampus comes (assembly GCF_001891065.2). Lineage (NCBI taxonomy): Eukaryota > Metazoa > Chordata > Actinopteri > Syngnathiformes > Syngnathidae > Hippocampus > Hippocampus comes. Next base: position 2,346,760 of record NW_017806235.1, read on the forward strand.
GCGTCCTGCGGTTTGTTTCCCCGCAATTATTCTAATTGATGAGATACAGTCGATAATATTCCCTTGTTGTCTTCAAATATGTGAATGTGAACAGTGTTGTGGTTCACTCGAGGTAGCACAGTATAGTCACACAGACACAAACAAAGAAGGGTTTCACGAAACTAATTTAAGTGAGTCAGTAAGACACAGGAATTAGTTGTTTGTTGTTCTTATTATCGAAAAAAAATATTCCTGTGAGCATTGTTCTACTCTCTATCTACATGTGTTGCTGCACTATTGGTGTTTATATATACATTTTTTAAAAGTATTATAACACTGCCGCACCATTTTTCATTGATTAGTCCATACACGTTGTGTGTTACCGTTAAACTAGTTGACTTTAAAGCAAAGTTACGATTGATAAATACACTTTATTATTCTTTCGATAAACTGACCCCACAAGAAATGGATTGAAAAAGGAATTACCGAAGTAATGAATCAACATACAAATATAATAAATACACAGGGAGTAAGTGCGTACTGTACTTGAATAGACATGTCACAATGCACCTCACATCTAATCGCCTCCGACATACATTTTAGTCCCTTACAAATTGAAAGAGTGAAATCCTCGACTTGCTCTCCTAATTTTCCTTCACCTGATCACTCGTGTCGGCAATAAACACTTCCACCTCAACTGGCATTACATTATTGATAGGATGAGTGCCCAAGAGTAATCGGACATGCCAACAGAAACTGCTAATGTGAGGCAGTTACACAATCTTTCTCCCCGGAACACGGATTTGGCGATTCTCAATCGACCCGTCAATGTCTCGCTCTCCACCTTTACACGAGCATTCCAACAATTAAACGTCTCCTCTTAAATAGATGCCTCGTTCTTATAAACACCTCATCCTCTCCCCAGCTGAGCCGTGCTACTATTTTCAGCATTTGGTAAAAGGAGGAAGGATGAAGGAAAGTTCACACAGGAGGATGGACTCGTTGCGAATATGGTCTGTCTTTCTGAAAGTGGAAAAACACAAGAAGGATTTGTCATTAGACTGAATGTTAAATGGGGAGAAACTCAACAGACAGAGGCACATTAAGGCTTGTGGGGTGGACTTACCTGAATTCTCTTTGATCCCATCAGACAGAGAGAAAGGGAGTGAGAACGTGGCTATTAGGAACCTCGGGGGCACTCAGTGTAAAATGATGGATGCTGTGTTTTTTTTTTTCCTTCGGATCCCCCCCATTGACAATTAAACTGTCTGCACCTCGCACCCAGAAAATGCACAGCCCACTTGACACATCCTTGCTCAGTGCCATCAATCTTCTTTCAGGCCACTTAAAATTATGGCTGGATCTTAGATTTCTACATAGAGGGTTGGGTTCCACGATAGCATTAAAAAAAAAAAATCTCTGCATACTCCTCACACGGTTAACTAGCAAGTAGCGAAATGAAAAACCTCACAAAAAGCTGGAGAGAGGATGACAACGAGAAATAGATGATATAAATAACATCTTTTGTGAAGAAGTACTACCGAGCTGCCCTTGAGCAAGAGTTTCAAATGAATCATGTTTATGTAAAAATGTGGTCTTGGGAAGCATCGGAGGGGTTGCTGTGGTCAGGGTTTCGCAAAATGTTGTAAGTGTGGAAATTAGTCCGTCAAAGCAACATCCTTGATGTGACAGGACCACAGTTCTGTATGTGTGTGTGTGTGTGTGTGTGTGTGTGTGTGTGCGCGCGCCTCAATGTGTGAGTGTGTCGGCTCTGATGAATAGCCAGAGTGTCACAGAGTATAGACCTTGACAGTGCAGAACAGATGAGGTGAGTCAGAAGCCCAAGCTTTGTCCTGGCTTTCGTCACTTCACTCGGCGGCTCAGAGCAAATATTATCAGTGGATGATGGAGTGAAATTAGTGGGCGGGGACCTGTGCTTCCTATCGCGTGACGATTCCGGTTGAAAAAGCACCTGGTAGATTAATAACGGCGTTGCAAACACAGTTGTTGGGTGCAACTTGTAAATGTCGTGTGGTAAAACCTGGACATTTCTGGCTTGTCAGTAATAGGAAGAGTTTAGCAGAACAGCTGTCGTGACTGTTTGCTTCGCCTGTTTTTGTTGCTATGGAGTTGCTGTGGCTCTTTTATGCTTTGTATCTTTTTTTGTTTTCTGTCATATAGGCTTGATGTGTCCCAGTATATAAAATTGGATGACTCCGGGACAGGTTGTCAGTACGTCAAGCTTTCTACCAGAGTGTCAGCTCTTCCGTTGTCTTCAGCATCCAGCCCTGCTCTCTGTAGTTGCTTTATATGAACAAAGATCAAGATTCTTACTTTTCAACTTCCGTATTATGTCTGCTCCTGGGTCCTAATTTTGCTGCTCGCAGAAAGCCCTGCAGACTCTCCTCAAAACAAATAAATAAACAAACAAACAAATAAATAAATAAATGACGGTTTAAATACATGTGGAGATATGTGTGCAGACTGCTGATATGTGTCTCTTAACGAGATTAGTAAAAATAATATTTGCTCCTTCACCCCGAGCCCCCACTCATTTCTATGCATTGCTTGTCATACAAAATCACGATAGATTCTCATGGGAAAAGCTTCGGTAATATGTTCATAGATTCGTGGCCAACGAGTAATGCAAACTCCCTTCCTCCTTTGCGAATGGGCCATTGCACGCGAGAGTGATTTACAGATTCCTGTGATCTTTAGGACGTCATGTGTCCTTGGACGAAGACTGCATTGATCCATCAGAATTGAGTCTCTCTCTCTCTCTCTCTCTCTCTCTCTCTCTCTCTCTCTCTCTCTCTCTCTTTTTTTTTGGTCGATATAAACAGTAAAACAATGTAGAACACCCTCAGGAGCCACGGGTGAGAGTGCCGTGATATATTTTTATCCAGATGACACGGTGAACGCGTTGCTTCTTGCTCTCTCTCCTACTGTTTGTTTTTCCTTCAACCATTTGAGCCTGACGCACTGCTCACATCCTCCCCAGCCTGCTTCACTGTCCAGTAACTGTGATGCTTATGCTGAGGCCTGCGGCTACTGGATGACTGACTTATGCAGCCCCCCCCCCAAAGTCTTCCTGATCCTCCAACCTCCCCACAACCGCCTCTTTGCTTTATCAGCCTGTCTTGTTCACTGACTCATTCACGGACCCGGAGCTTTAACCGAATGCTAATCCTGATTTCAAAATTGAGCAGAGTTCTTGTGACACTCGCCAGCTGCAAAGACACATGGGGGTTCAGTGGGTGGGAATTATTTGGGAAGATACAGTCCATAGCACTACAATACTGTATTTCATTGCAAACAGTGAAAAAAAAAATCACCAGAGGTGCCAAAATCAGTGGCACACTGTTTTAACCTATTTTTCCATATATACTGTAAATAATAATTTCCTGTAACACATCCGATGACCTCCTCACGGTTCATGACTCAAATAGTTGGGAAACACTGACTTAAGAGTCTTTTCCTTTACGTCACATGTACGTACCCATGCACAAAGTTTCATTGACACGGTAACACTGATTATGAATCTTTTTTTTTAATGCATAATCCTGTTTGTGCATTCTAGATGGAGGTAAAAACAGTCATTCAGAGATAAGAAATCATCTGGTGTCTCCCATATGGCAACAAAGGAATAGTAAAAAAAAAAAAAAAAAAACCTAACAAACAATGAAGACATTATTGAAGTCCCCTATGGTAATAGAGTTTGGTGGGCGGGAGGACGGCATGGACTAAATAAGCAAATGGCCCCGTGGAGGTAAAAAGCTATGAGGGTTGTGCAGGAGATGCTGATATGATTAATTGAAGTAGGACAGCCAGGGACACGGGAGAGGGCCGCCGCTGCAATGAAAATGAGGTAGAGGACAATCCTTGGATGTGTACAGTATGAAGGTGGATACGCTCACTACTTAGACTGTTGCCAAATTTGTTGCTGAGCGGACTCTTGCAGAATTCCGATTTGAGAAAGGTGCCAAAGCGACTGTGAAAAACTGTAATGTGTTGATTAAACAGCAGTATCCTTGCGCTGATGGGCTTTAGGTTGCCCACAATAAAAGGCCGCTCTAAAATGTCTTTGTGCAAGCTATGTTTTGCACTGCGCGAGGAAAATGGTGGTCACACCAGAAACTGACTGGTTCTCTGCCCCCGCAAACCTTCCCCCAGTCAGTAAAACTGCACATATTATAGTGTATTTTTATTGTGGGGTGCCTAAAGCACACCTGTGCAATTAATGAGTTGCGGTAGCTGGATGGATGGATTGATAGATGGATGGATCAAACGTGTCACAAGAGGAGAGGGAGAGAAAAAGAGAGGTAGACCATGTGTCACGTCAAGGCAGAACTGTTTCAACGCACTGCGGATGGCCTCGCCCACATTTGTAGCAACACAATGTTGAGCTCGGTGTTAAAACCGCCTCACCTTGCATGTAATTTTTATCATCTTGTCTCTGTGTGCATAATCACTGAAGATCCAGACACCAGTGTGTGTGTGTGTGTGTGTGTGTGTGTGTGTGTGTGTGTGTGTGTGTGTGTGCGCGTGTGGGAGGGGAGGGGAGTGTTTAAAGGAAACAGACGTCGAAGGAATGGGTGGGTGCTGCTCCCAGGCTGCTCGAGGAGTGTGTCCTTGGACTGCCCTCATCTCTGACGCACACACACCCACCCACCCTTTCGCACACAGGCACACTCATAGACATTTGCACACGCACACACACCACGGCCGCTTCATTTGCCGTCACTTCACAAAAGACAAATACACAAAAAGAAACATTTGGACCTTCATATAAACACTTCATGTGAGATTCAGGCAAAAATGTACTGCGCTATTACATTTATGTGTGTTGGCGTATACACACACACACACACACACACACGCACACGCACACACACACACACACACACACACACACACACACACACACACACACACACACGCGCACACACATGGACACAAACGGAGAAAGCCCTGAGACTGAGCTCAGACATCTCATCGAGGATGCAGCATAGCCCCTGTCTGCAGAAAGAGATCTCGTCTGATGTGGGGTGCGATGAGGGTGGAGGGGCTACTGGCTGATTTACAAGGTTGAGGTGTGTGTTTTTGTGTCAGGTTTGCAAGATCTTCGTGGATATGCACACACAAATAAAAAAATAAATAACGAAATAACAGCGACAATGAACAAAGGTCCACGCGCACACAGAGATCATTATGCCAATGCGCTCATCTTTTTATTGCACAACAATGTAATCGTCTTTTTACGAACGCCTAAAACAACATTGCCACTGACTGACAGACCAGCTTATTGAGAGAGACCAGGGTGTGGCTCCATGTTGTCGGCTATAGCAGAGGTGGTGGACATGACAGCCGTTTTGGATGCAAGCTCAACTCGGGCCACACTGAGAGCAGCTTTGAGCCTGGATTGTTTGTCGACATTAACTTAGACACACCCGCACACACCAGAAGATGGTTGCAAACTGCGGCCCCTCCCTCCCCCCTGAGCCACCCAGCAAAGAGCGACAACACTTTTCCTGCATCACATAGTCTGTGCTGTTTTCTACATGTTGCTGGTAAAGTATCTCTGGTTGCAGAGCCAAGACTATGGAATGCTACTTGCATGTGCTCAAGTCATCTGCAGGAGATTTACACAGTTTTGTTCTTCCGTATAATCGAGTCGTGATTGTGTAAAACTGCCCCGGCTTTTTTGCTCGTGTGTATTTCAAGCCTTCTCTAAATAGAATCGTATTCTCAAGTGGGACCGACATTATCGAAGGAAAGGCACAGGAACATACACGCACACATACGCAATAACTTCAAGCACACGATACAGTGAGTCCTGAAGCAGACAGAAGGCTTAGTTAGGTCAGCTAAGCGGGCTACAGTAGCTACGACACAAGAGTTTGAACTGCGAAATGAAGTCATTGTACAGCGGTTGGTGGTACACGACAATGTCTAGAATTTGAAGGTCCCACTTAGAATCATGTGAAGCTAGATAAATAACAGCATGCGCTCAGCTATTGTGTGTCAAAGTAACCCAATCAGGGAACAGGTTTGTGACGTCTCTTTTTGTGATCAGGGTGCAACCAACGTTGGTGTTTTAAGTAAAAAAAAAAGAAAGAAAGAGAGAAAGAAAAAGAAAAAAACGTGCAGCAATTTTCCAGCGTGTGCCTACTTTATCTTTAGTCTGCAGGCATCCCCACTTGTATTATTTTCATAGCAATTTGGTCATCCAAGCTAACGTTTAGACTGTTGATATCCACCAGAAGCCTGTGAGAGCAAAGCCTCTCACTGTATAAAACAGTATTTGTACATCAGGTTGCGGTAAAAACACAACAATGTGCCCCACATCGCTGTGTACACCATATATACAGAATATGAAATGACGGAGTACAGCGCGCATGGTGTTGGAAGGCTCAAACCAACAAAAATGTGCAAGATTGTGATTTCCCAAATCAGGGAAAATTATAAATACTGACATTGTCATTTTTAGGTTAGCAATACTAGTCTTCGGCTAATGTTTTTTTTTTTAAAACACATATTGCAAGTTAAAAATAAAAAACACAAATTAGCATTTTTACAGGCACATAAATACCACAAAAATAGACTATGTGGAAACTAGATATACTAGGCACAAGGTATATACAGTCCATGTGCATGGGGCACATTGTAAAAACAAGGACCAAAAAAAACGATACGGACAAATTAGAAGACACATATACCTATATCTATATATCTATATATCTATCTATATATATATAAAGAAAACGAAGACCCTGATTTTGCTCACATTTCAACACCAAGGCATTCGGTACCCTTTATATCTGGTACAGCAACAAATGAGAGGTTTGAGTCTTTCATACTCTCAATAATTGTCAGTCAGTGTCAAACATATATGAGAGGTTCTCGTCCCACCTGACAGATAGGTCCAGAAGCAGCACTCAGAAACCCCGACCGGGTACGGGTGGGGGGGGGGGGGCATCTATAGGACGCTATCACATGCAAAGCATGTATGTGCTTGGCCGTGACGGTCAAGGGTTCTGGTTCTGGGATGTCATCCTTTCCGTGCAGAGTGACTGACATACTCAAGACTGGGCGGATGCAATGGAATAGTGTCTGATATTGCCTGAAACATTAGCTCTTTAGCTCTCTTAGCGTCTTTGCTCTAACTGACTGCGAACCCCCTTCAAATAATATCAGCACAGTCCTGATAGCAGCTTAATAGGGCAAACTCTGGTATTAGCACAAAAAGGAACATGGAGAAGACCAATCGATTGCACTGGAACAGTATTGAATGAAGCACACGACAAGCTACGGACTCAAATAAACTCAATTCATTCACAATCGTATACGCCCTTTTCGCATGTAGTGTACTGTACCCTTTCCCATAGGAAAAAAAAAAGCAACAGAAAGTTGCTGACGAATGGGGCCACCGCATGGTGACCCACTATGACAAAAGTGCGCGTGAGTCACTGAACCCAACATGACAATGCCTGACATTAAAAAAAGCGATGAGATGAAGCCCTTAGACAAAAACCAGTCACCTAAACCTTGTTTCAAGCGCAGAAGACGCGATTAAAACTTGGTGGCATCAATTTAACCCTTTCGGGGACAGCGGTTACTACAGCGGACAGCTTAACATCTTTTATCAGGTTACAGGATGCATGAAACGGTTAAAATGAAAGACGTCGCGCAGTTCGATCAACACCTTGATTATGGGGAGAATAAAGAAGTGTATATCAATCAATAGCCCACTTGGCTGCATCAATCAATACATCGCTCTCGAGAAAGGAAGCAAACCTGAGTGAAAAGTCCATCGCATCAGTTTTACTAGTTGGGCTTCGGGTCAAGGCTAACGACGGAAAAGTTGCAAATGATGCCTTGTTTGTGGAGCGCACTCAATCATCTGCCGAGCAAACTGGAATTGAATCCGCTTCGCTCCGGCCAAACCGCATAATTGGTCCAGGAGAAGTCCCGCAACCATTTTAGGAGCATTGATTTTCATTTGGATTACAAGGTTGGAGTGCAACACAAGCTGCTTAATAATGGTTTTGTTCGACCTCAGTAAATTGATTGTTTGATGCGGTGATGGTGGTCGCAAACACGGCAACCTGGAGAGGCGTCATCAAGTTTTCGAAAAAAAAAAAGACACGCGGCAACGACATACAGCGGCCCCCCTCGCATCGTAAAATGCCATTCCCATTCAAACGATCATCGCTTTATTTACATGGCAGTTCGATCTGATGAGCTGTCTTCCTTTGCGTATGGCATACATTCAGTAAGAGAAGGATGTGACTAATTCCCGAAGGAATACAACCAAAGCCTCAACTCACTCCTCAGACAGCAGTAGTCGTTTGGACTCAAAATGTTGAGACATTCATTGTAGTTTGGGGACACAGGCGACTGATTGACTTCGACTTGGACCAGAGTTATTTTTATCTTTTATCCCAAGTCGCCCACTACCTGGAGGAGTCGTGAACTCGCTCCGATGGGATGTAAAGCGGATTTTTGTTGATCTGAACCGGCTTCTTCAATCAGTCTTTTTTTCCCCCCCCTCTCCTTCTTGTTTTTCTTTTTTTTTTTCTTCTTAAAATAAGACTGCACAGCCTCCAATCCCTTCAAATATTTTTGGTTAAGGTGGATTACAATAGCTCAAGTGAAGCCACAACAGCTGCTGGCTTCTTCAAAAGTTCACGTTAAAAACAAAAGAATAAGAAATCACTTTCCTGTACAACATGTTTAGATATCTATATTCATATATATTTATATATATATAGGCGGGGTAGAGTATTGCAGAATTATATTGCATGTGTTAATCAATAAACCTCGACAAAAACAAGCAAGTATACAATATGTGATGTTGTTCGATGTCTCCATTTTGATAAAGCTGAGATTATTTAAGCGCCTTTGCCTCCAGGCTTACAATCAGAATGCTGAGCAAACGTCCGGCCACTTGGCAGATGTTTCACGAGAAGCGGTCAGTGACGCTGTCAGCATGCCAAAACTAATCAGGCCTGACGAAGCAGAGTGAGAGAGAGAGAGAGAGAGAGAGAGTGTGAGTCCATTCTCCGAAAACAAGAGCCCAAAACATACCAAAAAACCCACGCACACAAACGTACGCTCACGTATATGGATACGCACAAACCAAATATATGGCTTCTAACATTGAATCAAGGCAGTTAAATAAATGGCATTTTCTTCGATGTTTCATTTTTTCCGTTGATACAGACACAACCAGACTTTGTGTTCAAGCTCAACTTTGGTTTGGGTAGATACAATGAATAGAATATTCCTCTGTACTCTTTTTCATCAAGTATTTACACTTCGATGTAAGATCGACCAGCGGTCTACAACATTATTATTATTTTTTTTCCCCCCACTACTATTTGAAACAAAATGAAGAGCAATATGTCATTTTGCTACGACAGCTTATACGTCAAATAAAATGGACTCAAAACACTTCAACGTTTAAATTGTCATTTGACCTCAAGTCCCTGATTTTCATGTTTAACTCCAGCTCCTGCTAGATTGCATTGCATGGATTCTACACAGTATGCAAATGTTACGTTAACCATACTTTTCTAAATATCTTTACAGTAATGACAGCGATATACAGTAGGTGTTTGGAAGCAGAGTGTAAGGGGTGATACTAAGAATAAAGTTGCTGGCACAGTAGTCTAGACCAGTTCAACCTCACCTTATACTACTTTCATTGTATAGACTTCTCCTCGATCAATGTCCCAAGTCATTGAGACGCCTCTCCCTCAGCTGACATCCGGGCCCAATGACCGGCGGCGTCAGCAACAGCCGATTGGTCAGCGAGACCAGTGGCACTGACCCAAAACAAACAGATTCACCTACAAAAAAGGCCTCTTTCCTGAAATGGACCAGGGTCACAAGTTGGAAGACAGCCGAGATCTGGCAGAGTCTAGCTCCGGAAGGCTGACAATTGAATCTTTCTTGGGAACGCCAGAGTCTGGGGGCCCTGATCCAGCAGCTCCTGCTCCTGCCCCCGTTGCAGCGGGACCGCTGGGAGGAGGTGTGGAGGCGAAGGCTACCCTCTGTTGAGTGCCCACTGATCTCCCCACCCCAGAGGGCCCGGGCAGGTTAGGGTGTGGGGGTCCGATGGAGGTGTTGGACGTGCGTGTCGAGGGAGGTGGGCTGGCGACCGCGGACGCAGTTTGCGGCCCACCCTCCTGGGGGAGTGAAGGCTGGGAGGCAGACAGTGCTCGAGTATCCTGGCTCAAGCTTCCCGTGTGAAGGGAGTGGGTGCTCTTGTGTGAGGCAGGCCTCTGCTGGGTCTGTGTGGGACTGGGTACGTGGTGCTGTACTAAGGACAACTGGGAACCCGAGGGGCCCACACTGGCCATATACTGGAAAGTCCGTCCTGAGGCCGCTAAGGGGCTTTGAACGGGGGGGCTCGAGATTGCAGATCCAAATGCTCCTCCGAACGTCTGAGGCGGTTGCGACTGAAGAGGAGACATGGAGACCGGGCTTTGCAAGCTCTGCATCACCTGGAACCTTCGCACCATTCGAGGTGATTGTAAAGTTCCTGGACCCACGAGTGGATTCGCCATTTGAGGGCAGAAGCTCATGGCCACAGCCTGCTGGAGGGTGGCGATAGCGGAACCTGTCTGTGACTGGCCGGGGGGAGCGAAGATACCACCAATGGAAGGAGTCATCGACATTGCCCGTGGCCGTTGCAGGTCCACAAGCTTCACCATCTCGCGGTCGTACTTGACGATCTCCTGGATCATCTCATTCTCACGGTTGTTGAAGACGCCCGAGTTGAGATCGTGCTGAACTTTGTGCATCAGGATGGAATTCTTTTTCCCTGAAAAAAATTTAAAATCATAAAGAATATATATTTTAATACACAGTCTATCCGGGATAGAAAACAACCCAGCACGTTATGCATATATCTTAATCTAACTCCAGGAAATTTTGGTGGATCGTTTTGTGTTTGAACTGCAGGAACTATTGTCTAAATGTAGCTGCCGACTTATCATTCCATTGGTGGACGGTCTGACCTGGCCCAAACACGATCAGAAGCACTGACCAGTATTTAAAACCTTCCATCCATCCACCCATCCATCCATATTATTCTCTTCCGCTTGTCTGAGGTCGGTTCACAGGGGCAGAAGCTTAAAAGCAAGAAGCCCAGACTTCCCTCTCCCAAGCTACTTTGTACAGTTCCTCCTGGGGGACCCCAGGAGGAACAGTAGTCAGTCGACATAGTCTCTCCAGCGTGTCCTGGGTCATCGCCGGGGCCTCCTCTGAGTGGGACGTGCCCCGAACAACTCATCAATGAAGTGTCCAGAAGACATCCTATCAAGGTGCCTCATATGGGTCTTCTCCAAATGGAGGAGCAGCGACTGACTCTGAGCCCCTCCCGGATGACCGAGCTTCTCTCCCTACCTTTAAGGGGAGCCCAGACATCCTGAGGAGGTAACCCATAATTTGGTCCTTTTACCAAGCTGTGTTTTATATTCTGCTTCTCATACTTTATCACTATTGGTCATATGAGAAGCTGCTTTCTTACCTATGCGATCCAAACGATCAATAGCCACCGTCTCAAAGGCTCGTCTCATCATGGGATATTCTTCCAGCACCTCATTGAAGTCGTCCACAGACAAAGAATAGAGTCGACAATAAGTCTCTGCTCGGACGCTGGCCGTCCGTCGACCCCTCGTCAACAGACAGATCTCTGAAACAATGTGTTGAAGTTAAAAAGAAAAAAAAACAACACTGGTTTGTAACATATTAGAAGAAGAACGTGTGTCATTACCTCCAAAGTAGGAGCCATCAGAGAGTTTCATTGCAAGTGTGCCTTTGGTGATGACGCTGCACACTCCATGCTGGATGAAATACATTTTCTTCCCAATGGTGCCCTCCCGTATGATGTAATCGTGAGGCTGAAAAACCTCAAAGTGCAGTTTCGTCAACATGGCCGTGACGAAGTTGGGCTCCGCGTTGGCAAACAGGGGCATGGAAGCCACCAGCTTGCGACAATTGAAGTTGACAATTTCCTGGAGGTGGAACAATGATCAAAGATATGATGTGTTCAAAGATAACAGCATGGACACACACACACGCACACACACACACACACACACACACACACACACACACAAATTGTGGGCTTAGTTTGTCTCACCTCTCGGAGGGGCTCGCTGAGTTCTCCCAAAATGCTCTCCTCGTCAAACATCTTGCCCTGGTATCTGTGCTCGTAATAATCATGGATCTTCTGACGGAAGTCGGCAGGCAATTTGTGGAATGACATGTACTGCTCCACTTGTTTGTACTATAGAAAGGAGCAGATTGGACAAAGTTAGTATTCTTTTCAAAAACACTGGACACCATTTCATGAGATCCTTTGCAAAATCTCTCTCAAAAATTCATCCTGCATCCCTAAAAAAAAAAAAAATCTGAATTTGTTGTCACAACCTTATGACTTTTTCCTCAAAAATAGGCATCTTTTTTAATTTGTATGGCATTCAGAGGTATGCCTGGTAGTTTTGATTAATTGCTGTTCAGGATTATGAGGAGTGTGGTTGCACAAGTGTGCACAACCTCTGATGACAAGGGTGTGGCTGCGTTCAAAATATATTCCATCACATTCAAACTTATGTCAAATGGAAGTCAGCCTTCTTCCTTTTCTTCTTCTTCTTCTGCAAATAACGGACCGGCAAAATTTACTGACGCACCCACCTCCAGCAAATGCTTTTGTTACCGTTGGTGAAAAGGGGACTGCAATGCACAGAAAGTCAACACGATAAGGGAACGGGGATTTTGTGTGCCAGTCCAAGATCTAATTTGAATATGTACCAGTCACAGGACCAGCCAAACGATACCAAAAAGTGTGACTTGTCTTCTGAAAAATAAAGTACTCAAATACCAGTACATGGATGAAAAAAACCTACTTGAGCAAAGTAACACAGTATACTTTATTTCCTACCACTTTTACTTCAAGTCATGGCAGTCTTTCTACATTAGTGTACTCCAAATGCCAAATGACAGAACCTTGACACACGTGACACCATCTTTTATTCTGGCCTTGAGAATGTACCATCAGCGCGGTAATAGTGTGGTGTGAGATGTGCTGAGATTAGCCTCATGATCATCCTAATCAGCATTGTGTGAAACACTTGAGCAAAGCCTCTAATGCAAGGTTCAATACATGTCATATACTGGAAATATTATGTGCTTCAGCTCAGGGCCTCCGCTCCACTTTAAGGTTGATTGGTTCCACTTCATATGGACCGTGCAGAAATTGTATAGCCCTTGTTATGAATAGTCTCTCAGTTTCAGGGACCAGAGTGGAGCATTAAATGCATCACAGTTGGTGGATGACTGTAGCCTCTGACGCACGGCCATTAGAAGACATTGGGCATCATCGCTGATGTCACGCAGCCGGAATTAAAGCAGAAGAAAGAGACAACTTTTTTTTTTTTTCCCAAATAGTTTTTGTCCCCTGAGTCACCCTACAGTTGAGAAGTTTAACGAATACAAATTCATTCATTTTCCGATCCGCTTATCCTCACAAGGGTCACGGGGGGTGCTGCAGCCTATCCCGGCTGTCTTCGGGCAGTAGGCGGGGGGGACACCCTGAACCGGTTGCCAGCCAATCGCAGGGCACACAGAGATGAACAACCATCCGCGCTCACACTCACACCTAGGGACAATTTGGAGTGTTCAATCAGCCTGCCGTGCATGTTTTTGGAATGTGGGATGAAACCGGAGTACCCGGAGAAAACCCACGCAGATTACTTGCAAGGCCAGGGTTATTGTGTCTCCTCTGACTGTGAGTTGCACGCCTTTGTTTCCTCCATTTTTTATCAAGCTTGATGTAAATTAGTCAACCTTTGCTTATATGAGGGGGTATGGGGACTTTGGATACGGTCATGTGACTGCCTGGCTCTGTTTCACTGGTCAAATTGAGTCACACGCCGAAAGCTTCAATGTTCGATTGATGAAATAGGGGGAAGCTTTGTAGGTGAAAATCTTTGCTATACTTGACGTATAACTTCAGTTGTTCAACAGCCGTGCCATCTCCGTTGTCATATTTTGCACCCATTTTCAATGGGAGACAGGTCTGGGATCTTGGCAGGCCAGTATAGTTCTCGCGTTCTTTTGCTACCAAGCTACATTGTTGTTACATTCTACTGCAATGTTTGAGTATAAATAATTGCGGACCAATGCTATTACGTCATCTTGAATCATTCCAGATGAGGGTTAATGTATTGGTGTGACGCTACACGAGTCTCACCTGCGTGAGTGAGTCACTTTCTTCACGTGTGAAGTGTGTCACAAGTTTTTTTAGCCGATGCGTCAAAAGAGGCGCTGCAGCTGGTGTCCTTTTCAGACTGTAGATGAGAGGTGCTGATTGGGAACATAATGGAGGTGTCGAGAGGTGTTGGGGAGAGCCCGACGCTCTGGCTGAGCAGCTGCTGTTCCGTACCTGACCCCATTTTTGATGCAATGTAGAGAGGGTGTGGGGAGTGACCGAGGATGCTAATAAGTGAAAAAGTGATGGAATATTTTCAGAAGCACTGACTCACACTGTAAATTCTTATTTTTGTTCCATTAAATTACAGTGATTTATTCCCAACAGTCTAGTATTGCCATTTCATAGCGTTTCTTTTGGCTCGACTGCATCTCTCTAGCCGCTATATTTGTCCAATCAGATTTCAGCCTCTATGTGTTGCTATGTCAATCAAATCTGCCTGCGGCGTTCAGGATCTAGCGCCGTCCAATGTAACTGAAACTAGCTTCGTAATGGGCCTTAAAAAATCAGATTTCAAATTCACTGGCTCTTTTTTTTTTTCTGATTGGTTTGATCACAGGAAATTTTTTTTTACAGCCACCTGTGATCAGCAAAACACGTCTCTGGCAATCTGAACATGTTTAACAATCAACGTGTTTTTTTTTTTTTTAATTTACATGTGCATGTTTTTGCCATGTTATTTGAAAGTCCACATACATAATACAGCCTATACCTTACATGGTGGTATTTACGCCGTGTGCAAAACCAAGATGAAGTTTCACAGAGGAGACGGAGCAAGCAATTAGCCGGTGTGTCACAGTGGCCGCAGGGGGACTGACAACAGCCAAATGAGAGAAAATGACGTCCATTTGCTGTCACTTGGATGACGTATGTGGCAGCTCAACTCTCTGCTGACATTTTGTCATCCAAACTACCAACTCATTGCATTTTCTCATTTGTCTTTCAGCGACCAATAGAACCATTATTGCCTTTGCTTTTCCTTTCCCTTCACTTTACTTAGTTTGTCCTCCTGCACTTTCCTCCCACAACCGCTCTCCATTGGAAATTCTAATTCGGGCTCATCCCAAACGGCCGTGAGAATGTATAATTCATTCACTTCATTCCTGGCTAAATCGCCTTGTTATCTTATAAAGCACATTCGCCAAAGAGAGGAACATCAGATAGCGAGTAAATCGGAGCTTGTCCTGTCTGACTTCTATTCACAAAAGTGCATGTGGGGAGGAAAAACATTCTGTGGGGTCTCACCCTCTACAAAGTCTCTTTAAATGAAAAAGGCCTGGGAGGGAGACTGACACTACTTTGTAATTTGAACATCATACATACTTTGTAGGCTGTTTAAGAAAAAAAAAATCATTTAAGTCAGTCCTTTATAAGGACACGTGGCTGTGTGGCTGTGTTTAACTAAAGATCTTTGCGAGGTCAGCCTGCTTCGGGATAATTGGAGTGATCAGTGACAGGCTGTCTGGTTGGCAGAAGACAGAGCGCTGTTGTGACAGACGCATGGCGACGGAGGCGAGCACAGGAAGAAAACATTGTTGCTTCCTGTCATGTACTGCATCATGCCAACCAGCTCAGACTGCACAGAGTCTGCACAGCGTCTCGCTCGTCCTGGGAATTGTGATGAGTTGGTCCAGCAACACAAGAGGAGAGCAGATTCAAGTTTCATGACAGTGATGGGGTAGCCGACGAATTTCCAACGCAATAAAAAGTCTTTTGGAAGGCATGGGACAAAAAGTCCACAAGACTCTACTGTGCAGATTTGTTATTTCAATGCTGATCTATTAATCAGGAATAAGTGATCGATTTGATTGCACGTGAGACATTTTAAAGCGGCCGCACTTTTCTGCCTAATTGGAACAGCAGCGTTCTGTCGTGATGTCAACCGTTGGCTGGAGAATTGGCAGCAAAGCCAGTGTTACTCGCATTTACATCTTAATAGAATTCACTGGTAATTTAATAAGCTCAAAGTGCTCACGAATAACACTAATCCATACACTAAATGGCGTGAATGGTAATGAACCAAATTCAAGCTCATTTTGGCTATTTAGAATAAATAATGTGACCTGAGGCTGATAGGGGATTTTCGAACGCATGCCAAGGGATATTTAGTTTAATTAGGATGTCATTTTATTTTAGTCAAGATGACTTTCTATGAAATGAAAAGGAAGTCAGAAATCAGCGATCAACAACAAGCCGGTTTGTTGCATACACAGTGACTGACACAAATGACTCAAAGTAGTCAAGACTGGAAACAAAATAGCCTGCTCTGATGGTGCAGGATGAATATTATTGTGGCTTTGTCATATTGTAGAAGGGTTTTTTTTTGCACGCAAAAACAATGCAATATGATACATAACAAAAGCAAACGTGACCACTGGCCAACCCGATACTATCTCACCAGCCTGCTGACATCTGATAAATGAGGCAATAAACAGAAAAAGAAAGATAGAGTTCAGCACAGCTCAAATGGAATACTTTACAAGAAACAAGCTGTCCAAAACACCATTTTCAAAACATCTGCACTATACAGACACCTGTGACACCTGTTGAATCCCAAGTTGTTGTAATATTAGCTAACTACACAGTGTTTTAGGAGAATAGGGCCAATTGCCATTTTATAGACATAACTCCAAGAGCCATTCTTCTTTGTAAAATCATCCAAAATGTTACAACCGGAAGTGATTGAGAGTTGAATTCAACCATCCACCCATGCATTTTCTGATCCGCTTCCAACAATCATCATCATTATCCTCTCTGGCTTGACACTATCTGCTCTGCATGGTTTTTTTTCGTAAGCACAATTTGAGCTCAAATATTAATAATGCACGGAGCAACACTTTGCAGCAGAGATAATTGGACGATTGGTCAGAAATCCACTTCTCTGCCCTCAGCCCCCCCCCAACAAATATATATACATCTTTTAAGCGGCATGGAGTGTAAACACTGTTATGTAGCTCCTTTCTCCTGAAGTGCATACAAACACACACACTTAGGATAATACAAACATCAAATAAGCGCATCAGACTTCAGGACTTTAAGGCCGAGTTTCATTTTCAGGTGTTTATCTTGTTCGTGGAGTGTAAAGCAGCACATGCTGTACTGTCTATTTGTCGACAAGGACAACCTTTCAGATTGAAGCAATAGGCTCAGCTGGATAAGATTCTGTGCAGTATTTGTTGCAAAGCGGGCGTCATTTTAACTTTTATGGGAGGCTCAATCGCAGGGTGGTACCAGATTTATGGCAATATAAAATACGGTTCTTTGCCCTCTAAGGGGCTACCAACATTTAACAAAACTGTCATATTACCACTAAAAGCAGTGCCGTACTAGTATGCTTGTGGGAGTGACTGTGTCTGGAGTCCCGCTCATCTGCAGAATACAGTACACACTAAAGATGACATCACCACTAGCCAGAAATAAGGCGCTGACAAAAGCGATGTAAACAATGTAAAATAGTCCAGGCACTATTTAACATCTCGCAGTGACAACAAGGCCTCTTCATCTCCCACAGGTTACCCCCCGCCCCTACCCGCCCAATCCTCTCTGCTGCTCCATGTAGCAGCCAGCTAGCAGTACGGCACTGCATCCTCTCAAGGACACCACCCGCAAAGCGAAGAGATAGCAAGAGAGAGAAAGCAAGAGGGCAAATCAAGACAAAGATCAGTTGCGGCTCTTTAAGGGACGCAGGGTGGATGCGAAAGAAATGAGAAAGGGAGAGGAAAAGAGATATTAGAAAAAAAGGGAACCGAAAAAAAAACAAAACAGCGTCTGTGTTTGAAATCGCTCCCTAATCACCATACGGTGTACTTGAATGTGAGTTTTCAATTTTGTAATGCCATCCGGATGTGGAGTGAGCTTCCCTATAACGTGACCTCAATGTATCCCCCAATGCGTCTTAAAAAATAGTGAACAAAGATGCTCAGTAGGTTATCGCCTATATCCCATGATGTATTGCAGCTCTCATTAGAGCAAGTAGTGCTTTGTTTATATTCGTAGTGTAAACTACATTCATCTTAAAACAATATGTTTATTTCTTCAATATTTCTTCACAGACGGCCCGCCGGCTGACATTGATTCGCCATCTTGTAACTATGCGACAGCAGTGACGTAATTAACGCCGCACCCGAGTAGTGCTCCAAAACTATTTTTCATTTCGCTGATGAATGAACTGTAGTCCATTATATAAAAATCACTAATCACAATTAAGTGTTTTGTTTTTTTTAATAGACTTCTTCTTTTGTGTGTGTGTGTGAAATAAATAGTCCACACTACAGTAGCTATAGTAGAGCTTTGGGATTCGGCAAGTAATGAACGATTTCAAACGCAGCGAGCCAGGCGGCCATGTTTAACTACGTCGCCTTCAAGATGACATTGTCAGGACACACAGGTCTGCTACCTCATCAATTCTCTCGCTGCCCAAGGGGGACATCATATCACACACTCTCCCACCCCCTCGCCCCTCTGTCTCCCTTCCACATCAACACATTAAGCGTGGCCACATCGGCCCCGCCCCTGGCCATGTGCAGCCTCTACCTGGCTGAACACACCCGTGGCCTCTGATTGGCTGCTCAGAGGAAGCAGCATCCCCCGACCTCCCTCTGCGCCCCACTTGGACAGACTCTGCTTAGAAACAGAGAGGCTGCTCTGCTTCCTGTGCAGGCCACTGCCGTAGCTCTGATCTCTCCATCCTCATTCACAATGTGTCTTCTTGATAGCATGACAAAAATGCGCCCTGATTGTTAGACAGTGGTACCTTTTGTTTTATTTTTCTTTCATTGACTATGCTGCATCAAGTCCCGCATTGAAAATGAATTGATATGCCATTTATCCATCACAGTCCCCTTGTTGAGTCTTTTGAGTAAAGAAAAATAGCACCGCGTGTAAATATATAAACTGCTTTTATCAAATGTAATTACTGTACAGACTGTAGTATTTGTGTGTTGGGGTGGCTTTTAGGGATGTGGCCCGGTGGCTCAGAGTTCAGCATGAGTGTGAGTTGTGGCCTACAGCAGCTTTTTGCAGTTGTTCACATTTTGTGTTGTTTTTTTTTTTTTTTTACAGTTTGTCCCGTTGAATCATTGATTCAAAGTGCATCGCCAACCATTGCTCTCCTTGCCCACACGCAAAGTTTTTTTTTTTTTCATTTCACTCAAGTGATGGCGTACCCGAAACTCGCTCATAACTCAAACCTCAAACGTGAACGTCACACATTAAAGCTGGAGCTTCGATTTGAACCCAGGACCTCAAAATTGTAAGGCAAACCACTTGTGTCTGTGTAATGCATACACGCAGTATTGATTGGCATTACTATTTATAGTTAGCCACTTGTGTGCTTCATTATATTATAAATCAGTCAAATAGGAGGGGAATAAAAGGGATGATTTTGTCAATGAGGTGAGGAAACAAACCGATCCCGAACCATTTACGACACAGGGAGATAATATTAACATCTTTGTGGCTACTTTGAGGTTGAACTTCAGTCACATTTAAGTTATTTGACCGGCCTACCTTTTCTTGATATTGTCGTCTGGAGGAGTCCAGGGATTGGATGAGTGCTGTTGCATGGCCGATAAAGACAGCGTAGCAAGTGGCTCCCACAATCATACTCAGCATGGTGAGCCAGATATCTGACAAACTTTCCGGGGCTTGGCGGCCGTATCCGATGCACAGCATGTGGCTCATCGCTTTGAAGACGGCAAAGGAGTACAGCTCAGACCAGGTGTCATTCTAGCAAGAAATAAAGTGAGGGAGAATCAATTCGTCAAATGTGTCATTGAAATAAAAAGGCCGGTCTTGAAGGCGAGCCGTGTGCGTCTGAGGAGCAGGAGGGGGAAAAAAAGGCCTTGGGGACAGCGGGGTCATGGAAAAGCACTTTGACAAATAAGAACTCAAGGGACGGGATTGCGTTACAAAGACGTAGAAGGGGAGCGGAAACGGCGTCAGGGGAATTCTTTGAGGCCTCATCAGCTGAGCACAGAGGATGGGAAATAATTTCCTCAGAGAAAAACGGTAATAAGCAGTTGTTAAATACATCCGATCGGAGCTTAGTAAAAGGCTGCCCAATATCGCAGGAAAAAATTGTCTTGTGACTTTGGAGGTCAAAAGGAATATCTGGTTCTTAGGAAAAAGAAAAGATGGAATATCATAAATGTGGATAGTGGCTCTGGTGTGGGGCCGTAACAGTTTTGTGACAAATTGTCATTCCTCATGAAGGAAGGATAAATATCTGGATGGATTCATTGGCATGTAGTTGTATTCATTCATCCATCCCATTTCAGGCCATCTGGGACAAATCGAAATGGTTGTGAAACGTGGATAGGCGGAAGGGGCAATGGTGACAGGCTGTCATTGCTATGGATGCCTTCCTTGGGAGATTTTTGTGTCACGGTGCAGATGGGAAAACTAATCTGTCTCAGTATCTCGCACTTGCCACCTGTAACCAACTAAATCCAAGCAATGTGTGTAGTGCCATAGCTGTTTATAAAATTGAATTTTCAAAGTGTGTGTGTGTGTGTGTGTGTGTGTGTGTGTGTGTGTGTGTGTGTGTGTGTGTGTGTGTGTGTGTGTGTGTGTGCGCGCGCGTGTGCATGTGCGTGTGCGTGTGTGGAACAGGCCGACGCATAGATAGCTTGTGTGAGAGCACTGTGCGGTGGATGTGAATAATGCCATCTTCTGCATGTTTGGGTGTTTAATGAATTAGTTGCTGACAGAAAAAAAAAAATCATTTCACATTTATTGAGTGACAGTATATTCCCCTGCGCTGATGCAAACTCTGGACCCAGGCCCAGTAGGGGTGCTTTGTTCGACTCCGCCGGGGCACAAAACATGTTCCAAAGCTTCCTGGCTTTTTTAATGGGCATCCGTAGAAAGTTTTGAACGAATGTGAGAGATGTGAAAGATCTCATTAGAACACGCCGGGTTGATAGGGAACTTTCTGGCACCTCTATTTAATCATGGGCCGAACCGTAGAGCGCCTTTGGGTCTGCAGGACTCATCAGATCCCGTGAGAAATCTTAGCGAGACTCGAAATGCAAAGGAAAAAAATGGCCGACATTCGGCGGCAAACTTGGCTGCCGTGGCCGCCGAGAACCAAGTGTAAACGTAGCCTTCGAGCAGTCGACGAAGGAACAAATGCAAACAGCAGAAAAGGAACAATGTTATGGCCCTACAGCTGCGGCGCCTCACCTTCACGGAAGACTCCAAAAATAAACACAGCTCCACCAAGTGGGCTGAGGCTAAACAGTGGATGCGGAAACAGAAAGAGAAACAGTGGAGTGCAACAGATTGAATAATAGATGAAGAACGAGCACTTTGATTCTGAAATAGCGCAGTCAAGAGAGAAGAGGGGAGTCTCAACAGCTCTCCCAAGAGGGTTCCATTTGGGAGCTATCGTTGTTTTTGTTGATAATCAACATCTCCATCAGCGGCACATCGACTTCTTGACTAGCCTAAAATGCCTATTTGAACACTCGCGGGCCACTGTATTGATTGGAACGTGCACACTCAATTGAGATCCAAAATTGAGGATTATTATCTTTGAAAGGGCAAGAGATTTTTTTGACTGGGCTTGTATAAGATTTCATCGGATCGTAATGTTGTGGCTGATGAATGGATGCTCCCATACATTTCAACCTAACTGCTACCTCAAAGGTCAATTATGGTCAGTTGCTTTCAGAATTCAGGAAGCACCAAAGTTTTAAATCTCACCCCAAAAATTTGGAAGAAAATATGTCGTTTTTGTCATGATAACAGTTGGATGGATCATTTTTATTGAGAAAGTGTGGAGGTTGACCTGCCGTCCTGGAACTTAGCGTGTTGGACTTCGTCGCGTTCAAAGTATCAGATAAGAGCTGATGATGTATTGAAATTGTTGGCACTCATCTAAAAATATCCACAGCCAAAGGTGATGTAATTATAGGGATTGTTACGTTGTTGTTTATGGAGGAAGTGATCATATTTTACAGGTGTACATCCCATTCCGCTGTATTTCATATTAGCTGTCCATTTCAGGTCATATCAGAGCATCTCAAATGGATTTAAATCTTTGACTTTTGACGACAGCAAAACCTTCATTTCATTTTTCCTTTTTCTGCCGTGCCTCAAAGCCTAAAAGTGAACATGACAACATAAAATGATGGCCAGACGTTCTCCTACAGTATTTTCCTATAACTGTATATATTGTAAATGTAGATCGTATAATGTACAGTATATATCCATGGTAGGAGTGAATGGGGGGGGGGGGGAGCCCTTAAATATGGTGTTCACTTTTCTCCTCTAATGTCTCTCACCAGGGCAATTTCTTTTGGGCAATAAACTTAACTATGCATTACAGCTGCACTGGAGGTGCTGGCATCTTTGTCCTTTGGAGAGACCCTTTATGCTAAGCTAATCACCTCCTGGCCCAGGCTCTATACTTAATGGAACATGAAAGTGCCATTGATTATCTTGGGCAATTTTTGCAGCAAAGTGAATACACAGTTCATTCCTGTGACGCATGTTGGGTTTTTTCCCCCCCAACCATCTGAATGCCCCCCCCCCCTTTATAATTCACATGAGCGTGAACCAATAGCTGAGTTGTATTATTTTATGAAGGTTCTCCGTTTTGGTCTGATAACAGCATCGGTTCTCTTGTCATCCAGCAAACTAACAAACAAATAAATCCCTATTTACAGAGCTTTAAGAGCAGAAGAACACGATGAAGATATATTAGTTCCCACAGTGGAGAAATTCCAGCCAATGATGGAATCACAAACAACCGGAAGTATCACTTTGCTATGGTATCAATACAAAACAACGCTATTACTTCTAATACACAGTGAAAACTTTAAAGGGGAAGTCAACCCCAAAATTGTCTTTCCATTAATATGTTCTACACACCTTCACTAGTCTCAACACGCCATTCCGATTAATATTGCGTTTCTGCAATAAGAGTTAAACAGCAAAATCCACCCATTTTTGTCCATCTCAGGGGGCGGCCATTTTGCCACTTTCAATCAACTGAAAATGACATCAGAGTTGCCCAGGGCTCAGGTAAGGACTAATCATGGCTCACCTGTTTTCTGAAGCTGAGACATGATTGGTCATGACCTAAACCCTTGACTAATTGTGATGTCATTTTCAGTTGACAGCAACTGGCAAAACGGCCGTGCCCTGAGATGGACAAAAACAGGTGGATTTTACTGCTTGACTCATATCACATATTGCAGTGTTTATACTAGTGGGGCTGCGTAGAGCATCTTATCGTTGTGACGGACAAGGCTCTCGATAGCTTGACCAAATATAAACCAAATGGAGTTAATGGATAGAAGAGGCGGAACGTAATGAAAACAGCCTCAGTCCCTGAGGTGTTACAAGTTGTACTAAAATCCAATTACTGACTGGCGGATGTCATCCAGCGTTACACAATGTTCTCAATTCCCTCCATGGGTCCTGCCCGAGGGCCCCCTCTCCACCAAAGCCACTGTAGGGGTGTGAGCTTTGATGGATGGCCGGGCTGCAACACAATGGATAATGTTACAAGTTGTCAGCCACTCAATAGGGGGGTGGTCTCAGGTGGCTCTAGGCAGGCTGCACCACGCCAGAGCGCCTCTTTACTTTAAGAGTGACGGCTCTCTGGGGACTGGCTGTCTCTGATTCTACAAAGGGGGTAGAGCAATGGACGAGTCAGTGTCCTGTCAGTCAGAAACGTCATCGCCTCACAACTTCGGACCGAAGCAAATAGCAAAGTCATCCGTCAGTCTGCCATGTAAGTTCACACAAGATCATCTATGGATCTTGCTTGCGTGTTCACGTTTCTCTTGGCTGACCTGCGTCTAGTACATGCGGATCTTCAATCTTATTTTGTCCAATCACATTTTTTTACAGCATACTTGTCAAACTCAAAGCTCGGGGGCCAGATCCAGCCTGCGATAATACTTTATGTGGCCCACGAAGGCAAATCATGTGTGTCGATTGCATGTTTCAGGCAAACTGTCTTGACTTTTATCAACAGATGTGAGATATTGCAAGACTTTTTGTGTTACCAATCCCCCCTGTAAAATAAATGGAAAAATAGTTGAATGGAACAATGATGAAATGACCCTTAAAAGACCCATAGTGCTGCCATTTTAAGTTGGAGAAAGAGTGACCTCCGTTTATTATCAACGTCACCTCAACACGTGTTATTTTCTGGTGAAATAAAAGTTATGATTGAAATGATTCATTGTGGTCCAAGGAAAAAGAAGACTATTTTAAGTGTTTTATTCTATCATTGTGTTTTCGTTAACAAGCTTGCCAGATCCTAATTGAATTTCCTTACCTGCTACTAAAACTGTCCTATCGACACATTAAATACACGGGATCTTGTTTTATGATCTCATTAACTTCCTACTTTGTGCGGCTGTAAAAAGAAGAGTGACAGCCACCCCTCAAAGCCACAATCGAGAAGCAAGACTTGGGTTTTAAGACGTGCGGCCTATCGTTGAGGGAGGACAAATCTGTTTAAAAGTGCATTTGGCCGTGTGCCTGTGGTCTCCCCACACTTCCTAAAAGGCTGACAGATCGACGTATAAACAAGCAGCTTTTATCTCTCCGAGAGATGCATGGCAACAAAGAGCCCAGCTGTCCAGCCATAGTCACCTCCAACCCTCCGTTCCCCCTTTTATCTTTCCTGTAGTCGCCCCAGCGTGTTGAAGCTCAGGGGGAATCGCCGAGTGTGCTAAAAAAAAAAAAAATCTCTCCAGACGATCTGAGCTGCGAACAATAACAACTTTTCATGGGGCAATAATAGCATCGGCGCAAGCACTTGAGCTAATAATGGTTCACGTTGTAGCGTGGGTTTTTGTTTTGTTTTGAGCTCAACTTTAGCCATTAATCTTGAAGCCTGTATTTGTTTTCTACTCCTGACTAAAGAGGCCTTTTAGCTTGACCACCCCACGCAGTGCGGCCAAAGCTTGCATCTAATTCTATGATAAGTTCAAGATCCTGCCAATGGAATTCAGAAATATAAGTATGCCCAATTAGCCATCGTCCGTCTTTGGTGTCATGTGACTTATTAGTATAACAAAGTGTAAAATCTGAACGGGGAGCAGGCATGTTCAATGGTGTCACTCTAATCATGTTACTGAAAGTTCAATATGGCTATTTCTGGTCCTATTACTTACCTCCATTTTGTTGAGGGACACCCAGCAGTCAGAGGGGAAGTCCTGCAGCATGGGAACTAGGAACTGAAGGCAGCCGTCCCAATGACACAGCAGCAGCATCATTCCAATCAGATTGATGATCCGCATCACAGCACTGGCCAGGTCGTAGGTCATATGGAAGATCTGGAGTATGGCAGTGACATCATGAAAATCTGACAAGAATCAATCCCAATGTCCTTTTTTTTTTTTAAATTTGGCTATCACTGCAAATAGCTAAATAACAAGTCCCCTGAATTCAAATTTCACACACAGAACCGGCAACCCGCTCGCCTTTACAGTCTCCTTAAGATTAAACCAAGTTTGATAAATGTGCGGGAATGACAGGCTCCCGTCAGTCCTGCATCACACACGGCAGGGAGCAGGCAAGAGACATGCCATCATTGAGTGCTCTCAAATGCGCGCGTGTGCGCGCACACACACACACACACACACGCACGGCAGGGAGCAGGGAAGAGACATACCATCATTGAGTGCTCTTAAATGCGCGCGCGTGCGCGCGCACACACACACACACACACACACACACACACACACACACACACACACACTCCCGAAAGCCTGCGGGGACATACACACATGGCATCATGTGTGCGGACCGACATTGTATGCACACATGATGGACAGGGACCATTATGATCCTTAACAACTGATAGTCCGTGTCTGCTTGGATGTCAATCATGCTGTGGACAACCACTTCGGCCAATCAGCTTTCACCCAACAGCCTCAGTGAACTCCTGTTTATCACGGGGGACGATTTACAGACCCTTATGCCAGAGCTAAAAACTTACAATTAAGAGAAATGGAGTTTTACCCCTCCCACACAATCCAAAGTTTAAAGAGTTTAAAACACTGCACAGAAAATACTGTACAAATTGAAGCGTCTGTGGACATGTGTGTGCCTTGAAGAGGTGAGGCCTACGGTGGTGCTTTTGATATCAGCGAATCTGCGTGTGAGTGTTTAAAGTGTGATCTGTGGTCAACAGCAGCTTCAGTGCACTTTCCTGACCTCCAGTAAACAACTGAAAACTGCATCTGCAATTGTGGCTTTCCTTTTTCATATGCGAGCGCATTGAAGTCAGGAAGCGCTGTGGCATATTGAGATATGAGTTAAAAAAAAAAAAGAACAAAAAACACAATTTTAGAGTGTCATTTACGATGGACCACGATACAGCGGGCGTGCATTCTACTGTTTTGATTTTGTTCAAATTCAACAAACAGAGCAGCCGACGCGTGCCTCACGCAATGGAGGAATAAGAAAATAGGTCAGTGCAGCTGAGGGAGAAGTGAGACTTTCCGATGAAGAGGAATGGGGCGGGGCTCCTCCACAACACATGTGTTCAACTTCTCAAATAACGGTTTGACCTTTACTGGGATTTGTATGTCTGTTGTGCTTGTTTTTTTTTAACGGTAAGAGCAACTCCATGGTGTCCTATTTGAGCAATGGAGTAACTCTACAAGGTCCCGGATAAAATAAGTGATGTGTCTTCCATGATGGGGAGGGGAGATGACACTCACTCAACCCCTCATCTCCACTCTCATTCTCCATGCATGCCAAGTATTACTTCCCATCATGCATCTGTGTGTGTGTGTGTGTGTGTGTGTGTGTGTGTGTGTGTATTCCATCATATCTTCAAAAATCCAATTATCCAAAGGTCAAGTGAGCAGTGGAGGCCCGCTGCACTGCTCAGCACTGCAAAATGCCAACACCATGCTGCCAATAGTGGCATAAACGCAAAGGCAAAGGATCTCATGACATTGCCGGACCTCCTCTCCTTGGAGTCGGGCTGCAGCTCGGAGCTCGGCGGAGACAAAGTGCATCCTTTGGGGAGTAAATCAAGCCGAGGCCAAAGTCTGCCAAGCAACAGCCTTCCTCACCTTTTCTGCTGGCGTTTAAAAGAGACAATGAGTGACACGCAGTGGAAGTCGAACGAGATGTATTCCACGAAACCAGTTGACTTGTTGCTTGGTCTGATTTCAAAATAATTCCCCATGTGAAATCCTGTACAACAAATCCATCCGTCCAGCCATCTATTTTCTAATCCATTTATCCTCATGAGGGTTGCGGGCGTGCTGGAGCTTATCCCAGCTCTCCTTGGGCAATAGGCGGGGGGACACCCTGAACCTCTGCACTGTGAGGCGGGCGTGTTAACCAGTAAACCACCGTGCCGCTTGTAATGCAAATTCATTCATCAAAAAACATAAACCCATTCATTTATTTTATCTGTAAAGGCACTGTTGAGATTTTATTATTATTATTTATTTTATTATCTGTAAAGGCACTGTTGAGATTTTATTATTATTGTAAGCCACATTAACATTGTGCTTTAACATTATAAGTGCACTTAAGTGCAGAGGAGAAAAAAATGTTCAATGTTTTAATCAAATTGTTGTGCACAAAAAAGTTACATTAAAATTATACCTAAATATTTTTTTGAAGTTGTTTGAAAAGATTAAATGCCAATGTAATGAACTTAAAATTATATAATAAAATACAAATTACTTGTACTTAACCAATCCACATTAAGGGATTAAAAAAGAAAAAAAGTTGAAGTCACACTTTTCCTCTTGGTTACCTCTCTGTGGTGACACCACAAGACACCATTTTTTTTCCGAACATGTTGGTTTGTCTTCAAATTGTACCACTTTTGAGACATTTCACCTTTGGCGATTCCATCGTATATCATCGCAGTCGACCTTGGCGTTATTGCTGTGCGTTATTCCCAGGCTGCCCGACTCGGTCTTTCAGCGCTGCCTTAATTGATTAACTGTGTTTGCCTTGAGAACAGGCTGCTTGTTAGACTGCCTGATGCCTCCTGTGGGATTTCCAGGTCAGACAGTGAGAAACGGGGAGGTGGGCGCAGCGAGGGGTGGGGTGGCGGTTCAGGTGACAATAACAGTAATTAGAATGCAAAGTTTGTTCGGGTTCAAACATCCTGCTGACATTATGCAGCGCGCACCATGAGGCGAGAGGTGAGAACATGAATACTGAGCCCCGAGGCGCTCAGAGCACGAGCGGTTTGTTGGGTGCAAGCCGACTTATCTGTGACCTTTTGGCACCTGCTAAGTTGGTGGATTTGTTCAACCCGTGTGCCAGGAGTTCATCGAATGCAACAAATATTCATTTCGAAACAATTATGGCTCACCTCTTCCCATTGGTGTATGTAGCGAATTAATCGAGAGAGCCTCAACAGCCGCAGAAGACTCCATCGAATGCAACAAATATTCATTTCGAAACAATTACGGCTCACCTCTTCCCATTGGTGTATGTAGCGGATTAATCGAGAGAGCCTCAACAGCCGAAGAAGACTCAGGATCTTGGTGAAGCGGACGATCCTCAGGGCTCGAGCCGTCTTGTATACTTCGGAATCGATCCCTTTCTCCACGATTAAGAATATGTAATCCACTGGGATGGATGAGATGAAGTCCACGATGAACCACGTCTTAAGGTACTTTTTCTTGATGGTTTCAGGGTCCAAAATGATGTCCGAGTTGTCCTCGATGATGATTCCTGTGCGAAAATTGAGTACCAGGTCCATAAGGAAGAAAGTGTCCGAGACTACGTTGAAAATGATCCAGGGCGTGGTGGTCTCCTCTTTGAAGAAGGTGATGCCCACGGGGATGATGATCAGGTTGCCCACCATAAACAGCAGCATTGTGAAATCCCAGTAGAACCTTTAGCGGGCATGAGGAGTGTTTGTGTGGGGTACAGCAGGAGGGAGGAGGGAGGGTATAGAAAAACAGAGAAAACCACAGAGTCAGGTAAGATCATAACACTTGCTCCGGAGAGGAAAAAAGGCACATCAGACATCGAGTTCGGGTGGTCACCAGGCATTTGTGGACCTGGTGAAAAAAAAAAATACCACCATTTCTACAAATTGAAAACACTATTTTAATATTTTTTAAAATTATTATTTACATCATTTTTAGATTCTTTTAAAAGATAATCAGGTATGCAAAGGGATATTATCAAATAGCCAAGCTTAATTGGTCTGAAAATTATTATATTAGATCCCCCTCAAACGTGGGTCGGTGTTCGCAATATTTTTGCAGTTTACAGTTTCAATGTTAGATGTCATTCCACTGTTGGCCATGAGATAGCAGCACACTGTGTAAATTTGAAAAGAAGAGTGAAAACAGCAAGTAGGTGTTTTTCATGCAATGTCACATTCTCTGTCATCCTGCTTTGTAGGCCTACAGAAAGAAACGGCAGTAGATTCATTTTACAATTTACTGGATGTATCGACGTTTATTCATCTATAAGTTAAGTGTGTTAGTTTGGGGGGAAAAAAACGGGTGCTTTTACAGCAAGCGTCGTATCCACTGCTCTTGCACTCTGCCAATATAGTACATGTTTTAAATGCGTTTGTATTGTTTTAAAAGTTTGTTTGAAGACACAATTGTTGCAACTTGTGCAGTTAATCCCCAAAAAGACAGTAATTGTTGAAGAGTTTTGCATGCAGTCCAAGGACACCGCTGACTTTCATGCCCGTGGTGACGTGAGAGCAAAAGTGTCTGAGTTTTGGGCCCCCCCGTCACAGCTGTCTCTGCAGGACAGGTGCAGCGCTGAGTCACTACCCTGCGACTTATGCAACAAGCTCCGACTCCTGCACTCCATTGCAACAGTAATAAGCACCCCGGTGATCACGCTCGACTTTGGATATTCACCACGCATGCATTAGCATGACAATGAAGTTAAAGGCAGCTGCGGTTCGTCTCCGCGTGGGAGCCGAGGTCTCTCTACGGTGGCCTGTGGTCTCCAGCTATGTTTAACTCAAGTTTGAGCGCAAATAAGTGTTGTGTGATACAAATGGGCCAGACGTTAACGGTGAATGGAGGGAAGATCGAGAAGGGGAGCTGTCCCCTCTCTTAGTGGCACTGGATGCTACACAGCGGAGACGACACATTCCCTGACCTATCCCGGTGCAATTGAGTCCCTGATTGGTCTAGTCAAATAAACCAGACTGATCAAGTTATCGTCCTGTTTGTGTGCGCATCGTACTAGAAAAAAACGTCCCCGTTTCTAGTGCTTGTTTGAGCTCCAGTAAACATATTAGGATGCGGGATCCGGGTGGATATGTCTCCAGTGAGCACGCTTTTGGCTCAAGGTGACATTCCATTACTGTGTGGAGCGTGCGCGCGCTCGCGCACGCACGCACATAACGCTCCACCTCCATCCCAGCACCTTTGTTTTTGCAAAGCACATACCTATAAAAGGTTTACTCGGTGTGTTGAATAATTTCGGTTTTTTTTTCTTCATTGGAACGACACCCTCTTTTGTTGCACGCCGCTCGCGTGCAATACAAAGAGTGCCTGACGGGTTAGCAGGCCATCCCAGACGTGCTACTGTAGAAACACACTGCAAAGGGTTTTAGTTGACGACGGCAACTCTCTTAAGTCCATTTGACTGACAACAGGTTGTTTGGGTGGGCTTTACTGCACGTCGGTGTGGTGCAAATGACGCCTTTAATAAGGAGAAGTCGTGACAGAGCAAATGAGCGGCTGTAGTAAGCATGTGGTCTCCCACTATGAAGTTGTAGAGGACAATGAGGACCTCACACAACGGGGTCTTACCTGAAATCACTGTAAGGGTGGATAATCCAATTCCCGGCTGATTTGACCCTCTCCTGTTCCCTCTCCACAGCCTTTTGGCTGCCGTACATGCGTAAGGAGAATTTGTTAACTCCCGGCTGCAGCATACTACTGAACTGCCTCTGCATGAAGCTGGCCTGGCTGCCTCGCGCTTCTGCATCCTCGGCGGGGACGATTGGGGGTCCATCCTCCGGCTTCTGGAAAGTGACAGAGTTCCTCGGCTGCGGGGTCTGGCTTGACCCGTGCAGGGACGACGAGGCTTTCCGGCTCGGTGCGTTGGAGAAGGACACCTTGGGATCCTTTTTCTCGGGCATGCCGCTCGCTCCGGGGGTAGCGCCCTCGCCTGCGTGCCCCCCGGCGAGGGACCCACCTGGTGTGATAGAGCCGTCCATGCTGGCGGTGGTCGAATTACAAGCTCCGCGCTTGGCGCTCCCCACGTCCTCGGCCCTCGCCGTCCCGCCGCCGCTCTGCTTCTCCTGCTTGGAGATGATCGAGCGCAGGCTCCCGGTGCCCGAGTCCCTCCTGCATTCTCCGTTTTTGTTGCATTTCATGCTGGAAATTGGAGCGACGCTGCTGCGACCATCACCCGTTGTCGCGTCCGCGGTGTCTATCGCGACGGTCGGTTGCGAGTCCGACGCCTCCGCCCCTGATGCTCTGCTGCTCTGGCCGTGGTGGGCAGCATCGCCCGGATGAGGTCCGCGGGTCTCCGTGGCTCCGGAGGCAGCAGTGGGCCGTGTGAGGATGCGTCCTCTGCGCGAGGAAGGCTGGGCTCCTTGGTGGACTGCCTCCTGGAAGCAGAGGACGCGGCTCCCCCTCCTGGCGAAAAGGTGATTAGCCCAAACTACCGCGTTCTCGTGCTCGTCCGGCGCCTCGACGCAAATGCAGAACCAACCGTGCGTCGAAAATGAAGTGCTGGATATTTCCCTCAATTGGAAATTTGAAGAAACATACACTTGTTGTGGAAATTATACTTGTCCCGAGACAACATGCAACCGCAGCTCTCGAAAAATTGATTCTTATGACTGTATTTCAAATATAAAGTAGCTCGCACCCCGAAAAGGGCTTTATCCCCTCTAGTCTATCCCTATTGATTAAAGATTCGTCTTGGAAAGAAGTAGAACATAGGACTTAATTAGGTCTATCGATCAGCGCAATTAGCTTGATGGTGTGATTTATGCAAAGTCACGTATCTCACTTTTTACCCTCTTTACACCAACTTATCATGCACATAAAAAACCCTTGACTAAAAGTACTACCATAGGGACTGACTTTAAAATACAGAGGGGTAGTGGGTTGACCCGAAGATGCGGCCTCATACTAAGACACTGCAATGATGCAGTTTTAACATTAACAGTAATCCTAAATACAGTGGGGCCAAGAAGCACAATTGGTGTCACTACTTTGTTTTTTTTTTCTCCCCCCCCCAAATTTTGCTGCTGTAGACTGCAAATTTCTTACGGAGCTTACGGAGTAGTAAAAGTGACTGAGTCTGCCAAAACAATTTCCAAAGGACTTTATTGTGACTGTAAAAATACAACATTAAATCAGGAAATAAAACACTACAGTTCATTGAACACTTTCAGCCAGTTTCACAGAGATAGGATTTTTTTTATATGCCCTAGTACTGGTGGCATAGAATTATTAAATAAGATTTGGATTTTTTTTCTTTGTTCACTCAATAAAAATACAGCCTAAATTCATCCAAACACCACCCAAATTGCACCCCCCTCCACACACACACACACACACACACAATTTAGAAACATCAAACTAATGAAATGCCATTAAAAACAGAAGTTAAAAGTCTAGATGATGTCTCATTAAAATATGACGCATTGTGCAAATTAAAAACAAAAATAAATGTGCAAATAAATACAAATAGTCAGAAGCAGACGCGTAAATTGATCCACTGGCTGTAATTGGCTCAGCATTATTCAGATAACTTGATACACCTCTACACATCTGCACCACCACAGGCAACATTTAAAAAGACTATTTTTATTTTGACTTTGAAATAGAAAAATGTGTCCCCAAACCTTGAGGCAGATCCTACTTTTCCTATTGTTTCAGTACCCACGGGATCCTCCAGCGGAAGCTCCAAGGAGAATGTCCTCAATTACTGCACCAGCAGCAGCAGAACGAGCAGCATCCGGCAACCAGTCAGCACAAGTGGAGGAATGATGACTAAGATGAAGTCGCAGACAAATTCATCTCAACTTACTTGTCCGTAAGAATTAAGACTAACAGCTGTGTTTGTGTCCGCTGTAGAAGACTCCTTGAGAGCGCGAGGTTTCCAGAATATGAGGTGAGGGCGACAGGGAGACTCTATGAGTTGCCAGAAGCATTTTCATTGCTAAGTGAGTTGGAGGAGGAAGAAGATGATGAGGAGGGAGAAAAGTTCATCCCTGATAAACCCGGTGGGTTTGTAGCTGTGTTCTGGCCATTAAGACTCTTCCTACACACGGGGCAAGTATCATGCTACAGGGAAAGAGAAGGAAACAAAATGTCATTTCGATCAAAAGTAGACATAAGAGGTTTTGGCCCAACATCAACAATAGTACATTTTTAAAAATATAGTTCATTTTTAGTGTAAATCACAATTCTATACTGCATTTTTACGGTTTGGCAGCGGATAACAGGATGTTGCTTTGTATCCAGATTGTGAAAGTTCACATTAATTAATTATTATTATTATAATTTTTTTTTTTTTATCAGAAAATCAACTTTGATTTACAAGATGCAAGTGTATTGAATAGAACTGAAGTGAATCAAAGTGATTGAGTCGCTTTGATAAAATTGAGAAAAAATATGGCGGTATCTTGGTATTAAAATTACAGCTCTAAAATTACCTTTTTTTAATAAACATTTGGGTAAATAAAAACTGCATTTCCCCACTTTCAAAACAAAACCTTGAACTTCTTCTGGATCAAATGTTCAAGTAATCTTCTGTTTTAATTCTGCTTAGCAAGTCCCATTGTCCATCACTAGTGAGCCTCTTTTGGAACAGACTTGTGGGTTACTAATGTTGTCCCTGGGGCTAACTAGTACCCGTTGGCACTATTTATTCAGTTATTTATTTAGGATGAGAGAAAAAGGCATCTATGTTTTCAGTGTCTCTTTCCTCTTGCTCCCTCCCTCTTCTTCCATGCTTAATTTCTCGACCCCAAAATAACTGAACAAGCAATGCCCGAAAAAATGTAATAACATTTAATAAGGATGATCTTCCAAACTAAAATTAAATAACAGTCAACTCTCAGGTTATAGAGACTATTTTAACATATATGACAAAAAGTGCTGTTGTTTTCTCTTCTCTGCCTTTAATGACCATAATACATGTCATTTGCAGTGAAGAACTCCACTGCATCATACCGAGGAGTTTACAG
The DNA here is from genome assembly GCF_001891065.2 of Hippocampus comes. Taxonomy (NCBI): domain Eukaryota; kingdom Metazoa; phylum Chordata; class Actinopteri; order Syngnathiformes; family Syngnathidae; genus Hippocampus; species Hippocampus comes. The sequence goes on from NW_017806235.1 coordinate 2,381,175, forward strand.
TATTTTAAGATTATTTCTCTTCCCAGAAATGAGTGTGTGATTGCGCTATTGTAATCTAATGACGTGTCCAGCAAGTATCAGTGCCGTACCTGTTCAAGCCAAGGTACTATACAGTCATTGTGAAACAAATGATTGCACGGCAGCTGTCTGACGCTCTCGTCCACACCGTAGTCTTCTTTGCACACGGGACACTCTAAACCAGCAGCTGCAAAAGTCAACAAGGACGCTTCAACACAAATTATAACTCCATTCCTTATTTTTAGATGTTTTACTACTATCAACTGTTTCATTGGTTTGATCTTAAAACTCACCCACATGTTCTTCTGTGATGGAGACTGTGGGCAAACTCTTTATCCTTTCTCGATCCGCTGGAGGAGGACCCGTGTTTTCAAACTGGTTGAGTAGCTTCAAAGGATGCAGGCCAGATTTTAAAGCTTGTCGTGTTTCATTTGATCTTTTGGACATTTGTGTACAGAGGCTCGTTCCTCGACTTAATCTGTTTACAATACACTGCAACCTTGACTTACAAGTTTACATCCTTAGGTGACCATGCCCATAACTCAAAACCCCCGTGTCTCACATCATCTTTACTCATTGAAGGAAATGGCATTTCTGTTCATCCGTTGCAGCCCGACAAAAAAAAGCAGTTTTTTAAGATGAAAAATAGTCCTCACAGTGCTACATTTTAGAAAAAAAAAACATCACCATTGTAGAGCATTTCCCCAAATAGTACTCGCCCATGTAAACCTGCACCCCAGGTGGTCACTGGCTTCATAAAATGCTTGTGAAAAAAAATCCATAATTCTTTCAGTACAAAGATGCTATCGTTCCTAAACGGATATCCAAGACTTAACTGCTGAGCCCATTTCAACTCTATTGCTAACTCCCTTGTGATCCAAAACCGCAACACCTACCGGTGGAGGGAAACAGTTTCTCAAGTGAATTCAAGGGTGGCGTGTAAGTTCATCATTGTTTGCGAGACATTTCTAACCAGATTTTTATATGAAAGGCGACTGTTATACCTGTGTTATGATGGCATCCAGTCCATTTGCTCCCCAGGCATAGTCCATTGGGTTTGAATGAAGCACACCCCTGCAAAGTTTTTAACCAGTTAAGAGACTTGCACGATGAAAAGATTCATCATAAGTAGTTACTCACCATGGTCCCATTCCAATATTTGGCATAGCCGTTGGTGCTATGATCCCATTAACTAGCTGTTGGATAATTCTGTATTAACGGTAAAAAAAAAAAAATGTAAATGTGAGATTGACATTTGCCTTGTTGTAATAATAACATGTTCACAGAAGTGCTTTGGGTTACCTACAATCGACTGCAATTGTCACGCACAACAGACTTGAATGAATATTTACCCTTCTAATGTGGGAACTCCTTCATGGCGCGTACGCTGTCGTTGAGCCGCATGTCGACCCTGCGGTTGCTGCGAATCGTTTTCTTGTTCTCGCGGGATTTCTGACTCTCTGTTATCTTCTGTGGGTAGCCAAGTTCTGAGTTCAAAGTTTTCATTGAAAATTCCCAGAGTGAATGGACTGTACCCGGAAGGAAAGGTGAACAAGTGCTGGTGATTCGTGGTTGTCTAGAAAAGACATAATGGGGGATGAATTCGATGATGCCAAAAGACTGCAAAATTCTTTAAACAATGCCTTTAACTGACCTGAAAGGGCGTTTGTGTCTGTTCACTTGCGGAGGATGTAGATGGAGAGCTATCTTCAGTTCTATATGAAAAAAAAAACAGTCAAATATATGCAATATTTCGACTGCATTTCATCATTTTTCCGAATACCTTCTTTCATCTGGCAATTCCTCAATGAATCCAGAGTCACAGCGTGGACAGGTAAAGTCCTTCGGGTATTGACACAAAAATGAATCTCACATTAGAACATTCCACTCGGAAGAACAACCTAGGCTCTGAATATCCCAGAAAATATTCATAATGAGCAGCACAAAATGTTTATTGTTACTTTTTGAGGACGGAATTGAAGGTTTGTATAATTGCAACCTGGTGGTAACTCTTAATTAATGCGCAGGGGATATATGATAGTGTCATACATATACACACATGATGCTGTGAAACGCCCTTTTGTTTTGTTTCTACTCAGACACACAAAATTACTTGAGTTGAACTACAGTAGAGTGATTGAATAAAACTGACTTGAATAAGTAAATCTGACTCTGGATAACATCATCACAGTTACGAGGTAGCAGAACATGTGTATTCAATCTGTACTACTAATTAAAGAAATTCTACTCCAGCATATAGTGTTTATGTTCACTGAGGGAAAAAAAACGGAAAATCAAGCAAGCAACGTAGAGTAATACGCTTTTTTTTTCCTTCTGGGCGTTGGAATGCATAGCAGACAGTTGAGTACAGCCCGCCACAATTCTGTAGAGCCACAAATGTATTTCTATGAAGACAATGTTTTGTGTGTTCACTATACGATTTTAATGGGAATACATTCGCCAAGTTGAACAACTACAACGAGCACTTGCTAGCCAACGAGCGTGGCTAGCGACGAAACTCGCTGTTACCCCCTCCCACATAAACGCACCTGACTTAGACACATCACTATCAAGCCATTCGTCAAATCGGCATATCAAGTGCTGCTTGGTTTGCCTTACCGGTAAACGCGGGCTTATCTCTGCTGAACATCGGTGGCAGAAAAACCGGCAAGGCCGATGGGAAGCTTCTGCCATTTCTTCACTGAACATTGGTAGGTTTTTAATAAACGATCGCGAGAACCGGCCGATTAGGTAAACTGACTGACGACATTTCGCAATGCACTATGGGATGCCTATCAAAACAAGACGAAGTTGATACACATGACTGTTTTCATCCTTATGTTTCCCTTTTTTCTAGCTTTCTTTTGGTCTTGCTATGTGCAATACAAATAATGACGATTAGGTGAATACTATATTATTCTTGTATGGATATATCTTCTACATTCATGTTAAATCTTGAAACCTATATTTATCTTTTTAACAATAAATATGTTTCTTTCTGAGAAGCCCTATGATTTATGACGAATGGAAATGTTTTTAATCTTATTTATTTTTAAGGAATATAAGGAATGTGAAAAGCGCTCATTCTTTTTCTGTTATTTATTTTTGTTTATTTTGGATTTTATCATTGATTTTTCTAGTGTATGTTGTTCAATTAAAGAAAAAAAAACACATGAAGACACTTGGTAAAAATCATTGAAGCACTGTGTAATAATACTTTTATTACGAAGAAAAAAAATCACATACCGGAAGTAGTATTCGTGTTTACACTCCCAAAATAGCGAGTGAAGTAATCTTCGTAGCATCGGTATAAGATTTGTGCATTGTGTGTTCACATCGTTTGTAAACGTATATTGCATTCCTGATACGAACATGGAGTCTAGTGATACAGGTACATTCATAGTATTTCGGTGAAATGTTCCATGTTTGACTGTAGTAGTAATAGTTCATGTTAGCATTCGGCGTCAGTTAGCGTCATATAGCCGAAAACGACCATAGTATTTATCATCGTAACTAGCATGCGACGAGTAGTAACGGGCTAGTTCGTATTTTACAAGTTGACCCACGAGATTTAGATGAACGATATGGACGTTGCAATTTGCTTTCGAATCCGCAACGAAGTCGATACTTACGTTTCCCAAAATAGCTCAATTTGTGTCTGACGCGCATTTGTAAATGTAGTAAAATACACAGCTGCAGAGGATTACCTTCGTTTGGATTTGAAATATATATATTTTGTCGCACCAGTTCTGGAACTTTTCTGACACACTTTCTACCTTAAGCTTGGTACACTGCAATATAGCCTCTCAGAAACTGAGCAGTCATACTGTACCTTACTGTCCATCCCACTGTTTGTTTAATGTTATTAATTTTATTCATCTTCAGTAATGGTAATGTCTTGAAGTACCTTACAAAAACAAAGTATGTTGGAATGTCTGTAAAAGATTCATAATCTTGTTTTTTTTCGCCTTCCTTTAGGGAGAGGAGGATGGAAAAACAAGAATACACAGCCACAGAAACAGAAGATGAACTTGAACATTATACGCCAAGAGCAATTGATAGCTGAGAAAAAGAAGGAAATTGAGGCCAAATTGGCCGAGCAAGCCAAAATTAATGCACAAACCCCCAACGAATGTCTGCCTGCAAGGTAAATGCATACTTTCACCACCAGTGTTATGTTTTTCAATTCCATTGTCAGGTGGTACATGTACATTTTGTTGTATTGACTCTAAGATAAATTAATAATTTCACCTCTTGTGATCCAAATAGTTCTCCTACTATGCAAGGACCCACCTCCAACAAGTTTGTAAATGATGGAAGCTTCTTACAACAGTTCATGATGATGCAGAAGCAGAAACCGAACAGTGTGTCTGGTTAGTACAAGCTGTTCAACATTCCCATATAGTTTGTATTTTAAGTGGACACATTTAGGATATATATATATATATATATATATATATACACACACACAGTATATATACAATATATATTTGTTGTATTATATATATATTTGTTGTTTAATGCACTATATATTTTTTATGATTAGTCCATAGGATCATTAGTAGGATAATCTATTTTAAAAATATCTGATAGCTGCAGCCCTCATGTGCAGCCAAAAATCTGTTGCTGTAGCTTTTCAAGTTATTAATTTACTTTTTTTTTAATTTATGTTTTCTCTAGGTTCCCCCATTGACAACAAAAGTCAGTCATCTTCCCCGGGTGGAAACGCATTCCAAAGAAAAAACATCTTCGCTGGCAAGCGCCCTGGCGTTGGCAGCATGCTTAGCCAGTTTAGGAGCTATTCGCAGTCCAAGAAGAGTCCAGTTCTCAGCCAGAGGCCAAGTGTGTTTTGCTCCCCAGATGACGATGATGAGGAGGAAGAGATTGATGTCTCCGAATTCTTAAATATGAAAGGTAAATCAAGACCTGTGTGTTTTCGTTCAACTATGGACAACAAAATGGCTTGTACATTTCGGTCATCCCCTACCTGCTCCAAGGGCAGGATTAAGACTGCCATTTTGTCACAGGTGACCAAAGAGTAAATGTACTGATAGCCTGCTTAAAGTTTCTCCCCCAGAGGACCCAGACACCAGACTGATTATCAACAAGTTGGCCTCTTTTGTGGCGGAGGGGGGACCTGAGCTGGAGAGGAGGGCCAAAGAAGATTACAAGGACGATCCTGTTTTCTCGTAAGTTTAAAGGAGACTTTTACCCCCCCGATGTTTGTTGAACTCATGAAATAGTTGAATCTCCTGTGCTTTAACCTTTCTATTTTTATTTTATTTTTTTAGATTTTTGTATGATAGAAACTGTATGGAATATCTCTACTACAAAAAGAGGGTTGCTGAATTAAGAAAGAATGCTCCAACGCCTTCCAAAACGTCAGATAATGGTAAGGTGATGTCTCATGGCACCCCTGATTTCTTCATTTTAGAAACTGAAATTTGCACTCAGAAGGGCTACATCGTATTGCATTATCAGTCATTAGATTGATAAGTTATCATAATTCAGTTTAACAAATAAGTCTTGTCCTGCTATATTATCATTACTATCATATACCAATGCCCTTTATTACACCTGGTATTTTTTTTTAACCACTGGTACCTTGACTTACGTGTGTGTGTTTCTCTTTTTTTTTTTTATATGAGCCATCACGCGTCATAATTTTTTTTGTCTTGTGTTGAGATGTGTGGTTTTTTTTTTTTTTCTCCAAGCAGAACGAGCGATCTCAGAACGAATTCAACTCCTAAGTCAAGGCACCATTGTGGATAGAAATAGAGTTCTTGCGTGATTTGTGTCTTATTTCATATTTAGTGCTGCACTTGTACATTGCAAGTAGTTGTACATCTGTCATGCCTTGTTTCCCATATTGCACAAAAAAATACATCACTTAATATTTTTTTTCGAGAAAAAACAAAATAATGGAATGCACAGATGTCATGAACACAATGACAGTAAATGCCGATATAAATCGCGCCAAGTGTTGTATCGATACAAATTATGTGTTGACATTGTTTCATCAAGTGTTTCATCAACTGAATTCAGCAATCACCAGTGCTGTCCTCGTTGCTCCTCCTCCCTCTTTTTTTTTTTTTTTTATCCCCCCATTAGCTCTATACTGGTGATGTATGCCAGTTGAGTATGGTACAGTAGTAGAGTGTCATTTGAGCCCCAGTACTGATAGACTGCTTAAAGTCTCCCCCCCAGTGGACGCGGAAACCCAGCAAGTGGCCGAGAAGCTGGCCAGGTTTGTGGCTGAGGGTGGCCCAGAGGTGGAAAACATCGCCATCGAGCGTAACCGTGATAACCCCACCTTCAGGTCAGCTTCTTTCAAATCAATTTCGACATGAGCTCAATAACGGCTTATTTCACTTTAACCTCGCACGCCTTTTTTATCCCTCCAGTTTTTTATTTGATCTCAAAAACCCGGCCAACCGTTACTACAAAGAGAAGCTCCGAGAGTATCGTGCTGCAGCTTCCCAGAATTCTTCACCTCCAGCAGCAGAGTCCAGGGCAGAGCCGCAGAGACCAGCTGCTCCTCCCCGACCCCAGATTGCGTTCTCTCCGGCATCTCAGCCGCACACTCAGGTGGAAGATACGCCGCCTGTAAAACGCAAGAGGAAGAGTCGATGGGGGTCCGAAGATGACAAAGTGGAGCTTCCCATTCCACCCATCGTTGTCTCCCAGGAAACCGGTGTTCCAGACCCCAACATGCCATCTCTCTCTGGTACTTGACATGCATGCTCAGTACATAGTAGGAACGCTTCATCTATGTAGTTGTTTTGTTTTGAAGTACGACTCTTCCAAAAAGTTTTCCCCCCATGATATCACGTTTTATCATTCACACCCCGCTGTGTCACGTTCTTTTCAACAAAATATGTCTGTGAATTTTTACCTTGACTTAGGCAAAGGAAAGTAAAACACAAAGATGAAGACACCGAGAGCTGCTTCCGGCCACAGCTCACACACAGACACTCATGCAAATTTGCCAAAATCACATGCCACCGTACTTAGCCCCGCCTCTTAAAGGCACACACACATACCAAACACATCGACTTGATGTTTGTTTTTTTTTTACTTGCAATTATTGTGTGTGTGGTTTTAAATACTTTAAAATTGTGGTTTAAGAAGTTTCTTGTCAGAAATTTAAGTGTTAAACCCATTTTGGGAGAGGTCAAACTGTTATGTAGAACAAAAAAAAACTCTTGAATGTATTTTCAGCTCTTGTGTGCTGGGTCTGGGTTGGAGCATACACCCCACGATAATTGTGGGCTCACTGTATTAAATATTGTGGTGCCGTCCCCTCTGTTTTAGCTCAAGATCTTCAAGGTCTTGGTTATAAGAAAGGGAAGCCCGCTGGTCTCGTCGGTGTCACAGAACTGTCGGAAGACCAGAAGAGGCAGCTAAAAGAGCAACAAGAGGTACATTGTTGATTGGATGCACTATGTGGAGGAAAAAAAAGCAGCTTCGCTCAAGTCCAGTAGGAAAAAGAAACAATGTCACTCCGGCTTTGTGCTTAATAGAGCACTTACACCATGACTAGACCAACTGTCCATTGGATGTGAGTTGTTCTTTCAATGTCCTCCCACACATAACACTTTGTAGATGCAAGAGATGTATGACATGATCATGAAACACAAGCGCGCAATGGCCGAGATGCAGCTGATGTGGGACAAGGCCATAAAAGACCACCAACACGAGTACGACAGTGACGAAGAGGTGGACCAGGAGGCCGGCACCTGGGAGCATCGTCTCCGGAAAATGGAAATGGAGAAGACACGAGGTAAGGCTGGCAATAGTATTTCAGCAACCAGCTTCTAATTTGCATGACAGTGTCAATCACGCCGTTCCTGTGTTGTGCTGATTTCCTCAGAGTGGGCAGAATCTCTGACAGACATGGGCAAAGGGAAACACTTCATTGGAGACTTCCTCCCTCCTGAGGAGCTGGAGAAGTTTATGGAAACTTTTAAAGCACTCAAGGTCAGCTGAAGAGCGAACAAGCTATTAAAATCATTGTAGCAAGAGTTTTTTTTTTTTGTTTTTTTGTTTTTGTGAAATCCAATTGTTGTCTTTCATCTCTTCTCATTTGCCCGTTTTGTACTTTCGTGAGAAAAAAAAAAATAACAGCAACAATGGCATGAATGCACCGCTTTAACTTCTTTGCAGGAGGGGCGGGACCCAGATTACTCTGAATACAAAGAGTTTAAATTGACAGTCGAGAACCTGGGTTTCCGCATGCTGATGAAGATGGGCTGGAAGGAAGGTGAAGGCCTTGGCAGTGAAGGACAAGGCATCAAGGCTCCTGTCAACAAGTGCGTGTTCATCTTTTCAATTGTTTCCTTTTGTCTCTGGATTTATTTACATCATGCAATAGAAAACAAAATATTGATGATGTCACAACCCATTTCATTATATCCCACTGGGTAGATACAGTGGATCCATTTTGGGCATGTGTGCGCACAATAATTTTGTTTGATCACAATTAAATGTGTTTGTATCAATAGTTACAAAAAAAAAAAAAAAAAAACTTTTTTTTTTCAATATTGTATACACACATTTTAATCTCAGATTCAATGGCATTTAAACAACTGCATATTTGCATTTGATCTTGCATGACCGTATAAACCAGTTGTTTACTAGGACAACTTTTATGCAACAGTGAAAAAAATATGAAATCAAAATTCTTGGTTGAGTAATGTGATCATATACATTTCAATCGCCCCCCCTACCCTCCAAGTTGTGATCGCTCATTTTTTTCTTTTTCTTTTTATGTGAAAGAAAAGAACCACCACCTTTAAGATCGTGTGGCTCTCCCAACAGTTTTTTTCTTTGTGGATTTAAATATAAAGGGCCACTAAAAACAACTATCGTTTTTATTACAGTAGACAAATAAAACATCACTGCTACGTTGTGAAGCTTGACCTTTTTGCAAAATCCTTTTTCCTGGTGCTTATTTGTAAAGCCACATTTTTTGACATTCATACATTATTTCATACTTTCTTGGATGTCAGAAATGGACTCAAAAGGCTTTTGTGTCTGGTTGCAGGGGAACGACAGCGATGAATGGAGCAGGGTTTGGTGTTGACCGTCCAGCCGACCTCGCAAAAAGCGATGATGAGTATGATGCCTTCAGAAAGAGGATGATGCTTGCCTACCGATTTAGGCCTAATCCATTGGTAACCTCATGTCCCCTGCTCTTTTCTATTTTGCATGGAACAGCACAAATATGTAACAAGTACCGTAGGTAGTCACGCTCATTGAATTTAATCCAATGTTTGGTTTTCACAGAATAATCCACGGAGACCATACTACTGACTGGAAACAGCTGCATACGCAAATGGAAGAAAGATGAAAACTCAACTCGCTTGTAAAATGTGACATCATTGCACAATGGAAATATCTGACAGTGCGTGTGTGCGTGAACAGAATAACAAGGGTGACTACCTGCTAGATTCCCCCTAAATGTTAGGTTTTGTTCAGGTTTGAATATTCCGACTGCATCTGTCTCACAATCAATTACTGTTCTGTGTTTCACCGGAAATAATTAAAGATGCCCTGTACACTTACATTTGTCCCACATTATTTCTGTCTTCAGCATGGCTACAGTTTCAACGCCCTCTCTTTCACCCCCTTATTCTTGTCTGTTTTATTTTAACATTTTCCAGTATTAATACAATTATATTACTGCATTCTGGAGTTGTCTGAGATTTGTGTCTTATAAACTGTTTGGAGGGTTTACCCATGCATGTTAATTATTAGGAGCAATAGGAATTTCCCCCGGCTCTGAACATGAGGGATTGCTGTTTGGAGGAGCCTAGTCGTGAGGAGGGTGACAGATAAGTGAAATTAGACCTTCACATTGCTATTCCCCAATGGGGCTTACTCGAGTTAATTATAGCTCTGAGACCCCAGCCAAGCAAAAGTCACTCAAGAATTGGCCAAGGGATCAGTAAGTAGCGACTTAACAACACTGTAAACATAACACATGCTTTTCTTGTTGGTGGGGAAACATTCGTAAGCGGTGGCCCTGTAAGGTGAATCACGTTTTTAAGTGATGAATGAAACCGGCTCGTATTTTGCAAATGACAGCGTGCCAACATGGAAGAGGCGCATTGCCTTTATGTTTTCGGGGGCAAAAAACGCTTATGTTGATATGTGAAAATATTGTGTTGTCTGTGAGTTTGCTTGTCGCTCTTGGACTTTGCATCTTTGCAAACTTTGATTTGACGCAGTAACGCGCTGACTGTCGGCGCGAGTTGACTCGAGTTTGGGGGGAGGTAAACAAGATGGCGACAACCTGACGGGCAGAGTAATACGAAGAGTCCGAAAAATATGAAATGATATGCAACTTGGCTGGAGTTACGCTTTTGTTCGTCTGAGGACCGACATATGACAAACGAATAAAGCCTGCGACCGAGCAAAGATACATGCGGATTTTAGGTGAGTTTTCCACACCGGAGGAGTTGGCAATGAACTAGCTAGCTAGCAGTTTACATTGGGACTTGGACGCAACCCCGGTTAGCTTGCGTTAGCGGGATTTATCTGCACGATTCTGTGGTCGTCAGGGCATGTTCTAGTTTAGGATTAAGATACACACGCGGACAGTTAGATTTGACTTGTTCCAACATCACCGGTAAATGGGAAGCGCTTGGCTTGACGTTTGGAGTGTCAATGATGCCTAGCTAGAGCCGCATCTCGCCGCTAGCTTGTGTGACGACGTTTCGCGCATCCAAAGTCACGTTCGCTTATTTTGCACTTCACATGAATTATTTGTTTGTAAAGTTCGTGGACCAAGCTACATGTTTTGTTCAAGGTATCCTCTGAAAGTGCAATACAGCCAGCTAGTACATTCAAGCAGATAGGATACGTTAGCATTCTGGCTAGCAATTAGTTGAGCGTAATACATTGACATTGCTACATCATTTAAATTTTGCATTAAACGTTGTCACTGAAGTATATAATTATTAATACTACCATTATTATGCAGCAAGTGATCCCCCCCCGGGACCCCATAATGGTCCACCCGATATTTTGATTGGCTCCCAAATGGGAAAACTTAGTTCAGACCTGTGCAGTTTCACTAATGTTTAAATGACCCTTGTTTTCTAGGCAGCCGAAATCTCGGTGGAATGGAGGACACCTGAAGTCAGGAGGAACACACTTTCAGTAGGGTTGGTCTTTCTACAGATGTGCAGCTGACACTGCTGCATGAAATTAGCAGTGGAAGTGTGTTTGGATGCAGTCCACGTTTACGTGGCCCAAGGCAGACGATAACAGGCAGCATGGATCCTTGACAGAAATGTGCCACATGGCCTTAAACCAGGGCTGGTCGTCCCTACGTAAGGCTGAATCAAATTAAATCAAATAGAGCTGAGGGTACAAAACAAAACAAAACAAAAAATATTTTTGTTGAAGTGCATTTGTCTCAAACAAAAGGCACACAATGAAACACTAATAAGACAGCGGACCGAATACATTTTCACGTCAGTGTGCAGCTTTCAATTAAAAATAACAGTAATGTTTACAAATCTGGACTGATCCCCACCGCAGCCAGAGTTCTCTCTCTCTCCCTCCCGCCCACATTCAGTATTTATCTTTATTACCTCTCATTTTCGGGCCAAGAGGTTAACAGTGGATTACTCTCCGCCACCAGGAAGATTTGTTCCCAAGTAGTTTGCACACGACGCTCAGTCTGTGGATCAGTCATGAGTACCGGGGAGATACATCACCTCAACTACCTGAATGAAAATGAACTGATGGAGATGGACACGTTCATTCACCGCATCGACTCTACCGAGGTGATTTATCAGCCACGGAGAAAGAGGGCGAAGTTGATAGGAAAGTACTTGATGGGGGATCTGCTGGGGGAGGGATCGTATGGCAAAGTGAAAGAGATGCTGGACTCTGAAACCCTCTGCCGCAGGGCTGTCAAGATACTGAAAAAGAAGAAGCTAAGGAGGATTCCTAATGGAGAAGCCAATGTGAAAAAGTGAGTGTCCTACCATCTTGTTTTTGTACTTAAATAACAAATGCAAAAGAATGCTGTGTAGGGCTGAAACAATAAATTGAAAAAAATAGATAATTTCCACTTATAGCACTTCGTGTAGAAATAAGTTGCTGAGCCGGGAGGAAAGTTGATCAGTTTGTACGTATTTGAAAAGCACATTAGAAACATATTGATAAAATGTAGGCTAAATGCTAAAATCATTGTTTTTCCATAATGCCACGGGGATTATTAATCACTTGTCTTCCCTCCCCTCATTCTGTCCCCTTCCTGTCCTCTTGCCCCCTGATTCAGCATTTCTGGATTTTCATATTTTCTTTTCCGAATACCAGAAGATTTAATCACACCATACATCATTAAATATTACTGCAGCAGCCTGCGCTAATTATAGAGGAAGCATGAGGGAGCAGTTGCACGGGTTCACAAAGGCAAGAAAGTCTTGACGATAGCGTGTTTATAGAGCGTGAGCGGTGCGTCCGTTCGCGTTGGCGGACGCCATGAGGAGGATCCTGGAGCCTGCCGAGGCTTGTGTATGTTTGTGAGGATGGTGTCATGTCCGCCATTGGTCTCAGTGCTGTTGACTTTGCAATGCCATTTCCGTGACAACAGTCAAGGCGAGACACGCCTTTGTTTGGGAATAACAGCCCCATACATGGTTGTTTTGTTTTTTTTTTTTTGTTTTTTTTAAAGCGGGGAGGGAGTGTTCTTTCAGGTAGTGAGTGCAATGCATTACTACAACAACTAATAACGCCCGTCATCCTGACTGTTCTACTTTTTATGTTATGCCCCAAACGTGTGTAAATGCCAAAAAGCAAGTTTAATTGTTTTTTTTTGTATAATTGCTAATGCACATATTTTGTTTGCCCGTCTGTGATGTCATGTCAGTTCCTGCTAGCCTGTTATTGGGGTCAGCGGGAAGGAAATGGTGTGGCAAGGGTTTATCTAATTGGTATTGGGTAAATTTGCTGTCATGCAACAGATGTGACTACTTAGTTGATTGCATTCCCTTTTTACTCGTGCACTCGGGTGCCGGCTTTGAGTATTGATTCGGGTGAGACAAAGAGAAGGACTAAAGCCAGCAGTTTGTCAACTCATCAAAGGCCACGTGGCCGGGCAGCTGCTGCCCGCACCGTTTGTGAGGACTTTTTGTTTTGCCATTTGTTGCTGACGCCTCGCCTTTTTCATTGTGCGGCACATCATTAAATAAAAAAAGGATTGTTTCTCTAGTACGCCAAGGCGAACTTGCGGAGGTCGTGTGAATGCTCCCAATGATGATGTGAAGGTGGTTTAGGATGAATAATTTAACTGTCCCAATACCTTTATTTATTTATTTATTTTTATTATCATTATTATTATTTTTTTGTATATGTCATTGCTATGCTAGATGCATGTTGTTTGTGATTTATGATCCTGTCCTTTTTAAGTGCTTTACCATCATCTTGTGGCGTCTATGTGCTATTACAAATCCCTGTTCGAGGGGTATAAATTATTCCCAGGTTTTTCACCATTTACAGCAAAGCTTGTCCTCATTGCTCAGTGATGAATGTTGAACTTCCCTGGGATTTTGTTTGGCGCGGTGGTTTTACGAACGACTGTGGAAAATGGCAAAATGTTCATCTAAAACTCCTCTGATTAGTCATTTTCATGTTTGTTCCTTCCTCACAGGGAAATTCAGCTGCTAAGAAAACTCCAACACAAGAATGTGATTCAGTTGGTGGATGTTCTCTACAATGAGGAGAAGCAGAAAATATATCCTTCAGTGGTTTTAGTTGCTCGTTTCTTGTCATCGTTTCACTTGAATTTTTTAATGGTGATTGAAAAGAACCATCAGTGGTCCTTTGCTGTTCATTGGGGTCCACGTGCATGAGTATCGTCATGTAAGACAAGAGGACTTTTACATAACTAAAGACACGTTTGTACGCCATGCAACCTACATTCACGATAAACGTATTTTGGATTCACTAACTCTGACAATACGTTAACATTATCTCTGTCAAGACATGCATTTTGCCAAATTATTGTGTGACCGCAGAGTGCATCTCTTTATACGTTTTCATTGCCCTTGACTTATGACTTACGTATATGGTGATGGAATATTGTGTGTGCGGGATGCAAGAAATGCTGGACAGCGTTCCGGAAAAAAGGTTTCCTATATTTCAAGCTCACGGGTATGTCTTTGTCGTCTCCCCCTCGCTCTTCTCACCCCCTCTATTTCCATATTTGTTCTATTTTTAGACTTATCCTCTTTGCACCAATGGCTCCGGGTCTAAATTTAGATCTTGAACTGCTGTGCGTATACTTTTCAAAGAACGGAACGGGTAATTGCATGAATGTGTAACTTGTCTCAAAATGCGAGAGTCCCTGCGCTGAACCTTTAATCTGTCTACACCACGTGTCAAAGTCGAGTCCCATAGGGCAGATCTGGCTCGCAGCATCATTTTATGCCATCCACGAAGGCAAATCATATTGACTCCATGTTTCTTGCAAATTGTCTATACTTTTCATGACACTGAGAGATTGCCATTTTTTTATTTTTTTGGCATGCATGGTGGGGGTGGGGTCTATGTTGTTCGATTGCTGGTTAGCACACTTTCTCACGCACTTTTTACATTTTGTGCAGGTACTTTTGCCAACTCTTAGATGGCCTTGAATATTTGCACAGCCAGGGAATTGTTCACAAGGACATTAAACCAGGCAATCTGCTATTGACCACAGATGGGGCACTTAAAATTTCTGATCTGGGGGTAGCTGAGGTAAGCTTACGCACTCATTAAATTCTTCTTCTTTTTTTTCTTCTTTTTTTAAATAAGTAGAAGAAAATGGATGCCCATGGACTATATGTTGAAGTTTACTGTGCTTCATCCAGGCCCTGCATCCATTTGCAGAGGACGACACGTGTCGCACCAGTCAGGGCTCTCCGGCCTTTCAGCCGCCGGAGATTGCCAACGGCCTGGACACCTTTTCAGGGTTTAAAGTGGACATTTGGTCGGCGGGAGTAACACTGTGAGTCGTCACAGCGTTTGACCTTATTTGCACAGTCTCCACAATTAGCCCAGTTATATTTATGTAATATCCACAATTTGCTTTGGCCGCAACTGACACACAGGCGCTCAACAGTCAACACACAGACTGTCTTGCAATTAGCTCGTGAACAACCGGCCGCTGTTCCTTCGCTGACTCCCACATCACTTAGCAGGCCAGGACCTGTCGTTTAAAGCGACATTCACTCAAAGTCACTGATACAGTCATGTGAGGATGATGCCTCCAAGTGGACAACAATACCTGTACCTCACACTCTTTTGTTGATCATTGTTCAATATTTTTTTGTTATTCAGGTTGATCAATTGGATAAGTAGAATAATCCATTCTAAATATATTAGATTAGACAAGCGGTACCATCGTTGTAAAATGATATTCAAAACCATAGCAGTAATTCCCTTCTTTCCCACCCCCCATTCAGATACAACATTACTACAAGTCTTTATCCGTTTGAGGGGGACAACATCTATAAGCTATTTGAGAACATTGGGAAAGGAGAATTTACTATTCCTGAAGATTGCGGACCTCTCCTCTCAGACCTGCTGCGAGGTGAGTGTTGAATATGTGGAATGTATCTTGGTGGGGCAGATCTTGCCCGCCACACCCATTTTTACGTGGCCTGCGAAAGCAAATCAAACATGTCAACTTCAAGGGAAGTTGTCATGACAATGTGGCCGGTGACAAAAATTAGTTTGACATCCTTGCCTTAAGTGATAACGTTAAAGAAAACTGACGTTTGAGGTCTGATGCAAATAAGTGGCTCTCAAGTGGGGGCAGGAGGGAAAACAGTTGGGCAAGATTTTCAGATTTTGTCTCCGTTGATTTTACGTGTGGGCAATTCCCCGGTGTAATCCCATTTAAGCACGTGTGTACAGGTGGTAGTAAATATTGTTTATTATGCTGTCTTGGTGACAAAAGTAATTGCAGAGTTTTGCTTAGACTGTAAGTTTGCAGAATGCACAGGAGGAGGAGAACAAAGGCACGCTGCAGTGAGGCTGCACTGGTGTCCTTTATCAGTGTGTCCACCTGGTGGCGCTGTGACATTTGAAGTCATTGGGTCTCCCTCAACCCAAACGCACACACATGGTAGAAATCCCTTCAGCTGCTGACGTTGTTTCTATTGATCTGGAGCCAACAGCAGAATACTAAACACTCCAACAGGGTGCTGCAACGCCCCTTGTTAAAACAAAAGAAGTCAAGAGTCTTTCATGGTAAAACTCGGTCTTACTGTATGTCAAGGCAAACTGCCTGTGAAATCCTGGAGAATAAAAAAAAAATGCTGGCGAGACTGAGGTAGAGATCAAGACGTGAAGCTGAATCAGAGTGCTTTCGTTTAAAAGTGCGCTCTGTCTGCAGCTTTTCCTTTTATGGCCATGCCCCCCCCCCTCCCCCATTCATGAATGTCTCCATGTGGGGGAGGTGAATTCTGCAATTGAAAGAAATAGTGTTGGCTTGTTTGATCAATGGCTGTTGAATTTATAGCTCCACACTGAATAGAAAGGGGGTGGGGGGGTCTGCAACTGTCACGGCATCATGAGTCTTCTGGTCGCCACCCCTCATAGTGTGTGACGTCTGTGTCTGATGGTGCATCATATCGGAGATAGCCGGCCTGTAAAATTGTCTAAAATAATCCCAACGCTATGATCAGCGCTACTGGGAGATTGTTGTATTATTAGGTCTGTGTCTGCAACACATCACTCTGTCTCATCATGCTGACATTTTGCTTTTCCCACATTCAGCCCACACAAGGGCCAAAAATGTATTTTGTCGTTCATAGCGGATTAGTTTGCCTCGACAAAATCCCAGATGAATTGTTTCACTGTTCACTTCACACATCTCTTCATTTCCTGCACTCGGTGACCAACACCCGCAGCGGCTCCTCTTGTTTTATGTTGAGAGGGAAGAAATTTCATCTGTGCTGTATGTTCAGCACATTTGACACTAAAGTTGTATTCAATTCAAACTTGGACCGAATATATTCCACTTTCGACAATGATTAGAAACAGGGGTTCTTTGGTTTACACCAGTCCTTAAAGTGGCAACGTCACCCAAATTTGAATGGAAGTTTATTCAACTCATAGCCCTTAGCATTCAAGGAGTCGTTTTCGGTTTCAGAATCATTGCACAGTACATCGCTGCAATAAATGAGGGTTCAGTGTATACGTGGATCAGGGTAAACCGAGGAAGCCCCCGTACCTCATAGCATTTAGTGAACAGCAAGCCGTGTACATTGCTGTACGCTCACGCACAATGGGGTGACTTGAGCATTTTTTTCTGAGGTTGTGATTCAAGTGCTCCCTTTTTTTTCAGGAATGCTCGAGTATGACCCTGCAAAGAGGTTTTCCATACAAAACATAAGACAACACAAGTAAGCGGTTTCTGATTTGTCATTTTCCATGAAAGCCAATGGTTGCAAATCCTAGCTGAAGGCATTCACTAAATGGTTACCGAAGTGCAGTATGTCATTGACACGCCACCTCTACACTGCTTCGATGTGTTCTTGCTAGCTGGGTGCGTAAGAAACACCCACCAACGGAGCTCCCCGTACCCATCCCCGCCAGTGCGGAGAGCAGGGACCCTTGGCGCAGTATGACAGTGGTGCCCTACTTGGAGGATCTCCATGGCTACAATGAAGATGATGACGACGAGCTTTACGATGGAGAGGACGAGATCATCTACACTCAGGATTTCACGGTGCCAGGTTTGTGTGCTCTTGAGGGACTTTTTCAGCCAAGGTTTCAACACGATATTCAAGCTCTATGTTCTCTAGTTGTCCGATAATGGCACTCTGACGACTAGACTTTATAAAAACATCCAGAAATAATGTAATCAAACAGACAGCATACATCATAATGTGTACGTGCGGGCGCGCGCCTTGGCCACCAGAGGGCAGTATAACGCATGCACACTGCACACGAGGAAAAAAGCAAAGTCTTAACACGCAGCGGCTCGTATTTCAAAGCTTGCATGGGACAAACAAGCTACCAAAAAGGCGCAACCGTCAACCACCGATGCGCTCCTTTGACAAATGTCACTGCCAAAATGTTAAAAACAGTCCCACAATAGGTTCACACGGAGAACAGCAAACGCCGCAAGAGGAAGAAAAAAAAAAGACAAAAACAACAATGCTGATCGGTGCTCCAATCTGATCGGTGGCAACCTGCCATCAAAAGTGGCACATACTCACTGTGCTTTATCAATGACGAAATTGACCACGTCCCAGAGTTGGTTTTTTTTCTCTCTATAAAGAATTCACAACCTATATCAGTTGCTAGGCAACAGCATGAAATGATGAATGCAGTCTGTGCTGGCCGGGCATCTAGAAGTGGTGCCCCACTTAGGTCCAATTGGAGCTGCAGAGTGTGAATGAAGTGTCCTATAAATAGTACAGTGGAGATGGTTCTGGTGTTGGGAGTATGAATGGTTTTTCAGGATTCACTCTCACGTGTGCAGAGCAATGCTGCACCTCTAGCAAATGCTCTTTAAATGCGTATAACGTTTCTCTTGAGCAGTTGATGCATCCGGGCGTGTAATATGAACATGGCATCATCCTTGTCTCCGGTGTTTATTAATTATGCCTTCTTTTGGCCCTTTGTAAAAATCCGTTGTCCGTCCTGATTCCGCGATGCTGATTTGTTCGCTTTTCAATGAAATTTTGAAATAGGCTTTACGTTCAACCATGCAATATAGTTAAAAAAGCTTTAGTCTATCAGTAAACTACTCTAGCACAAAAGTAGTTATTATGAGAATAATTATTTGTATGAAAAACACTTCTGGGACATCAATGGAAACCAGTCAGCTCAGAGCAATGTCTGATTTCTGGTCAAAAGTCAGAATTTTTTTCCCCTCCATCTGCCAACTTTTAGGTCAAGTGGCCGAAGACGATCACGACCCGGGGCACGCGGACTACAGCCCACCTATGGCCAAACCTGTTTGCGTGAACGGCACAGAAGTGGGGTCTCTGAACAGCAAGGCCAAAACCGAACGACGGTCTTCATCCTCGTCCAACCCCTCGCGCAAAGGGATGTCCACGGCGAGCAAAATCCGCAAGCTCTCCACCTGCAAGCAGCAATGACGCCCCCCCCCCCCTCTCCTCTTCAGTCTCTGGTGGCAGCAGTCATCCGGTGAGTGGGTACTGAATAAGGAAACTGGGTGCCAGGTCCTGAGGCTTCTTTTAAACTCTAAAAATTCAAGTTTAAGGAACAATCTTTCACACTACAGCAAGAGTAGAGACCAACACATTATCATGCAGAGGGAGAGTGACGAGGCATTGAAGAAGTGTCGAGAGAAGCAGGTATTGATATTCAGCAATTGCCACAGTGACTCATCGCGTGACTGCATAAACCGCGTCGGATATTTCTATCACAAATAGTCACTGTAGTTTGGCTCGTGGGCCACATCTAGCACACCCGGTCTCTGACAGGCCCTCACAGTCACCATGAAGATAAAATAAAATGTCAAATATGCGTTGTCTTTATTTCGGAAGTTGCGCTTTTACATGGACGCTAGTACAAACTGTAGCAACCCAGCGACTCTCAAAAATGACCTTATATTGGCGACATACTTCTGCACGGCATAGACAAAGTTGAGGTTAGCATGTTGGCTTTGCCCTCGACAAGCGTTCCAATTTCTCATGTAGTCCTTTTGCAAATTGAATCGGCCACCCTTGCCCTTTGAACAAACTGTCACAGTTAAATTGACTGCCTGCTGGCTTATATTGACATACAAGGCATCTGGAGTTTTACTTCCTCATTTCTTATTAAATTGCTAGTAGATAACATGAGTCAAGACTCCACTGAGCAGTATCAGGGCGCCGGGATGCGGCTAAAAAATACAAAGTTCTATCTATCTGTGTTTTCCCAAAGTTCTGGTGAAGTCATCTCTTTCACACTGTGACATACACTCCCAGCAAGCTTTGTTCATCATCACTGCAGTGCAGAGGAGATGCAGCGTGTTAATCTTTGGAGGCAATGACTCACCCCGAAGTCGACGCCGCTCTTTTGTGCCACTTTTCTCTCGATGAGTTGAGATGTGTGAAGTGTCACGTAATGATACTTTTAGTTTGCCTCTGCCAGTGTGCATCACTTTCCTGTCTCTTTTCCCCCTTCTCATAGGTGGAGCTGTCCCCAATCCTCATCTGTCTGCAGCGGACACGCTTGTGAGGGGAAAACCTGCTGAAGTTTGACAAAAAGCTCCTCGTACCTCCGTGGACCACCTGGCTTTGTAGAAACGTGTGCTCTGAGAAAGGTTGCGGATGGGTGGAAATGTTCCTCTAAATTTCCAGAAAGCTTGGTAAATTTCCAGGGAATTTAAGACGGCACTTTTTAAAAAAAATATTCCAAATTGGAACATGTCATTGGAAATTTTTGAGGGTAATTTATATCGCATTCAAGCATCAATGTGAAGGTCATAAGCAGTCATCCATGCAAAATACAGGTTGGGGGGGGGGGCTCTTCAATAGAGCTGTGACATATCAGAAGCTTGCTTGTAGCTCAAATTTGGTCTTGCGTAAAAAAAGGGGGGGTGGGGCAAAAAAACTTAACGTAATGATGGGTCTCGTTGTCATTTTGAGCACTTGCAGAAAATGAAAAATGGCCAAATATTTTCGCATCATCCTGACTAAAGCAACCATTTATGTTCACACTTCCACCAGGGATCATTTCTTGACCGACTGGTGGAATTCAAGCAAAAAACTCAAGCTGGGATCCGACTGTTCATGAGACAGGTTCGTTTGAGCTTTCTGGTGATGTCGCAATAGCGAATTGAAACCAAACGGGCAAAAATGTTTCTCCCCGGTGTGCGTTCTTGTGTGGACACGTTGAAATGTCCCTTCTGAGAAAATCTTTGACCACAAACTTGAGCAGGCAAAAGGTTTTTCACCAGTGTGTTAACGTGTTGAGTTTGGATTTTATTCGAAAACCACACACACTGGCCAGATAAACCATTTTCCTGGCCAGTGCGTGTGTGTGTGTGTGTGTATTTGGATTTTATTCGAAAACCACACACACTGACCAGAAAAACCATTTTCCTGGCCAGTGCGTGTGTGTGTGAGAAGAGATAAAATGTCTTATGATTGAATTGCTACTTCGACAACACATCAGTCACATTAACGAACCTGTCTCATGGACTAATCCCATCAGGAAAATGTCCAATTTCACTCTATTTGTCAGAAAAATTATTTACATCCTGACAGGCAGACCAATGAAATGCTTCTTTCTGTCAATAGAAAGTGCAACAATTCATCAGCTTTGTGTTTGATTCAACAGGCCCCGACATTTCACACCCCAAGTCGATTTTGTGAATAAATTGAGACCGGAATCCTTTCAGCAGTCCTACTTTTTGTGACGTTTTTGTTTGGGTCGAGATTTTTCTTATGTAACACATACAGTACATCTTTATTTTCACAACAGCTGCATCTCGACAGAACATTTAATATATAACGATACAACATAAAACATGACCAATCGTTTGTCACAAAGAATTATTTGGATAATTGTCTGAGATCTTAAGTGTCCAAATCCCAGTTTCAACCTCAAGTAAATATTCTGTAGTTTTTCTCATCCTCCATAAAAGCAGATTGGTTTTTTTTTCTCTCAAAATAAGACATTTCCCATCACAATGATCAACATTGTATGACTTGTTACTGATGGTATAGTGTTACATATGTTCAGGGTTATGACCACAAATTCATCGATGAAAATGATCCTTACTTGCAGCACATGTGAAGTTGTACAAACTATGTCTGGTGGGAGTGTGAACATTACATCACTCAAAACTGGTGGTGGTTGTCAGGATTTTGCTGAAATCTCTGGAGTGGTGGAAAACGAGACCCCCCAAAAAACCACTGGTCTTTTTGGGAGGTTGGAGGCAGTATTTTGTCATTTGTAATGACTGTTTGAATTTGGGAGCAAGGTCATGCATGCCACTTGAGTCACAGGAACACGACTGTCCTTTAAAAAAAAAAAAAAAAAAAAAAGAGGGAGTGAAGTCATGCATGCCACTTGAGTCACAGGAACATAACTGTCCTTCAAAAAAAAAAGTCATTTTTCAGGAGTCTCGATTTTAATTTTTTTTTTCCCCAAAGCTGTCTTCTAGTTCCCTATTAAGATCCATCCTTTAATTTAGCAAATTCTCATGGAACATTTCCAGCTTTCTGGAAATTACCGGGAAGCCAAGCCCTAAAGGACACCTCAAAGATTGGAGCAAAAGCAATCGGCAACGGTGGTCGATTTTCCTCTTGCACGTTGTCACTCCCTCAATCTCCCGACGTCACACTTGGTCGTGCTGTCTTCCCTCTGGTGAGGGCCCAAATGTTGCACTGGACTTTGACACAACCCGTCGTTCATGTTTCATCTTTGCCGCTGTGTAGCAGATCCTCAGAGTGGGAGTAGCGTGAAAGGGATGTTTCTCCACCGAGTGGGGCAAGTTGCAAGCGCAGCCAAGATTGCCAGGATGGCGTTGACACGGGACGGCATTAAAACGACTCCGGTTCACAAGCTCCTCTTAAAGGTGCAGTTTTTGGGGTTTTTTTGTTTTTTGTTTTTTTTAAGGTGTTTGCGAAATCTGTATAAGTGGCTTTTGACTACCTTTTTGTTTTTACGGAACCTTATAGCAATTTAAAGGCACATTGTGATGTGTGTGGGGAAAGAATATTAAAAGTGGAAACGCAAATACGATAAATCTATTTTTCAATAGGGACGAAAAGCTGCTTAAACATTGATTTGATGTCCAGCTTAAGGTCCACGTGCAATACTGAATTTTTTTTTTTTTTTTAAGTGGTTTTGATCCTCACTAGTAGGACAACTATGTTGCTTTGTTTTTTTTTTTGTTTTTTAATGGTTTTGATCCTCACTAGTAGGACAACTATGTTGCGAGTGAGGAAACTGCTATAGTTTTATTGACAATTATGCTGGTTAAAATCCAGCACGTCACTGATGGTTCTTGAAGCATGCAGATACGAAACATCTTTATCGATAGAACGCTTTCACAACAGCTGCAGCAGTAGAGTCCAACGGTGCCCACTTCTGACTCACTCATAATGTAGCTCTCCTACTCATGTGCAAAAATGACATACATGAGCGGAATAAAAGCACCACTCGTGAGATGCAGTTCTAGTACGCTTAATTGTCCGCTAGTTTGGACGGCGTCATTGTACGTGGACTTTAAGCTGGATGCCGAGGCCATTTGAGTGAATGCTCCAGAGGGTTTCCGTCAGTCTGCGTCATGATGCTCTTTTTCACCAACACACAACCTGCATGCTGTACAAAGCTGCACGAGGACGGACTGGATGATGTCTTGTTCGGGGAGTTCTGCTTTTTACCCCCTTGAGTTTTGTTTTTCCAATGAATATTTTTTAATTATTTATATAAAAATATCCCAAAAGTCTTGTTGATTTTTTTTTTTTTAAATTCCAATTGACTGCGTGAAATGCATCGAGCTAAACATAAATCAGGATTACATTTGTCTTACATTTGTCGCACACTATTGAATTAATACACGAGTTGTTTTGGGGGGTTGTTTTAGCTCGCACTCCTGAAATGTTGTCGCACCACTGAAACATTCCTGAATTTCATGAGGTCACCAATGAAATTCTCTCTTTCACACAACACACACACTACTTAAACGCTGACACTATTGAAAAGTGTTTTTGGCTCACACACCGAAGCTCATTTCCCCCCGCTCACACTATTGAAACATTACTGAACTGCTCTCATACTTTACCGATTTTTTTTTTTCCCCACCACTGACATGACTTTTGTTTTTCCTCACTATTGATTCTATTAAGATCGTAACAGTTTGGGCTGACAAGCATACAATTTGTACAATGAAATATTTCTGACTATGCCCCTGTGCTCAGACTCGTATACACTTGAAACTAACTGCAGTTCACCATATGAATGCTCACACACTACTGAAAAAAATAAGTAGATGAGCACATTCCTGTGATGATTTGTGAAAGGATTTTAGTTGCGTATGAGAGCATTTCCGTTGTGGCTGTGTGAGAGGAAACCCTGAATTGTGTCTCTGACGTCTCATCTTCTATTAACCAACGTTTGACAGTGCCTGCTAACGTCTAATCCCATCGCACCAGCGCGATTCCTGTCATCCACTCACCTTTCTCTTGCGCACTTCTCCCCGGAGCTGCGGTGTTGTGTAGTGCTAATCACATGGACAGGGGCCCCGCATCATCACCCCCCCAACCCCTGCGTTTGGAAGCCAAGCCTATCATCAGCCCCCAACTGGGAGAACATCAGAGAGCAGGTGAGTCACGACTATTTGTGGGAAGGAGGGAGGAAGAGTGCTGCACTTTGTACGTCACCAAGGTGAAACAGAGAAGGGCTGTTTGAAATCGCGCTTTCTCCAACATGTAGTGAGGTGGCTATTTTGGAGTGTTCCGATGTGTAGAGCGGTGCTTCTCAAATGTGTTAGCCCAAGTGCCACCCAAAAAAAAAAAAACTGATCATATGTCTCCAATACCACTGTCGTACCGAACATTACAATCCCATGTTCAAGTAGGCTTAAGTGGCTATCAAAAATATATATAAAACACGACAGAGGTGCCATGAAGTACAAGTAATTAAGTACCCATTAAGGCATTCAGTTCATGACCGTGCTCGTCATCTCCAGAGAAATGGAAAAAAAACTGCCCCCTCCTTATAAAAAGAATCTACAAAAAACAAAATTGTAATGACATTTTTTATGACAAAACAAAGTGGCACTCTATAATATTATACTTGATCAAAACATTCAGTAATTGTATTTTTTAAATCAATTTTTGTCTCACTTTCTTCTTCAATTGTGGTGCTTATTCTGTTATGCTTGCCTTGGCCACCTGGGGGCAGTAAGAGACACTGATACCCTGTACTGTTGTAAAGTATCCCCACCGCAAGGTAACTGTGGCGACACTTAGGAGAGCTTGGGCCTACCCGGCTGACTTGGGGTGAAAAACAAGGTGCACCCTGGACTGGTCGCTGGCCAATCACAGCACTCAAATGGACGCTCACATTCACATCCACCAAAAAAATGTTGGCGTCTTCAGTGAACATGACATGCAGGTTTTTGGAAGTATGAGGGTAACCATAGAACTGGAAATGGAATTTATTGCGGCATGTGGGAAATGATATGGCCGCTTGGTACAATATGAGCAATAGAAATCATTCAATTGCATTGAC
Source organism: Hippocampus comes (assembly GCF_001891065.2). Classification (NCBI taxonomy): domain Eukaryota; kingdom Metazoa; phylum Chordata; class Actinopteri; order Syngnathiformes; family Syngnathidae; genus Hippocampus; species Hippocampus comes. The sequence goes on from NW_017806235.1 coordinate 2,406,408, forward strand.
ACTTTGATCATAGTATGGGAATGACCAGAAAAGCATGATTACTGTTTTTTCCCCTCCACAACATATGTTGGTTTGTTAAACAATACATACAATATAAAGCTCAACATGTGACAGACACACACTTATCAATTCCAGCAATATCTCTAAATCGCAAGTTACCAGTATTGCTATTCAAATATTCAAATGCTTTTGTCTTCCTTCTCCATTACACCATTCAAGCTTCATTTTGGCTGTTTTGCACAGTGGGTAACTTTATGCTCATATGACAATTGTGGGGATAATAGGGTGGTACAGTTACAATAAGTTTAATGGTGGCGGCAATTTGACCCTATTCCATGAAAAAAATAAAATAAAAATGCCACACAACAGATAACGTTCCACATGGAAGGTTCTACTGCACGATGTGCAAACCGAGGAAGACTCTGGTGAATGGTTTGTTCCATAGTAAAATTTTGGTTTTAATTGCTGCAACTGAAACTTACAGTATGTACCAATTCAAGGGTGGATAAAGGGGGGTCTATTCTTTTATAAAGCATTGCCATTATAAATAGACCAGTAATACAGTTTGTTACATTTGTTGCATTCATTTCATCACCCCGCCCCCCTACAATCAGTTAGTGTTCTCTTATTAGTAAAATAAGTACGGATAGATAGATTTTAACTCAGGCGTTTTGATTTCATTAAATTATTTGTTAATTGTAATATATAAGATTTTTTGAATTAAATCGTATTGAATGCAAAACACCTCCGTATTTGAGCACCAGTATTAGATTGTGCAGGTATACCTAATGTTTTGACCCATAATGAAAATGAAAACGTCCACGGCACAATGGGGATGAATTGTTTTGGTCTTGCTCCGCAAAGAATTCCCTGCCATTATTACTAGACATATACCCAACACCGAATTCCATTCGTTGTGCCAAAAACACTCTTTACCCTAGTTATTTAGAGAGCGGCGTAAACCTTGCTTGGTGGTGTTTAAAAGTCCCTCGTTGCCAAATACTCCTTTCATGCAAGCTCAAACAAGGACACTTGCGGAGGATATGGTTCTTCATGATAGAAATAGTGACATGGAGGTTTCTTCCCAACAAAGTGCTTTTTGTTTTTGTTTTTTTTAAAGTGTAAAATGGTACAGTCTTTCACTGACACGTAGTTTCGGACATACAAGGTAATAATAGTAGTAGTAGCATGCGGTAAACTCACAATTTGTTTCAAAATATTTCTAAAGATGGAGGCGCTAAGTTATGTGCAATATGTTGAGCAGGTAAAAAGGGGTGTCACATGTCACAGCACATGGCATCACAGTGGCGGTTAAGGTCTGAGAGGAAACGCGGGTGGAGGATGGCCATCAGTAAGGTGCAGTGTTCCCTCCCGCTTCATTGTAGAGTTCTAGTTTCGTTGTAGAGAGAACGTACGCTCTTTTTGTATGTGTTGCTGCTCTGTCTGTGTTCACATAGCTGTTTGAAGGTTTAAAATGACCGGAGGTGGGCATCATCAGTCTGTCACTAAGTTCCCATCATTGTTTCAAGCCCACTCACATGGGCCCGGTCCGTCTTTTGTCAGCGAAAGCCAATCGGTGTTGAGAGCATAATTTCCACGTCATACGCAGGCAAGCAAACGCTCAGATGAATTAAAAAAAAAAAACAGCGGGGTGATCAGTGAAATAAAAACATTATGGGACTCGTCATTGTGGTCTGTGGGACCGAAAAGTATGAATCACTGTTTTTTATTTATTTGGCTGTGTGTCATGCGTGCAGTACCTTCGTGTAATTCCGTTCTCGACGCCATATGGCCGACTCTTGACTGACTGGTCAAGCCTGAAATACTGACAAAAGCTCACCGACAGACTAACGTGCTGACGAATGCCCACCTCTGTAAATTCCTGCAACCTGTATGCTAATTTCCAAAAGCCCGTCTAAGACGTTTCGCATTATACTGTATGTGAGCATTAAGCTAGTGGACTTTTGTTAGATACATTTACGTGTTTTTGGTTGAATATTGTGGTGCCAGTTTTACCCTAAATTCCAGCTGGAAATGACAAAACAGCTTGAAACAAGGGGTTCGGTGTATTTGTAATGCGCCACATGTCAGACTAATTCACCAAACGGTTTCATCTATGAAAATCTGGGGTACGTATGATGAAGTTACTTGGGACTGTGGTCAGGCGAGGCGGTGTGAGAGGCAGCAACCGCGCTCTCGGTTCCTCCCTGGCTGAGCTCGGCTCGCCGCAGGCCGCCGTAGAGCCTCTCTTCCACCGCCGCTGCCAGTTTGTCCGTCAGGCTGCTGGATGGGCTGCTGTTGTTGTTCCTGTTGTCAACTTGAGGGTCCATGCAGCGTGCAGGCCCGGCGGCGGGCTGCTGACCGCTTGTGCTTTTTGTATCGGAAGGAGTTTGCCGACTGTCATCCTGGCCGCCGACAGTCACGTTGGTTGTAATCTCCAAGGCGCCTCCGTCGCTCGACGCGTCTTCTGTGCTCTCTTTGGCCGCCTCCTCGCAGGCCGCGATCTCACTGGCTTCTTCGTCTGCCGCGCTCGCGATGCGCGACAGTGTGCTGTGGTACCTGGTGTCCAGAGGGTAACTGGCGCTGTCACCCCTCGGCAGCGGAGTAAACCTCTGCCTCTCCAGAGACGGCGAGTAGCGTCCCCCAGCCCCTGAACCGGGGTCGCTGTATTGCTTATGTCTCTGCCACTGCTTCCGCAGGTGCACTCTCGATCGATGCCTGGTTCGAAATGGCGAATCTGGCTGGTCGAACCTCGGGTCGTGTCGGAGGAACTCGTTGAAAAGCGCGTCTGTCTTCTCGTCAATGCTGTAGTCGCGGCGGTGTAGGCGAGGTCGATGAAGACTGGGGGGCTGAGAGGTCTGCTTCAAGAGCTGAGATGAGATGTGGGACAGCGGTTCTTGTTTCTGAGGATGAGTTGGTTTGACGAGTGGATATGGTTCTTGGAGCGTGAGACCACCCTTGTGTTTCTCCTCTGTGCTTTCAGTTAAATCCTCTTCCAGCTCCTCCTGGAACAATCTGGTGTCAGTACTCTCGCACACGGAACCTTTTCTCCCTGAGCTTGTGAAGAACAACCTCCTCTCTGAGGCCGTCTTCCCTCGAGGGGCTGCGGGAATCCCAAAAATGCGCATCTCCTCAGGCCCCTTGGATGGCGTTTCAATCGAGGCATAGCCGCTATCCATCTGAAGGAGCTTGCGGTTACCCACCTCCCCTTCTCCGTCGACCCCGCTTCCCATCTCGCTGGCCCCGGCCGATGCGCCTCTGATGCCTCCCTCCATCGCCTCTCCTTCTCCTTCAGGTTCATCATCCAGGTCTTGGGACAAGCGGCTGTCCAGCTGCCCAGGACGGGTTCCGGCACAGCCAAGTGACGAGACGCTTTCTGCATCGCTCCGGATGGACTCCCGGTCTGTGCTGCTCTGGTCTGAGGAGGCATATTGCTCCAAGGAGGCTCGCAAACTCCAGATGTCTCTGTAGAGAGATGGCTGAGCCTCCAAGTTCTCCTGCCGAAGCCCAAATGAAAGAGAAGAACCTGAATCTGCTCTCGGTCTACTCTCAATTTCTAACAGCGCTTCTTCCTCCTCATCGACTTCCCTCCCATAATTTTGCCGACGATCCGATGTTGCGCCGTCTCGAGTTTTCCTGGGTGAGTCTTCAAATTGACTAACTTTTGTTTCCTGCGGTGGCTCGAACAAGTCGTCGTCCTCTCGAGGTTCGGTGTCAACTCTGCCACTGTCTGTCCTTGTAACTGCATCTGCTTTTAATCGTTCCTCCACTCCTGATTTGTTGCCTGAAATTCTCTTTTGTGTCTGTTTGGAGCAATCATCTGTTTGCCAAAGTGGTTCTTCTGTCCTGCTGCTTTGACCACTGACCTCCACAACCACGGCCTCCAGATTTAGCCTGAACACAGTGAGAAAGCGTTTATTTGATCAAAAACTGCAAAGACTGTGGGGCAGAGGTGACTCGAGTCATATGGCTTGACTCGATTTTTAATAATTGGGACGTGCTTGGCTAAAAGTTGTGAACAACAAACGTATTTCATAGAGGGAGATTGTTACATTTGGATTCAAGGACTGTTTTTGATGAAAAAGAAGAATGACAGCCTTTCACTTTAATTTAATCCCAGTTGAAACATGAAGCATAAACTTAACATTTGTGGTGATAGTAGAAATTTATCCACACAAACGGTTGATTTATTACATGACTTTAATAGTCTCCATAAAAAGGAGGAGATCGAGATACATTGCCACATTACCGCAAAATATTTCTACCTCCTCCCACTTTGCTTTTTTGCCAATATGAGATGATAAAGAGATGAGCCCCATGTTCAGACTTGAGACTCACTTATGCCTTGCACATATGTGACTTGCTCCTACCTCCACACAAATTTACCTGTGGATAAAAACTGAGGTGTTGTGACCCATGGAAGGTTGAGACAGAGACTCAGCGGACAGAGATTGGAGGCCACTGGTCTGACTTGGAGTTTGCGGGAAAGACCCAGTTGCACCATTTCGGAGAGAAGAGTCATCCTCAGTATGATCGGTGGTTTCACTTGCAGCTCTCTGCCTCTGGAAGGGTCTTCTCTTTGGGGATCCTGGTCGACCATCCCATACAAAAGATACATGACACCTTTTTCAAAAGGCTTTCTCGCAATATCGCGTTAATGGTCATAATCCCTTACAAACCTTTGGCATCGAGACTGGCGGCCCGGTGGCTCCGGTCAAATTTCCATCGCTTGAAATATGGCCCGGCTCCCTCCAGGCTGGTGTGGCGCCGCAGTTTTGACAAGAACTGTAAAACTGAAGTCTGGCCGGGAACACGGGTGGTCTCTCCTCGCATCACGTGTTCACTCGGGGCCTCTCCCACGCCCCCGAGAGCCTCCAACTGACCGGCACAATGAAGGGATGGAGGGTGTTCGGGATTAAAAGTTTGTTAAATTGGCAGTGAATGGTCGTGATGATGCCGGTCGAAGAGTTCAGCAGTGAAGAATCTCACAGTGTCACTAAAATGCAAGATTAAATTCTTTGAAAGCTTAACCTTAACTTCTAACATTAGTTTGGCCCCAATGGCACAAGTAGCAGCTCCCAAATTATACTTTGGAAAACATACACCTTTGGCCAAATTTGGTAGAAAGGGGGGAAAAAAAATCCCTTCAAAATCTTTACCTGATCCGATTGGTATCATCGCGAAACCGAACGGTTTCGTGGCTAACGTCAACCATACGCGTACCCTCCCGGTGACTCCACTGAACTCAAATGCGTAACTCACAATTTATTTTATTTGAAATACAGTCTTGGAATTTTTTTTAAATGACAAACGGCTGATGCTCACAGTCAGAGACCCCCGTCTAGGAATCTGGTCCAGGACGATGGAGTGATGCGTGTCTCCTGGCAGACCTCCGCTCAGGCTTTGACCCAACCAGTCAGAAACTCTTCTGTCAGTCGGCTGGCACAGAAAGAGAACATAGTCTCACGTCAGAATTTTGTATGAATTCAAATGGATTTTTCTTCTCCTAATTGGTGTTGTGTCTTGATCCGAGTGACCTGGTAGACGGTGAGGGGGAGTTTGGGAGTTGGCGCCTCACTAATGTTGACGGAACTGCTCTCAGTTGAATCACATTCCATGATGGTGAGGATCTTGAGGTCGCACGGGGCCGGTGGCAGGTGGAGGTGAGTCAGACGAGCTTTTTTCAGGTGGTGAAAATCCCCCTCGGTCAGAGTGTATCTGAAAATGCAAGGGTGGGCCATCTGAAATCAGCGATTCCCAACCGAATGGATCTTAATTGTATTTTCCAGAGAAACTGTCCCATTCTTGAAAAGGACAAAAAATGTAGTCATAATGTAATCTTGTTGTATTTTTTTTGCTTCAAGTAAAATTGTATGTGGAGGGGACACGAATATATATACATACATATTGTGACATTCTTGTTTACCGTTATGCCACGAGATTTTTCTAAAATACGGCTCAATAAATAAGAAGACAGTCCGAAATGTGGTTCTAAAAGAAGAGCTGATGTGGAGCGCACCTGCGTCCTTTGTCCTCTGTCATCCTCTCCTGTTCGTACAGAGCCGATTCGTTGAAGGAGACTCTGCGGCCCGTCAGCCCGGTGGAAACAAACCTCTCCGACTCCCCGTCGTGGCAGCTCGAAGCCGAGAGAGCGTCTGTTTCATCCAGTCGGATGGTGATCTCTGAGTGACACGTCGGAGGGAGAGGCGTGACGAGGCAAGAGCGAGAATGTGTGGAAATGGTGACTGCGTGACCTCTGACCTTGGGTGGGCTGAGAATCGTCGACGTACGTGGTGTTTGTCTTCTCAGGGTCATCACTCGCTCTGAAAAGGACACACGTGCTTTATCGCCGCCCGTTGGGAATCCCGTTTTGGCTTCGTTTCCAATATTGTCGCCATCCAATGAGAAGCACGTCATGTCCAAGTTTGGTGAGTTTTGTGTTTTTATTCCATTTAGTGGAACAGCGCTTAATTGTTCTGCCTGTCACTATATGTTGCTGGCAAAGATAGAAGAAGACACGTTATTTGTCGTACAGTCATCACTTTCGCGCCAATGAAGTGAAATTGGGTCAGCCTGTAGTTTGTCATTGAAACAGCTTATCGGGGCGTGACTGGCCCATGAATATTATTTTCACCTTTTCAGAGGCAAAAATTCCCATGGAAAGTGAATATTGGAAGGTTTCTGGGAATGTACAGTAAATCGTTGCGGCCGCATTGTGTCGTTTTGCTCACCATTCATCCTGGTATCGAGTCAAAATGAAACTCTAAAATGTGGAACACCCACCTGGAGTAGCGGCGCCCACCCATGCAACAGCGGTGGCAGAAGAGCAGCAGCAGGGAGAGCAGTACCAGCGTCCCCCCGGCGAAAACACTCAGCAGCACCAAGAGCAGCACATAATTTTCCACCTGGCCCGCCGACAGAGGCACATCCTGGTGGCAAAAAAAAAAAAAAACGGGACTGCTTTCGTTCGTCGTTTCGTTCATTCGTCGGCGACTGTGCATGAGTACTTCCACTTGATTGGCGCTGTCATTTTGGTTCCCCAAAAAAGATGAAGACGTTCTATTTTGCACTTGGCGTATCTGCGACATCCACGCCTGCGCGTCCTCGATGGAAACGGTCAATGCTGGCATAAACATGCCACTCGAAACCTATTTTGGATTTCTCAACGTGCCGTTGAAGTTGATGGTGGATAGTTTGGATGGTTCTGTGGTTATTTTTCGTATCACGAAAAATCTGTTGTTCCTCGTCATTCTTTTAGCATTTTTATCAATAGCATAAAGACCAAGCTCTGCCGCGAATAGTGAAAATCCGCACGCAATTGAAAAAAAAAAAAATGCAGATCGCAAGTGTACATGAAGCTCCTCAACTCACTTTCATTTGGTTCCTTGCCACCAAATGGCGCCAAATCGATACTTTTGTATGAGACGGCACTTTGCCCCCGAGCGCAAAAATGGCAAATAACGAAGGGTAGCTGCAAAAATAAATAAATGAATCGGCGAACGGTTAGCTGAGAACATGATGGGGGTCGACTTTATGCTGGGGGGAAAAAAAAATGCTGATATTGTCTCATGGGACTAATGAATTGACATACTCAGTTTGAAATCTGGGCCGGTTTAGTTGAACACAAAGCTGTTGTTCACTTTAATAATTTTGGGGCCAATGAATTAAATTTGGATCATTTCCTGCAGCAAGCTGTCGGGGATCACTTGATTCGAGTTCACCCAAAGTAGGCTGGGCTTGGTTCCAAATTCCCTGACCCAGATGCTTAACAGGATGCAAAGTAAAAAATGAACGGATGTCTGGAGATTAAAGCTGAACCGTTTCAAAAAACATTTGTATTTATTTGTTGACAGAGTGTCTAGCAAGATCACAAAGAAGCGTCGTAATAAAGGCAAATGTTCATTTGCCTTTATTTTTGCGTAGAACTGTAACATAGTTACACAATGAACTAATTGCATTTGTGTTTGTTAAAACATACACCTTTTGTCATTGTTGTCGAGCACCATCGGACCAGCTCACACATCTTACTTGTCATCTCACACTTTTTTGTTTTTGGGACTGCATTAGTCAAGCCGCACGAGTACAGTCATGGATTCTTCTCCTGAGCTCGGAATCTCATTGCAGCATTCGTCGGTCAGCTAAGCGGCGTATGATTTAATAAGGATTAGAATTAACACCGACGATTTGCTAGCTCCTCGCCGTGATTCTTATCCCCAGACACACTCACACGTACAAAGAGACAGCGCTCTCTCTGATGAATACTCTGTGCATCTTGGCTGAGCGAGAGCCTCGCGGACGCTAATCGAAACGTCAGCCAGACCCATAATTCAATTTTCAAGTGCTTCTCAATGAGTGGGGAAATGAGGCCTCCGAAGGCTAAAAATGGAAACCGAGGAGGATGCGGACGCACATGAGCAATCCCCGCGGCGAGCCGAGTAGCCTGCATCTGTTCTGATGTCACTTTCCGAAGAGGCTGCAAGTAACTGGGTTACTGGGGAGGAACGACTTCAAGACGGATGTGTTGCAAAATTTCGAGCACCGCCAAGGAATATGCTAATTACACGTACGACAAACTGACCGCGGCAAAGTGATGTCAAAATTGGGTATCGATCAATCATTTGGAATTCTTAGCTTCCAATTGTAGCCAACCCCTCCTGCATATCCAAATGCCCTCATATGATGTATTATTTATAATTATTATAATAAACTGAAAAAAAAAACATAAGACATGCACAAGAATTAACAAGTCAGGCTGATTCGTTTTCATGCTGAACGCAGAAGTCATCTAATTCCTTCAACTAAATGTGTCGGGTTATTTTAGTACAGCACGCATTACCTTTCAAAATTTTACAGTCGCTCAGACGTGTCCATACTTTTAAAAGAAAAGGGGGTTTTTGGGGAATGGAGATTCCATTAATCCATCCTAGTCCCCACGCAAAAACGACATTAAGTTTTGTCATTTTTAATTTTTTAATACGTACAAAGCAGAGAACTTTGTAATATTGTACTTCATGAAAAAAAAAGCCAAAATAACATCATAGGTTGTGAAGAATTAAACTTTTTTTTCCATCATGATTAAGTCATTGTGATTGTGCAGCTCCATCAGGCGTGCACGCCTTGGCCACTTGGGGGCAGTATGCTTCAGACACTCTGCACATGGAGATGCTCACCACTGGTGAGCTGCAGTGAAATTTGTCTTTTTTGCAGAGGATAAAGAATACATGCCATCCTACCACTGAGCCATGCCCCCCCACCCCCCCACGAACCTGTTAATTATCTGCTCCCATCTGAAATATCAGCCCCTGACCTTTGAACTAGTACAAATGCTGCACACTTAAAACGTGTGTTAGCACCAATGTTCATGCTAACGGGGGCTGCTGTCTAGGTTGGTCCACTAAAATAACAGAATTCAAAAACAATAAATAAATTCGGAACATTAGCCGCCATGGCCATCACAAATATTCTGTGAGAAATGAGTGCCTTTGCCAGGTACAATTTCTGCTCAATGTTGCGCCAAGGCTTGACAGTCTATATTCCCTAATAGCCGGAAAGCACAGATAAAACATATATGAAGGAGATATGGACCTTGAACCGTGAGGGAGACATGCTAATCACAAGGGCGCTGTGCTGCACTCCGTCAAATCTTTTCAAATAAATATCCTGCCTCGAAAATATGTGCTTTCTACACGCTCATACAGGGCCAGCAAGCATGTACTATTTCCTATTCATTAAATGCTGCCCTGGCCTCCATACCACCGAGGCCTTCGGGGAAATACAGTATGGAACGTGTTTGTTTGACTTCACAGCTCGAGTGACATCTTTCATCGCCGAGTGTGCGTATGTGCGTCAGGGAGCACGTGTACTCGATCTGCTTTGACTACAGATCAAGAAGCCCTAACATGGACTCACTTCAACGTGATGAGCTGTTTGCGTGAGCGTGCGTCGCTGGTTACTCACTGTTGAGTTCTCCGTCAGACTTGTCAGAGCGGGCGAATCATTGCTCATGGTCCAGGTCAGCGTGGGCGAAGCCTGCGGAAGACCACCAAAAGTCAAAAAGCGTCCACGAACACCTGATCTGTATTTTGTTTGCGTTCATGTGATTGTGACGGATCGCCGGGTGATCAAGTTTCACTCCGGCGCTCCGGAAATTTGACTGTATGCCTCTGAATGATGTATTTGGACATATCGTGACAGGCAGGACAACAGATGGCAGAAAGAATCTGCTGTATTCCATTCCTGCCGTACCTACACTGTCTCGTATCTGGTACAGTGTACAGATTTGCCGAGTGCATAATCCCTGTTTATATCGTATTTTAGCTCACACCTAACTAATCCGGATCTGTTTCTTATCTACAGCGCCCTTCGTACTTATTGGCAGCTCTGGTTCAGATATGTAAAAACCTTTCAAGTGTATTATCTTGATTTTTTTTTTTTTTTTTTTTATGGCAGAAGCATGCTTTCGTCCTGAAAATGGTCGACATGGTTCACCAGACAGAATCAGGCCTTGACCATGTTCCATCTCAGTCCCCAGACCTCAACCCCCATTGAGAACCTGGCGAGCGAGCTAAAGAGGAGAGGACTCAGTTCCTTGGGCTGATTTAGAGAGATTGTGCAAAGAGGAGTGGTCAACAATCCATTTTTCTGTATTCTGCCATCCTGTGAAACTTTTACAGGAGAAGTTTAAGATGCTGTTTTATTAGCAAAAGGCCCTTGTATTGATACTGGATGGGTGTAGAACACGCGATGTGAAACGCTTGCTTATTTTCGTACCTCACCTCTCGAGGTTTTGTCGTAAATCGATATTTTGAAGTACTATGGCGACCGAATTGCTGGCGTGCTCTCTGCGTGTGCATTTTATCCAGGAAATATTGCGCAAAAAGATTTTCTTTTCCGCTAATTGCTCTGCGGCACCTGCATCCGTCGGCAACATACTGTACATTTGTGATTACCTCGGTTGGCCATCACAGCAAGCAGATGGACCAGTGAGTCCTGGATGATTGGATTACAACCATTTTTGGGTGATTATGTCAACACTGTCTGATGAAAATCCCCTGCACAGGCGGCTATAAACACGGAGGGCAATTACATAAACTACGGGACTGATTTTCTGTTTTTCTGCAACACTCCTCTAAAGCTGTTATCTCTGATTACAGTCATTCCCAGCTCAACAAATAATTACAATAAAAGGCTTTCGAACAATCACATCTGGACACATCCACATGGATGACTATTTTAGAAAGGTTGGGGAGGGGGGGATTAAGACCTCCCGACTCCCCCCCCCACCCCCCCCCCAAAAAAAACACGTTATCAGTTTTTGGACCACGCTGCTGTGAAGGTAATGGATTAACCTCAGACAGGTGCATTAGCAGAGATACTGTCGCTTTTCGAAAACGCCTATTTTGTAAAACGATCGGCCGGATATTTTTGTGTTGCAGATGTTTCAGAGGGTTTTTTTTTTGTTGAATAATCCCCGTCTTTAAAATGGAACCTTTGGATGTTTCTGTGTGCATGTGAGACAGAATGAGGCAGAAGCGCTCACATCACATAATTATGTACACATCAATTCCTTGGTAGCATTCCTGATACACGTACGCGCGCACACACACACGCACACACACACGTAGAGCTAACTGCTGCTGCACATTGTCCAGCCATGTGACTCAGACGGTATTTTATGTAATATCTCATACATACAGTACCAACAGTGCTAAGGTAGCTATGTTAAGAATGGTGAGCTCAGCAAACACACACACACACACACACACACACACACACACACACCCTCACTATTTTCTGCTTACTCCGGTTAATGAGTCAGAATCGGTGGATCATTTCGTTTTTCTATGGAAAGATCATATCGGTTTATCAATATTTTTAAGTGTCATTATAAGGCCCACTTTGATGTAGTTTATCACGAACCGTGGGAAGAAATGGCAGCTCATTATGTGCACAAAATTCAAAATAGTTTGGATTATATAATAATAATAATAATAATTATAAAGTTTTTGGGTTTTTTTTGTGTGTAGGATTTTTGTCATGTTCAGAAACCAAAACATGAAATTTGTTAAAAGAAAAAGGGTACAATTCTTGTGAGCATAGAGTGTTAAAAAAAAACAAACAATTTCACACACCCCAAATAATGAGTGTGCGGGGGCGGGGGGGGGGGGGGTCCAGAGGAAATTTTTGATTTTTTTTTTGTCATGTTTTTGAAAAAATCTATTTGTATTAATCAGGAAAAAATATTTGTGGAAAAAAATTGAACATGAATCAAGTCATTTATTTGGAGGGTTTTTTTAAATAGTAAAAGTAGCATCCATGTCCCCTTTTTTTATTGTTTTTGCACCATTTTCCAGAGGAAAAATTTCACTATTTCAAGTAAAAGAAATTTTTTGTTTTGTTTTTTTTTAATTTCAGAAAAAAATGGCAAACTCAGTTAAAAAATGATTCAACAAAGAATTAATTTGAGCAAAAAGCATTAAGCTTGCAAAAATAACTTTTTTTGTTTGTTTGTTTTGGTTTGTTTTTGTTTGTTTTTAAGAAATCATCCATCAATGCCAGTGACGCATAGTGACAGAGTGACAGACATTCCTTTTCCACTCGATGGCAGAGAGTACAATGACAATTACCCTGCATGTGAATCCCACCTGTTGACGTCCGTTTGTATTACTTCTAATTATTTCAGGACACTTTTGATTACAAGTACCTCAAAAAAGCTTAGGGGAAAACTGGTGTGCACTCTCGTGATGCTTCCAGTGTTTGCACCAGTTGTGCGTGTGATTGGGTGGCTGCTATCCAGACACTACAGTTACTTTTCACAAAATGCATCTCGTCTGTTAGCGTGCGTGTGCGCGCGCGCGTGGCATCTTACGTTCTAAACAGAAGGTGTTGAAGCCGCGTCCCTCCGCCGGGCTGTCACTGCACGGAGACCCTCATCATCATCCTCATCCACTCTCCCGCGTCCCACATGTCCCGCTGCTCCCAGCCCGCCTGCGTGGGAACAAATCACGGTGCCGCGCGATCAGCCACGACTGCATAGCCGCCACTATCTTCTTATGCAATCAAACTATATAGCATCAAATCATCATCATCTACTCGCCTGCGCGCGCGCTAAACGCTGGTGGTCGTATAGTGGTGGTGGGGGTCCTCCTCGGTGAACTCGGGGCTGATCCGTGGAAACTCGCCGAGCCGAAGGTTTCGGTCCAGCCTGGCCCCTGTCTGCATCCTTGAATCAGGGGGAGCTTGGAGATGTGCAGGAGTTATGAATGAAAAGCGCACGCCATTGGACACACCCACACTACCCGCCCGTGGCTGCTTCCGACGCACCACGTGACCAGCCCTGACGATGCTGCTGCTCTTGATGATGATGATGATGATGCGAGATGGCGGAGACTCCCCATGCATCCCCCCCCCCAACTCTCCCGCCCACCCTAAGACACCCCCCGCCCCCTCCATTCACAGCTTGCTGCCATTCATCGTCTTACAATCGATTAGAGGAGGTCCTTCGAATGTGGTGCACTTGATTCAGACGCATTATTTTATTATAGTCTTTTATTTATTTACGTCAACGTGTTTTTCCATCAGTCATAGCAGCGATGAACGTCATCATGCAAAGACGTTGTTGTAGTCTGAACTTTCACCAGATAGTGGCAGTATTGCGCCATCAGCAAGACCGGCCAAAGCCTCCATTGTGGCCATGAGGCAAACATTTAAGTTTGGGGACCGATATAATATTTCTGCCAATAACTTTAATGATCAACCCATTCATTGTTTCCAAAAAAAAAGTGTAATTATTTTTTAAAGACACTGTATGAGTGAATTTACAGGTGATATTATTTCAAAGTGATAAACCACTATAATAAATTAATATCTAGATCTACTAAAAAGTTTTAAAAATGAAATAGTATACTATACAATTGTTGTAAAAGTGTCATCTCGTGTATTATATTTGGTTTTGAAATCTGCAGCAATGTGCAAAACTGTAGTGCAACAATTAATGAAATCCATCCATCCATCCATTTTCTGACCCGCTTTATCCTCACAAGGGTCGCGGGGGTTGCTGGAGCCCATCCCAGCCTTCTTCGGGCAGTAGGCGAAGACAGCTACTGCATGGAGTATGTGGAGGCAAACCTGGACTGGTTGGAAAATAAGATGAAGGAACACCTGGACTTACTTCTTGTTTGACTGCCCCAGGCAGGTGGAGCTCTACACACACCAGAATTCAGTGAAAAATATATTTTTGCAATTGGGAAAGTGGAATTTCTGGGTGAGTCCATTCAGCCTGTGCTTCCCTTGTTCAACTTATGATGCCAATCATGCCAGTGATGTAGAACGACAGGCAGAAACATCAAATCTTCTTTCACTAGATTGCAGAGGATCAAATTAACACGATCGTTTATCTGTTGCCATTCACGTAATAGAATAATAGCTTTATGTTCAGGCAGATTTTAGATAAGTACTATAAATGTGTGTGCTGATGGAGACAAGATGCGAGCGAGCTGTGGGCAGCTGAGTTTTGGTGAGGGACGGGATATACCAAAGACTGGTTGCCAGCCAGTCACAGAGTACAATTTTGAGTCTTAGTGATGCTATGTAAGAAGGGGAGAGCATACAAACCCTTAACAGCAAGGCCAGTGCCCAGATTGGAACTCCCAACCTCAGAACTATGAGACAGAATTGCAAACCACTTGCTACCGTGCCGCCCATTTGTGTTTTGTGTTTTTCACAACTCTTGTGTATCCTAGAGGATACACGTTGAAATATTTCCCCCTTTCTTTCGTGTGATTGTGGCCAGTATGCGAATTTTCAAACTCTTGAGGTGTGACATGCCAGAGATTTTGACACATCTGGGAAATGATGGCAACTGAGGCCAAGGAGAGGTGGGAGGAATGCGAAGAGGAACACAGTGTCCATGGTGTGTGTGTGTGTGTGTGTGTGTGTGTGTGTGTGTGTGTGTGTGTGTGTGTGTGTGTGCGTGCGTGCGTGTGTGTGTGGGCGTGCGTGCGTGTGTCTGTGTGTTTTTGCTCCATTAGCTCTGACGTCAGAGCTACGTCTATGCATGCACCGGAGAGAAGGACATCCACTGGAATTGTTCTTGGCGAGACACTGAGAATGTAAAGTAGCCCAACCCTCCCTTCTCACAAGCTACGCTATAAATGTGCGCATTTGAGTGAGTGAGTGAGTGAAAAGAAGAGAGCTCTGGTGCGCGAAGTTCATTGCAAGGAAAATGCTGTTCACATTGTGTGTGTAGGCGCTCATCTGCGTCGCAATACCAATGGCTTGAATTATTGCAAAGTGTCTTGATTGCAATAGGAATGTGAACAATGAGAGCGGTGGGTAGGCGATGTTGGAGCGAGTGAAGATGTGACGCAGACCGGAAAAAGAGGGGGTGTTGTGGGTGTGCCTATTTTTAGCCCCTGGGAGGAGACACGTATTAGTCGCATTTCTATGCCCTGGCAGGCTGTGCTCTCCTCCGTGCATCATGTGACAGGTGGCAGCCCCGAAGCCCGGTTGCGCACCAGAGGTGTGACGTGAATACTAAAAAGGCCGGGATGAGAGATGCGTTTTGTACCGTCCAAAGAGCAGACCTGTTCTCACTGTCTCAACACGCTTGTTTGACAATGCAGCGGTGCAGTGTTCCGATTGGTTTTCTTACCAAGGACATCATACACGGAGGCCGTTGTGTTATTCTATAATTTGCACCAACTGATGTGACGCTGACTCGGATTTCAAATTCTGTGTGTTACCATGTCGAGCTAATCTGCTCAGGACTTTCATAATCAGCGTTGCTGCGATATCGGTCTTAAACTGTGTTCGCAATGTTAGCACGGTGGACGATTGGTTCGCACACCTGCTTTTCTGTGTAGCGGTTGCATGATCTCCACCACTCCAGATCAGGGCTAAGCAATTTAAAAACAAAGGGAGTCACCATTTTTTATTCAGCACTTCTGGGGTTCTCATAAGGCCGCACACTAACCAGATGACAAGAAATGGCATTTTAAATAAGGATTAAATACAGTATTAGCATATTTCTGTTTTTTTTTTCATTGAACGAATGTCGGCTACAAAACAATATCTATATTTTTATGCTCCAATGCATATTTAAAGATCCAGTCTTGAACATGACAAGAACCAAAAATACTGTATGCATCGCCCAGTCCTACAATTTTTTTTTTCTTTTATGATTTGGGGTGTTTTATTGGAAAGAAGCGCTTCACCTAATGACGACCTGAGGGACAAAAGTGGGCGGTACCTTCTCGAAAGAAGCCGTTTGTCTTGGACGACGCCTTCTTAGATTGGCTGTGAGTTTGGATGGGCGGGGCTTACCGAAGACCGTCTTCTGTTTTAGTAAAACGGTTACAGACAGACTAGTGATGACGACTCACGTGCTAGCTTCAGTTTCTCCCTCACGTTGACTTTCATCTGAAACCGTAGTCGTCGAACAGTTTGAGGGATGATATACTGATGGAACGTCACAGAGCGGTGTCTGTTTTTTAAACTGGGTATTTCAATTGCATTCCTTGCCTGGAGTGTGTATTTTACAAGGGGGCGTTGGTCCTCTCTGTATTCACAGCGGCTCCACGATGCGTCTGATCGTCGGCTCCAGCTCCATCGGTGGCCAGTTGGAGCTGGTCGTATCCAGACGGGAGACTCTGGACGGGCTGAGGACGCGGCTCTCTCGTCGACTTAATGTACACACAGACAAAATCATCGTGCTGCACCAAGACAAGTAAGCCTACGACACTTTCTTGTGCCCGTGGTGGAAAGTAATGAAATCCAACCTGTTTTTTTTCCCCCCGGGTATGTGTACGTTACTTGAGTATTTTTTTTCTCTGATGGCATTTTACTAATCAAGTAAAAAGACAGTGTCAAAAAGGTTTATACTTTCCAGTAGAAGCCACAAGATGGCGGCAAAGGCATACGTTTGTCTGATGGGAGCTCCTGAACTCACTTTAACGTCGTTAAATGATAGCTCAAAACAAACGAGGTGAGTTTTTCAGAGACTAATGTAGGATAGCACCGCCTGACTTAGTACTTGGAACTTTTTCCAGAGGCCTTTTTTTTTTTTTTGGTGGCACACACATCTGTATACTTGAGTACGGAGTGTGAGTACTTTTGCCCCCTCATTTAAACAATATAAAAATATTGTCTCCTCTTGCATTGTGATAGGCAATTGATTGCTGGCAAACTCGTGGAGCAGGGTGTAGCAGATGGCAGCAGACTGACTTTACAGGTGCCTGGAGTAGTCAAAGCTGGTTTATTTGTAAGTTTCCAAAACACAGAGAGCAAACACGACCAGACATTTTTAGTGACACGTCATATTCATTCATAATTTTCCTCCACAGTTTTCTAGTGCCAGAGTTGAGAGGATGGTGGAAGTTTTGGAGAGGTTAACGGAATGCGAGGTAAAAGTGCTGACTTTACTGCAGTGATTCCCAACTACTTTAGATATAGAAGTCCCTGGGTCAAAGTGGCAACTTTTTCTAACTTTCCAATGTTTCTTTCCCAACACTCACGCAGATCAGCGATTTCCTGTCCGGGCGTTCACCTTTGGCCATTAAACTGGCACTGGGTGTCCACACAATGCATGTGCAGCTGCAGCTGTCTGCTCAGGATGTGGCTAAGCTGAAGCTGGACAAAGCCTCGGGGGCTATTAGCAACCCACCCCCACAGGTCAACATAGGCCAATCTGCTTTGAGCTACTCCCCCAATGACACAACCACCACGTCGCCATCTTCTTCCCCCCCAGTCACATACGCCGCCGGCTCCACGCAATCTGACCAAGCTGTTTCTTCTATGGACTGCCACCGCCAAGCAACTGCCCGTCACTCCCGTCCACACGCCGCCACTCTTTTAACGCCTTCATTGCACTCCGCTTGTCCGCTTCCAGTCACCCCACCGGTTTGTTTCAATGACTCCATGATGGCACCTCAGAGTCCGTTACCTGCCTCCACCTTTAGAGAGGTCAGCCCTGTTCGATTGTATACATTTTTCTGCCCTGGACAAAAGACATGGTTCATAATCTGTTTTTTGATTTTTTTTTTAACAGTCTTTTCACTCATCCTCTGCTGAGCCGACCAAGCAACCAGGTGCAGTCATAGAAAGTTTTGAGAGTCACTCTCAAGGGGTTTTCTCTGGAACTTTCTCCGGTGAGCCCTGATTGATGAAGAATTGGTCATGATCTGCTGTTTCTTGTGAAGTGTGGTGCAAATATTGGGGGCTTGTAACTCAAATTTTTGATTGCTTGAAAATCACTATCTTTTAAATTTCATAGAAAGAATTTTTCATATATGTATATATATTTACACACACACACACACACACACACACACACACACACACACACACACACACACACACACATGCGATCAGTCCAGGGTGTCTCTTGCCCACAGTCACCTTGCCCACAACTCAGAAAATTAATAGAAAATTAGTGTCTGAAATTTCTAATTAAATTGGTGAAATCTTAAAAGTGCCAAGCATTTCTTAATTAGGCTCCGTAACAATACTGTAAATCACATGACAGCAAATGTCTAATGTAACCTGATCTGATTCCCCATCAGGCACCCTGGCGCCGTGCAGTCGCAGCGGCGTTAGCCATCGCCGCCGCGGCATCGCCGTTATTCTGCAGATCCTCGATGACCTGCTCAGAGCTGCCTCACAACACCAAGGGGCTCTAACATCCCTTTGTCCCGCTTCGGACCCTACAGCCCAGGGGCACAGCTGCAAACAAAGGGTCGAGCCCGTCAGTGAGGCCCTTGGTAAGCTCAGCCACGTTGTCACTTCCAACTCATTCACTGACCGCCATTTTCAGACTCTTCTTCACCCTACCACGTGACATATATTTTTGTCTTGTATTTGTTATTGGCAGTGAATGAGTTAACTCGGAACAAGACAAGCAATTTGCAAGTACAAGTTCAAATTTAGAAACACTACGAAATGAAGAGAAAAGTATTCTAGAAGTAAATTACCGGGATTACAATGTCATGGAGCAAATATTAGAATTGAGGTTGTCAGTGACATCACTGTTTGCGTGTTTAGACCAGCATAGGAAGCCTATAAACTGTGAATTGAATCGCCTTGTCGTCTTTTATCCATTGCTGAAGAGGCTTGCGGATTCCACACAAAGTCAGAAGAGAATCAGACGTTGCACTGCAAGCTAAAGCGTGTCCAATCTCTGATGGACCAGCAACGTCATCACAGGCAAGCTCGCAGAAGTTCCCACTTTTCACAATCAGCTCACCCGTATCAGCGTCACCATCGGCCCTGATCTCCAGAGGAGTGGACTTGAAGTTACGATGGGCGTCATCTCTTGTGCACATGCTGCTGTTTATTGAATTGTGAAAAAAAAACCACACACACAATTTGGGTCATTTAATTCCAACGTATCTTCCTTTGCTTATCCATAATTGAAAAGAACACATTGCATTAGACTTGTTGCCCGCAATACAATTAGGTTTTTCAAAAAAAGTATGAAGTTAATGCTTCGTTTTTTTTTTTTCTGCTATCCTGAGAGGCCAGTAGGTGGCAATGTTTACATTACCGGTATTTGACCCAATTTAGTAGCAGCCTTATAACCAGCTTGAGTCTTTTGCAGACTGCTTCAGTCGGTCAAGGTCATCCAACAAACACAACTAACTGTGAACTGAAACAACAACAGAAAAAGTGATTGTATTGTCAAAACATAGAGTATCATGTCTATGCAAAGGTCTGCTCAATAGCAACACGACAGCACAAAGTCCGGACGTGTTCTCTCGTCATCCATGTTGCTGAAATCTGAACGCGGGTGGACTCTTGTAGCCAATTTCATTAAAAACAGTGATCAACCAAAATATGTCTCAATTCCATCCATCCGTTTTCTCAAATGTTTATACTCATGAGGGTGATCTGCAGTGTATCCCAGTTTACTCAGGGCGAGAGGCAATGTACGCGCTACACTGGTCATCAGTCAATTGCAAGCAATTATTTGCACTCAGACTATTGGATCGTGGACCTGTCATGCATTTTTGGGTTAATGTGGGAGGAACCTGGAGTACATGGAGAAAACCCACACAAGCACAGGGGGAAAATGCAGACTCTGCACAACAAGGCCAGAGCAAAGTTTCAAACCCTGCCAACCACTGACCCACTGTGCTGCCAGGCTCAACTCCATTCTGTATTTACATATCGAGCCACTCTATGTGAAATGTAATTTGATCATTGATTTGACAACACGCCTTTCTGCTTAGCTCACCTTTCCGCAACATTCTACTTCCTCTTAATTCTGGATAAAAATGGACAGCCAGGAGGCTCTCAGACTCCACCGATTTCCAGAGTACGGGCACGTTCTCAGACAGTGCTTGTGTTGTTCTAAACATTTCTCAGCATAAAATGGGTGAATCTCAGTTTGCAGATTAGCAACAATGGAAAGCAGTGCCTGCCAGAGGCGTTATAAAATGTTGCTCGACTTGATTGAACTTGTATTAAATACTTGTGACCTGGTGGTGATCAGTGTGTGCTGGTGTTATCGAAAACACATTGCAGTGTGCGATATGGTCCTTGTGTACTTCCCAACATATTCTCCAGCGCATTTTAACGTTTGCAAGCATCTTCTTCGAAGATGTCCAGATGTACTGTAAACTGTTGTCTGTCCATCTAAAGACACAACTTCTAAAATGATTTATAGTATTTCAATTATAACATTCCTTTTTTTAAAATCAACACACAAAAACACATAACCCCGTTCAGAGATAACGGCTCCAACATTTTCAATATTTCCCCAAGCGTTTGATTTGTATTGTCATTATACCCCCAGTTCCTTTAGGAGGCGCTGTGAAGAGGAAGCAACCATTTTAAATAGCCGTTACGTCACTTCCGTCACATTAGGTCAGCGCCAAAGAGCGCCAGAGGCAGACTGCCTCCGTGGACCGTTATGACCTGCACAGTCACGTGACACGCATGCTTGCCTTCGGATTCTTTTAAATTCATGCGAAATAGTTGAATAAAAACACACATTATAACGCAGAAAGCATTTTGATGGTGCGAATAAAAAGAAACGGGATTTGGCCTATTAAAAAAAATCAAGCTAGCGTTCGTCTTTGTTCTTTTGAGATTATGTTAACACGAGGCTCAACCAGGAAATACACAAGATTTCGCAAAGTAATCGGAATCTACGTAACACGGATGGGATGAGTTTATTTCGTCAGAATTTATCATGCTGCGTTACAGGGAAAACATCACAATCGCGTATTATGACCCACAAAGCAACGTAATGGCGCTTTTTTCATTATTTTTTTCAAACCGGCGATACAACTGATTGTTGTTAGCCTCCTCATTTATTTGGTTTACATTTTTAAAATCTACATTGCGATATGAAAGAGAAGGCAGAAGTGAGCTTTACTGAGTAAAAGCCATCGCAAAGTCGACGAGTTAGTGAATCACGTGATCCGCCCCAATTGGTCCTAGCGGTCCACGGAGAGCTCCACCACAGTAAAACACTTGCACGGTCTCTTACCGCCCTCATTCCCTCGGCAGCTCCTCGCAACTGTTCGTGAAGTCTTCATCCTTCGAAAGGTAGTTGCTCTTATTTGCTTCTTTAGTGCGTCCGTCTTTTTAATCAGTACTAATTCTACAAAATCAAATACGTGTACCGTACAGAGTGGGTTTTTACAATGCTTTGTTGTTATTTATCTACGTTTGTGCAATGCTTTGATTTGGGGTTGTTTTCGGGGGGGGGGGACTGAAATAATTGTAAATC
>NW_017806235.1:2430426-2447015 GCF_001891065.2 Hippocampus comes
TGGCTTTTTTTTTTTTTTTTTTTTTTTTTAAGGATCTATACTTTCTCCAAAACGTTCAAGTGTTGCCTGGTTTTCAATTTTTTATTTTTATTTTTGGCACTTGATGGGGCTCATTTGTGTCTTTCTGAGGTTCCAGCGACCAGCCTCCCGCCATTGTTTTAACTCTTGAGGAAAGATACGAATTTGACCAGACAGACTGAAGGAGATAGTGTAGTTTTAAGGCCTAAAATTCGTTTTTCAATTAAACTTAGGTTAGTTGGCGCCTCCTGTGTGTTCAATTTCCCAAAAGCGTGAATTCCTTTCAGACTGGTGAACTACAAATCCGAAGGGGCCGGCTGTTCATGAAGTTGCAAATTGCAGCATGCAGTCTGTCCAAGGTATCTTCTGTGCTCTGCTCAACATCTGCATTTAAAAAAATTAAAAAAAAAAGTGCTGTAAATTGGACTAATCTTGTCAAGTGATCGAAACAAAATGTAACTCCGTTTCCAAAAGTAAAATCGCAATCGGGAACAGCTTTGTACTTTATGTTCTTTGTATGGGTTTTTTTTTTTTTTTTTTTTTTTTCATCCGTTTTCTCAAATGTTTATACTCATGAGGGTGATCTGCAGTGTATCCCAGTTTACTCAGGGCGAGAGGCAATGTACGCGCTACACTGGTCATCAGTCAATTGCAAGCAATTATTTGCACTCAGACTATTGGATCGTGGACCTGTCATGCATTTTTGGGTTAATGTGGGAGGAACCTGGAGTACATGGAGAAAACCCACACAAGCACAGGGGGAAAATGCAGACTCTGCACAACAAGGCCAGAGCAAAGTTTCAAACCCTGCCAACCACTGACCCACTGTGCTGCCAGGCTCAACTCCATTCTGTATTTACATATCGAGCCACTCTATGTGAAATGTAATTTGATCATTGATTTGACAACACGCCTTTCTGCTTAGCTCACCTTTCCGCAACATTCTACTTCCTCTTAATTCTGGATAAAAATGGACAGCCAGGAGGCTCTCAGACTCCACCGATTTCCAGAGTACGGGCACGTTCTCAGACAGTGCTTGTGTTGTTCTAAACATTTCTCAGCATAAAATGGGTGAATCTCAGTTTGCAGATTAGCAACAATGGAAAGCAGTGCCTGCCAGAGGCGTTATAAAATGTTGCTCGACTTGATTGAACTTGTATTAAATACTTGTGACCTGGTGGTGATCAGTGTGTGCTGGTGTTATCGAAAACACATTGCAGTGTGCGATATGGTCCTTGTGTACTTCCCAACATATTCTCCAGCGCATTTTAACGTTTGCAAGCATCTTCTTCGAAGATGTCCAGATGTACTGTAAACTGTTGTCTGTCCATCTAAAGACACAACTTCTAAAATGATTTATAGTATTTCAATTATAACATTCCTTTTTTTAAAATCAACACACAAAAACACATAACCCCGTTCAGAGATAACGGCTCCAACATTTTCAATATTTCCCCAAGCGTTTGATTTGTATTGTCATTATACCCCCAGTTCCTTTAGGAGGCGCTGTGAAGAGGAAGCAACCATTTTAAATAGCCGTTACGTCACTTCCGTCACATTAGGTCAGCGCCAAAGAGCGCCAGAGGCAGACTGCCTCCGTGGACCGTTATGACCTGCACAGTCACGTGACACGCATGCTTGCCTTCGGATTCTTTTAAATTCATGCGAAATAGTTGAATAAAAACACACATTATAACGCAGAAAGCATTTTGATGGTGCGAATAAAAAGAAACGGGATTTGGCCTATTAAAAAAAATCAAGCTAGCGTTCGTCTTTGTTCTTTTGAGATTATGTTAACACGAGGCTCAACCAGGAAATACACAAGATTTCGCAAAGTAATCGGAATCTACGTAACACGGATGGGATGAGTTTATTTCGTCAGAATTTATCATGCTGCGTTACAGGGAAAACATCACAATCGCGTATTATGACCCACAAAGCAACGTAATGGCGCTTTTTTCATTATTTTTTTCAAACCGGCGATACAACTGATTGTTGTTAGCCTCCTCATTTATTTGGTTTACATTTTTAACTTCCCCCCCTGGTTTGGTTTTGTTTTCCCCTCTTCAGGTAACTCAGCTTTTAACAGTTAGCCCTTTTTAAAAACAGTCAATTGTTTCGGGAACACACACACCCAGCCCCAACATATCGCATTTGTCTGTTACACCTTTTGCCGCTCGATGCCGAGTTGATGTGCCTTTTGGGTAGGCTACCAAACGTTGCTATCCGCATCACCCTGCATTGCAACAAGGCTGGCGCACGATAAGATAGAGGAGTTGCCTCGCTCTCAGTGAAATTGGGAGGAAAAATGAGGGGAGGGGGCCCTTGTGCAAAATAAAGTGTGGGAGGGCTTCTGGACTGTGGTGGGTTGAGTGGGATGTTGTCAAGGAACTTTCAGTGTCTTTACCTGTGTGCCCACTTCTTATCCTCAGCTGCAAACGACTAAACATCTCCCTGATTCAAGATCATCACTTGGCTGGCTGTATTTCAAAGATGCGCTCCTCAAGAAAACCCGTCCATGTTATTGCTGACCTTAGTTTTGTAGTTCTGTTGTAGTAACAAAGCATCTTAAAAGAATGTAGCCTTGAGTTTTTGGTCTTTCGCTTTTTAAAGCAAGGAGGGGAAAAAAAACCACGTGTTTAACAAAAATTACAGTTAACGGTCTTTGCTTTGCCCAGGGGGCACCACAAATCTTTTCCCAACTATGTTAACTGATAAACTTATGAGTGGGTCAATGCCATGAAACCCAGAATTTGGGGGTCAGACAAGTCCATGGCTTTTTTTTTTTTTTTTTTTTTTTTTTTTTTCTATACTTTCTCCAAAACGTTCAAGTGTTGCCTGGTTTTCAATTTTTTATTTTTATTTTTGGCACTTGATGGGGCTCATTTGTGTCTTTCTGAGGTTCCAGCGACCAGCCTCCCGCCATTGTTTTAACTCTTGAGGAAAGATACGAATTTGACCAGACAGACTGAAGGAGATAGTGTAGTTTTAAGGCCTAAAATTCGTTTTTCAATTAAACTTAGGTTAGTTGGCGCCTCCTGTGTGTTCAATTTCCCAAAAGCGTGAATTCCTTTCAGACTGGTGAACTACAAATCCGAAGGGGCCGGCTGTTCATGAAGTTGCAAATTGCAGCATGCAGTCTGTCCAAGGTATCTTCTGTGCTCTGCTCAACATCTGCATTTAAAAAAATTAAAAAAAAAAGTGCTGTAAATTGGACTAATCTTGTCAAGTGATCGAAACAAAATGTAACTCCGTTTCCAAAAGTAAAATCGCAATCGGGAACAGCTTTGTACTTTATGTTCTTTGTATGGGTTTTTTTTTTTTTTTTTTTTTCAGCTTTTTTTTTTTTTTTGTCAGCTCGGCTTCACGGAGCCCATTAAACAGATTGTGGAAAATATTCTTTTGATTCTTGCCTCAAAAAGTGTCGCGGGGGAGGGACTCGATTCAAATTTTGTGCACATTAGTTAAATTAGTAGGATCCATTTGGAGTTAAAATGTGAACGTGATAAAACAAAGCTGCTGCTGCTGGTGCCCAACCGCTTCCCAATCTGAGCCTTCGTTGAGAATGTACCGCTTGGCTCCGAACGAGTATTCGGACTTTAGCTGGGCAACTAATGTGGCGAGGTTAAACCTAAGTTTGGGTTTAACGAAGCGTGTCGTTGCTGGGGAACATTTAGCTGGTTTTTGGTCATGTTAATGCTTCATTACATTCAAGAGGTCAGCTACTTCCAAATCCTACCAAGTCCTTGGAGAGTGAAGCGTTGCGCCTACCAACAAGTGCTGCTCAGAGATGAAAGCTGCTCTCTTGCCTAGGTCATATGTGGAGAGAGAGTAGGCCAATGCACGTGAGGTAAAAATCTCCTTTTGCTTTGCTCACATCCTTCCAACTCAGTTGTCATTGTTTCCATGAATGCCCTCAAGTTCAGTCGCTCTTTCTAGTCCTCTGCCTCACAAGCCGTCCACAAACAAACATGACATGGCCGCTAAAGCCTTTGCTCCGAATTTTTTTTTTTTTTTTTAGATTAGCAACAATGGAAAGCAGTGCCTGCCAGAGGCGTTATAAAATGTTGCTCGACTTGATTGAACTTGTATTAAATACTTGTGACCTGGTGGTGATCAGTGTGTGCTGGTGTTATCGAAAACACATTGCAGTGTGCGATATGGTCCTTGTGTACTTCCCAACATATTCTCCAGCGCATTTTAACGTTTGCAAGCATCTTCTTCGAAGATGTCCAGATGTACTGTAAACTGTTGTCTGTCCATCTAAAGACACAACTTCTAAAATGATTTATAGTATTTCAATTATAACATTCCTTTTTTTAAAATCAACACACAAAAACACATAACCCCGTTCAGAGATAACGGCTCCAACATTTTCAATATTTCCCCAAGCGTTTGATTTGTATTGTCATTATACCCCCAGTTCCTTTAGGAGGCGCTGTGAAGAGGAAGCAACCATTTTAAATAGCCGTTACGTCACTTCCGTCACATTAGGTCAGCGCCAAAGAGCGCCAGAGGCAGACTGCCTCCGTGGACCGTTATGACCTGCACAGTCACGTGACACGCATGCTTGCCTTCGGATTCTTTTAAATTCATGCGAAATAGTTGAATAAAAACACACATTATAACGCAGAAAGCATTTTGATGGTGCGAATAAAAAGAAACGGGATTTGGCCTATTAAAAAAAATCAAGCTAGCGTTCGTCTTTGTTCTTTTGAGATTATGTTAACACGAGGCTCAACCAGGAAATACACAAGATTTCGCAAAGTAATCGGAATCTACGTAACACGGATGGGATGAGTTTATTTCGTCAGAATTTATCATGCTGCGTTACAGGGAAAACATCACAATCGCGTATTATGACCCACAAAGCAACGTAATGGCGCTTTTTTCATTATTTTTTTCAAACCGGCGATACAACTGATTGTTGTTAGCCTCCTCATTTATTTGGTTTACATTTTTAAAATCTACATTGCGATATGAAAGAGAAGGCAGAAGTGAGCTTTACTGAGTAAAAGCCATCGCAAAGTCGACGAGTTAGTGAATCACGTGATCCGCCCCAATTGGTCCTAGCGGTCCACGGAGAGCTCCACCACAGTAAAACACTTGCACGGTCTCTTACCGCCCTCATTCCCTCGGCAGCTCCTCGCAACTGTTCGTGAAGTCTTCATCCTTCGAAAGGTAGTTGCTCTTATTTGCTTCTTTAGTGCGTCCGTCTTTTTAATCAGTACTAATTCTACAAAATCAAATACGTGTACCGTACAGAGTGGGTTTTTACAATGCTTTGTTGTTATTTATCTACGTTTGTGCAATGCTTTGATTTGGGGTTGTTTTCGGGGGGGGGGACTGAAATAATTGTAAATCGCTATTAAAGGGCTTAGATTAATTCGTTATTTTTTTATTATCTTTGAATATAAACGCCCAAATATATGCTTGATATATTTTGTGTGGAGAGATATTAATGTGGAGTGAGCTGTTGTATTTGATGCAAATCTGGCAGTGATGGCAATTTTGTGAAACAAAGCGGGCAGAGGGAGGTCTGCACTTAAAATGGCGCCAGAAGAGAGAGGAAAAATGCTAACCTGAGTTAGCAACGGGCTAACACAACTGACCACGTTTGCGGCCTCGAGGCCTTGGAGCTCCCACTTCCATTAATCGGTTGAATTCTCGCCAGGATAGAGTTTTTAACAAAACAATCCGGCCTCATTCGATTACTCAAACAGGCCACGGTTGTTTCGTTTATTGCGCTATTTCTGGATGGATCACCTATTTTAACCTCTCAGTGTGGCGCAGTACGCAATGACGTCGTTCGAAAACCGTGTTACGAGAACCCGTTCCAAGATTTTGTTCACTTAAACCCGCTCCCCCATCCCCACTTTGAAGATGTCGGACGAGGGAAAGTTGTTCGTTGGAGGTTTGAACTTCACCACGACCGAAGACTCGCTGGCGGCGGCCTTCGGCAAATATGGAACCATCGAAAAAGGTACCTTTATAGTAGCCATCTGCTCAAATTATGGTTTCATTCTTTCGCCTACTATTTTGTTGTAGTTGCACAAGAAAATAACATGAGACAATCAATGATCCAAACGTCGTCATTTACCAAACCATCACTACAGTCAAATTTAAAAAAAAATCCCAAATTCAGACTACCATTCTTCACGTCCTAAAAAACATGCTGCCTTCCACATTTCTTGGCAGGTTTTCACATTTAGAAATGCTCCGTTTTCCCTCAAATTCCATGAGAGAAACGCAATGCTTTATTCTCATTCAGAACATCCTGCGGTATTTACGACATTCCACCATTACCCAATTTATACAATAAAATTCCAAATTCTTCCCTCGCCTTTACATTTCAATAATTTGATTTAATGTATCAGCTTGTCGGCTCTTGAATTCCCACTCAATTTCCAGAGGAATCTCATTCTTTTCCGAGAATAAGGGTTCTGTGCTGCAGGTAGTCCTGTTAATTTTTATTTATTTTTCTTGTCCCCCCTCAGTGGATGTGATCAGAGACAAAGAGACAGGAAGGTCTCGTGGTTTTGGCTTTGTGAAATATGAAAATGTGGAAGATGCCAAAGATGCGTTGGAGGCCATGAACGGAAAGGTAAATCACACTTGGATAAAAATTCAAGTATCACACGTCAAGGATGGATTGCTGATAACAGACAAATGTTGTCCATAGACTCTGGATGGCCGGTCTATCCGTGTGGATGAAGCTGGGAAGGGTGGTGGTCGCTCCAGAGGGGGATTCAGCGCCGGTGGGTCACGTGGGGGTGGCGGAGGCCGTTTTGGAAGTTCTAGAGGTAGAGGTGGGTGCGCTACTCCAAACTTCTTTGTATACATGGTGCATTTTAAAGCACTTTAAAAATGTCTGTAAGGTGGTTACAATGGAGACCGGAGTTACGGCGGCGGCGACAGGGGTTACGGTGACAGGGGCTTTGGAGGTGGAGACAGGAGCTTTAACAGTGGAGGCGGCGGCGGCGGCTACAGGAGTGGCGGCTACTCGGGCGGCTACAGGGACAATAGGTAGGTAGTGCATCTATACACGTTGTACCTTGACTTAAGGGGGCCTGTTGTCTTGAGTATTTTAGCGCTAAAATGTTCATTTCTTCCAGGGGTCAAGGCGGCTATGGCGGCGACCGTTCAAGCTCATACCGCGATGGATACGACTATGGTAGGCATTGATGTTGATTTCATGCTGAATACATTTATGTTGGGGCTGTAATCACACTTCACTGTCCAATTTGAGTTTTTTTTTTTTTTTTTTTTTCCCCCCCCCCCCCGGGTTGGGTTTTTTTTTCCCTCTTCCTTCAGGTAACTCAGCTTTTAACAGTTAGCCCTTTTTAAAAACAGTCAATTGTTTCGGGAACACACCCACCCAGCCCCAACATATCGCATTTGTCTGTTACACCTTTTGCCGCTCGATGCCGAGTTGGTGTGCCTTTTGGGTAGGCTACCAAACGTTGCTATCCGCATCACCCTGCATTGCAACAAGGCTGGCGCACGATAAGATAGAGGAGTTGCCTCGCTCTCAGTGAAATTGGGAGGAAAAATGAGGGGAGGGGGCCCTTGTGCAAAATAAAGTGTGGGAGGGCTTCTGGACTGTGGTGGGTTGAGTGGGATGTTGTCAAGGAACTTTCAGTGTCTTTACCTGTGTGCCCACTTCTTATCCTCAGCTGCAAACGACTAAACATCTCCCTGATTCAAGATCATCACTTGGCTGGCTGTATTTCAAAGATGCGCTCCTCAAGAAAACCCGTCCATGTTATTGCTGACCTTAGTTTTGTAGTTCTGTTGTAGTAACAAAGCATCTTAAAAGAATGTAGCCTTGAGTTTTTGGTCTTTCGCTTTTTAAAGCAAGGAGGGGAAAAAAAACCACGTGTTTAACAAAAATTACAGTTAACGGTCTTTGCTTTGCCCAGGGGGCACCACAAATCTTTTCCCAACTATGTTAACTGATAAACTTATGAGTGGGTCAATGCCATGAAACCCAGAATTTGGGGGTCAGACAAGTCCATGGCTTTTTTTTTTTTTTTTTTTTTTTTTAAGGATCTATACTTTCTCCAAAACGTTCAAGTGTTGCCTGGTTTTCAATTTTTTATTTTTATTTTTGGCACTTGATGGGGCTCATTTGTGTCTTTCTGAGGTTCCAGCGACCAGCCTCCCGCCATTGTTTTAACTCTTGAGGAAAGATACGAATTTGACCAGACAGACTGAAGGAGATAGTGTAGTTTTAAGGCCTAAAATTCGTTTTTCAATTAAACTTAGGTTAGTTGGCGCCTCCTGTGTGTTCAATTTCCCAAAAGCGTGAATTCCTTTCAGACTGGTGAACTACAAATCCGAAGGGGCCGGCTGTTCATGAAGTTGCAAATTGCAGCATGCAGTCTGTCCAAGGTATCTTCTGTGCTCTGCTCAACATCTGCATTTAAAAAAATTAAAAAAAAAAGTGCTGTAAATTGGACTAATCTTGTCAAGTGATCGAAACAAAATGTAACTCCGTTTCCAAAAGTAAAATCGCAATCGGGAACAGCTTTGTACTTTATGTTCTTTGTATGGGTTTTTTTTTTTTTTTTTTGTCAGCTCGGCTTCACGGAGCCCATTAAACAGATTGTGGAAAATATTCTTTTGATTCTTGCCTCAAAAAGTGTCGCGGGGGAGGGACTCGATTCAAATTTTGTGCACATTAGTTAAATTAGTAGGATCCATTTGGAGTTAAAATGTGAACGTGATAAAACAAAGCTGCTGCTGCTGGTGCCCAACCGCTTCCCAATCTGAGCCTTCGTTGAGAATGTACCGCTTGGCTCCGAACGAGTATTCGGACTTTAGCTGGGCAACTAATGTGGCGAGGTTAAACCTAAGTTTGGGTTTAACGAAGCGTGTCGTTGCTGGGGAACATTTAGCTGGTTTTTGGTCATGTTAATGCTTCATTACATTCAAGAGGTCAGCTACTTCCAAATCCTACCAAGTCCTTGGAGAGTGAAGCGTTGCGCCTACCAACAAGTGCTGCTCAGAGATGAAAGCTGCTCTCTTGCCTAGGTCATATGTGGAGAGAGAGTAGGCCAATGCACGTGAGGTAAAAATCTCCTTTTGCTTTGCTCACATCCTTCCAACTCAGTTGTCATTGTTTCCATGAATGCCCTCAAGTTCAGTCGCTCTTTCTAGTCCTCTGCCTCACAAGCCGTCCACAAACAAACATGACATGGCCGCTAAAGCCTTTGCTCCGAATTTTTTTTTTTTTTTTTTAATACCCGAGGAATTGTTTGTGAAGCTCCTGGAATGTAATACTCCATCAGTTCACCAAAAACGAAAAGAGACAAAAAAAAAGCACTGGCCTCTTGAGTCATGGATTGTACCGACCTGTCCACTTCAGTTCACTGCATTAGTCCTCTGATTTGCCCCCTGTAACGACCCACCAAAGTATTCTTCCCCCCCCAAAAAAAATGTACTCTTACGTCTTGAGTATTTTACATTTTAAGTGGTGAGTTTCAGACCCATGAATAGTGTTGCATGCTGTTGGATTTTTTTAATTTATTTTTTTGTGTGTGTGTGTATTTGGGTCGCTTCGTTGTTAGTGCACAGACTTGACACCTTCTCTTTTTCTCCAGGTTGAACTGATGATTGGACTTGGTGGATGTCGCAGCTGAAAGAGTTTCCGCCTGGGAGGCACCCGGCAGTTGGTGTGCAAGACCGGTCGGGTCAAGTGGGTATGTTTATTTTTTAATGCCCCAATTTACAAGTTTTCCTAGTTGTGAGCAGATTCACTGATATTTTTTGACACCCCCCCCCCCCACATATTTCTTTCAAATACCACACTTGTATTTGATGCAAGGCATTTGAAAGAAGGCCTTAATACTTAGAACAGAATTGTCAGTTTGGTGTTAAAAATGGGAACGGGATCCTGTTAAACTGGCATTGGCAATTTTTATTGTTCTATTCTGGTTTCCTTTCAATGATGCGGCGCGGCGTGAGGGAGAAGCATTGGGCAACCACATGAAGGTAAATTTCTATTTCAGTTGTTTTGTTCTTTTTAATAATTCAACAAATAAAATGAATGGATTTTTCTTCATTTATTGAAACCAACTTTCATCATCGTCACACTGTCCTCAACAAACCATGTTGAACATTATCTGTTGTTTGTATCAAGTGGTTTTGCCTTCTTTCATGAAGTCAGTTTTTCTCTTGGCATGCACGCTATTGACTCGCAAGTGAGTTGGTGGCTAGAATTACATCGAGTGGCACAACCTGTTCTTCCGCTACCCGGGAGTGCAAATGAGGTGTCTATTTGAGATGAGGTCATGTGATTATTGAATCAATCTAATTTGCTTTGTATTTGCTGTTGGTAATGAATATTGTCATTTTTGTCATATAAAGACCCACGTCTTAATTACCAGAAAACCCAAAAATTTCATTACAGGACTAAATGATTATGGCCAGCTACACCATGAAATGTTGAAGGCAAAAAGTTTTTTCTTTTTTTGTCAAAATGTGATTGCGGCCATTATGTTAAAGCTGATAAATAATGTTAATGTTTTAACCCAAGACTGTTGTGTGGCGATTAAAGAATATTTTGTTCATCTTGAGTTGGAATTAAGTGAAATTCCAGCAAATGCCTAGACAAAATGTTATGTCGTAACATTTTTCCTAAATAGGGCTTTTGACGTTTGTGTATCTCTTAAAATGTGTCTCCAAGGAGGAAATAGTTTGATTTTGGGGAGCGGCGAGCAGTTGTACATTTGGCCCATAAATGTCTTACATTCTAAAGCCTGTCGCTTGTGTGGTGGTGTTTGATAAATGATGAATCCTTCTGACCATCTACAATCATGATTTTCTTTTATTTGTTTTTTTTTTTTTTCCCAGGCCCAGTTTATTGCTACAGGGAAGGCTGACAAGGTGTGGCTCAGTGTCTGTCATCGTAATTATAAAAAATTATATAATGCCAGAGATGGACTGATGACTCCATTGAAGGAGTTTCAACAATGTGATATTCTGGAAAATGTTTCTCTGTAATTATGAAATAAATGAAGTAAAGCTACTTTGACCGCTTTTCAATATTTCCATAATTCATTACCATTATTTCATTTACACACTTTTGAAATGTTATTCCTGGCGCATCTCGTTAAATGACTGAACTATGCACCGTTACTTCAAAAGAAATTTGATACTGGTGTGAAATTTGCCCTAAAACCCTGCCAACAGAGTTGAATCCTAGGAATAACTCTCCACACTTAAAATGACAGGTTGATTTTCTCCCTCACACTAAAATGACACATTGGAAATGTGAAACCCTTGAAATGGGGTTAATTGAACACCCAGTAAAACCGAAAGCCTCTTCAAAACAGATTCCACTGCCTGTGTAGTATTGAATTGACAATCTTCAAACTTGAAATCCACATTAGATGGTATCAAAATTTACAATCTGCAAATTTTAAACTTAAGATTTCTATCGATTTAACCTGCCCGGCCTGAAATGTTAACTTCCAGGCGCATGGGAAACGTGAGCCATTCAAAATGCTCAGTCCTTAAGTCAAAGTAGTTTATACACAGACACACAAAATGCCAGGAAGTGGGAACAAAAAAATGTATGTTTAATATTGAACATTTACAAAGTAGATGATGCCACGGCCGTGGATCCACATGCTGTCGAGGAAGTGGGATGATTTAAACATACCACAAGAAGCCAAAGCGCTTATGTAAAAACTCTTCCCGTGGCCTGAGGTTGAAGAGCTCCTCTGACATGGGGGCCACCCAGCGATCTGTGTGGAAGACGCTCTCGCCCACCTGGAGGAAGATTCATGTTTGCTTCCGTTGATTATTTCAAGCGGCAGAAGGGGTATCATGGTGATAATGAGCTCTTTGTAGACTATTAGGTCAGAGTTTCGCATTGGTGCCTCTGTGTGCGGAATAAGGTGGCATTTTTCGTGTAAAAATGGCGTTCAATTACATGTTTTCAGTAATGGGGCCGCCATCTTGTTTAATTTCACACTTGAGTTCCAACAAGCACTAAATTGACTGCCATTTTTGATATCACATCAGCAGTGTATTGAGGGAAAAAAAATATATCCATGAATAAACTGGTTTAGAGCTGCAAGCAGTTTCAGTTATTTTGTTGAATTAAGCAAAGAAAATTTGAATTACTATCAGTTTAAAAATGGCACATTTCAGATTAATACTATAGAAAATGCCCAAATTATGATTTAGTTGCTTGTTTGATGTGGAAAATGAGTACAAATATTGATCATTGTTTTCCAAACTAAAAGATGTTGGCAAATGACATTTTTGATCAAAGTCCGCATTCATGGAGAAGCCCATAAAATTGGGAATATTTACACGTGAGCCTATCATTTTGTGAATTATAATTATTTGATAATCGATTAGTTGTCAATCATTATGCCTCTAAAGTGGTTAGTTACATAGTGCAATTGCTGCACAATATTGTTGTATTTGTGTTTAAGGGGCATGGCCTCGCAGGCGATGCCTGGTTGACAAGCTACAAGTTGCGTCTGGGCGTGAGTCGTCGCCTGCAGCAGCTCATTTTGTACTTGGGCTTATGACTGCTTGTCACGTTTAATGACTGGCTTAAAGTGCCTCGACCATGCCCTCTCCTCAAAGGGCAATCATTACAGTAGTCCATGACTCCTTTGTGTTGTTCTTTTTTTTTTTTAACCGCCTGAGTGACAAGCCGTTAAAAAGTACTGGTAAGTGGAAACGCATGAGCTCCATTCCAAGTACTTGGAAGCCCTATCGATTTCAGAGCGAGTGCATTAATATTGCTCATGACACATTGGAAAATGACAACCAGACTTTTTTTTTTTTTGTTGGGTTTTTACCTTCCACCCGGGAACATCCTTCATGAGAATCGCCTCCTCTTCTAAATTTTCCCTCAACATCCGCAAGTTCCTGACAAGAGAATGAGAACAGTTAAAACAGATCAAAATGGGACATACAAACCACGTCATATTTCTTTCAAATACCACACTTGTATTTGATGCAAGGCATTTGAAAGAAGGCCTTAATACTTAGAACAGAATTGTCAGTTTGGTGTTAAAAATGGGAACGGGATCCTGTTAAACTGGCATTGGCAATTTTTATTGTTCTATTCTGGTTTCCTTTCAATGATGCGGCGCGGCGTGAGGGAGAAGCATTGGGCAACCACATGAAGGTAAATTTCTATTTCAGTTGTTTTGTTCTTTTTAATAATTCAACAAATAAAATGAATGGATTTTTCTTCATTTATTGAAACCAACTTTCATCATCGTCACACTGTCCTCAACAAACCATGTTGAACATTATCTGTTGTTTGTATCAAGTGGTTTTGCCTTCTTTCATGAAGTCAGTTTTTCTCTTGGCATGCACGCTATTGACTCGCAAGTGAGTTGGTGGCTAGAATTACATCGAGTGGCACAACCTGTTCTTCAGCTACCCGGGAGTGCAAATGAGGTGTCTATTTGAGATGAGGTCATGTGATTATTGAATCAATCTAATCGACTCCAGGCCACTATTTGAGGAATGATGACCGTAAGGATGTACACTCAACCAGTTTATGGTCGGTGAACAACCGCAATATAAAGCATTTTTTTTAGAATCTTATTGCACGATCCCTCCCATCAGGTAAGGCCTGGCTGCAGAGTGCAGATCGAGCAGTGGCTGAACGAACACAATTTGCGTGCAAATGACCCAAAATGTGCTACGACCATGGTTCTGGGGGGGCTTCTTCACGGTTCCACTTCGAAAAATGACACACTCCATGAAAATCCCATTCATTCCTACGGGGAGGGCGTTTTTGAAAACTTCAACCACCAAGGAGCGCGCCCTCTACTGCTGATACATGGTACTGCACACAACCCACTCTTCTATGCAGATCGTTTGACCACAATTGATGAACCCAATGGCCAAGAACCAACTTCGGAGCCCCCACTTTCACCCAGAATGGACATCTAAATGACCATTTCGACCAATTCCGCCAAACTTTTAGCTCCACCCACATTCAGTCAAACCCTGATCTGAGCGCTGCAGTCAGATGCAAATTGCTCCCTCGCGCTACAATCAACCAGAAAGTGCATCGTGACTGGTCCACCGTATTTCTATTTTCCCTTTACCTGCGGTCTTGCTCCGCCTGCAATAGCGGCATCATAGCTATCCTGGCTTCCAGCTCCTCGATCTGCAAGCGCCTGAGGGTCACAAAAGACACAAAATGTAACATCAGTCTTCACATCCCACGGTTCCCGCAAAATACAGCAAACACACGAACGTTCCTACCTCCTCTCCCGGTTCCACTTGAAAATTCTCCAGTAGCCGAACAACATGAGGCCGATGCCAATGCCAAACATGCTATAACCTGTTGAATGAGGATTTGTGAGTCTAACCGCTTAGGTTCGTGATTCCCAACCATTGTGACGGCTGCAGTGGGAAATGATCCAATATCACTTAATCTTTCCAAAACTTTTTAATGATGTATCTTTGTTCATTTATCCATGCGAGCGCATACGGTGACAGGCAAAAAAAATATATATAAAACACATCTAATACTCTAATACTAATATATATAACCTGTGTATCCATCAGTTGCCATTCATACAATGGAATAATAGCTTTATTTTTAACTAAAGAGGCCATCATTTCAACACTGAGTAAATTGCAGAGGTGGGTGACTTGAATGTGACTAAGTGACAATTTTCAGACTTGGAATTTGCTTGGCTAGAACTTAAAGATTTAACTTTGATGTCTGTAAGCTCACGCGATAAGTATCTTCTTTTTATGCTAAGAAAAAAAATAGAAATTAGTGTTTCCACCCTCAATTAAAATCCATTTCATTTATGGATATCATTTCCCATAAGAATTAAAGCCTGGCTTTCAGCCATTGAGGATGGATGCAAGGAAATGCTTACCACGCAAATGATGGGAGGTCAATAATAATCATCAACATACATGTATGGAACATTTTCGCATTGTGAATAGCGTACCCATTTAATTAGTTTCAAACAAAGTCAGTTATTTCTGCCTTCAGCCCATTGCCGTAACCTGTTTGTATTAGCTTTAGCATTGAGCAGCATGAAGTAATGATAGCCCGTGTGCTTAGTAACTACAAAGTCGGTGGATTTAGCAAGCCTCAGTGTGGTGCGTGTACCCGAGAGTCCTCTTTTGGGTAGATTTCTCTTGTAGTCGAAGGCGGCATAACCTCCCTGCGGAGGCATGTCCTGCTTCACCTTGGAGCTCGCCATCTTGCCCGGGCTTCCACGGTGCAAAACAAAACGGTGACGTCACACGAACGACTCTTCTTCTCTGTGATTGCAACGAAGGGCTTTCGAGCGCCCCCACATGACCGCCTTGAAAAAATATGAAATCACCGGCCAACATCAACCAGCCTGCATTGCTTCTTCCACTATAGTGCACAGGTTTCAAACTCAAGGCCCGGAGGCCAGATACGGCCCGCCACATCATTTTATGTGGCCCACCATTTTGGTGGTAATTAAGAGATGCATTAATTTTGTTGTGATCGCCACAGAAAGGAATTTAACCAAATTCTACCCAAATAAGTTCAGCATTTATCTATTAACATGGTTTTGAATATAGAGATGTTTTCCAACTTTTCTGACCGGTCGAGTGACTATTTTTCAAAAAAACAAAAACAAAAAAAAAAAAACGACTGGCAGGTTTAATTCCCATGAAATTATACAGCTGGAGTGAAATCATTTTCACATTGTTTTGCGTGACATGAAAGGATCTCGGCAGAAGTTAATCACGGAACCCGTTCCAGAGGCACGTTGCTTATTTATACATAGCACACACAGCAAATGAGAGCAAGTTAAAATGTATCTTTTTATTTGTATAGGAGCTAGGAAAAAGTTAAACCAAAATAATTATTAACAATAATTTGCACAATACATTTTCGGCTGAGTAGCAGACAAAATATGCAATGTGGTGAGAAGTTATAGGATTAAAAATAATAATTGGCTTGTGCTTGCTGGGTTCACAGTTGGATATAGTGTCTTCCAATTTTAATTTATGGATCATGGTCTCTGGTTTTAGGATCGACAAATTCAGCTCCTCTGGGTTTGCATTTTGTCAGTGAAGATGTGACACCCAAATTGAAATGCCAACGTTGACATAAATATAAAATAAGCAAATTACAGATGGTAATTACAGATGGCTTGAGCGACAACACCACACGTTGTTAGCTAAGGTGCAAAATGAACATTAGGTGTTAAATGTAGGCATGCTATTAAACAGAAAGAAACAGAAGCAGAAAGCAACTCTTCATTTGTGGAAACCACAATATAGAAAGTAAAAAAAAAAAAAAAAATACCAACAGTCCTCGCCCCAAAAAAGAACAACAAATATAACTTAATGTAAATACAAAATAAATTCAACTGTTCAACTACAGGGATGAATGCAATGAAACATTTACATCTTTAATCCGGTGTAATTTGCTTGAAGCAATGTGTATTTTTATTGGGTGCGCATGACTCCAACCAAGCATTCAAGTCACTCACGTGACTCATTTTGATGCAAAACTAAATCATTACCTGACGACCCAGACAGGGAGAACAAAATACCAAGTTTCATGTATTTTT
>NW_017806235.1:2447148-2501252 GCF_001891065.2 Hippocampus comes
CTTTTTTTTTTTTTGTTGGGTTTTTACCTTCCACCCGGGAACATCCTTCATGAGAATCGCCTCCTCTTCTAAATTTTCCCTCAACATCCGCAAGTTCCTGACAAGAGAATGAGAACAGTTAAAACAGATCAAAATGGGACATACAAACCACGTCATATTTCTTTCAAATACCACACTTGTATTTGATGCAAGGCATTTGAAAGAAGGCCTTAATACTTAGAACAGAATTGTCAGTTTGGTGTTAAAAATGGGAACGGGATCCTGTTAAACTGGCATTGGCAATTTTTATTGTTCTATTCTGGTTTCCTTTCAATGATGCGGCGCGGCGTGAGGGAGAAGCATTGGGCAACCACATGAAGGTAAATTTCTATTTCAGTTGTTTTGTTCTTTTTAATAATTCAACAAATAAAATGAATGGATTTTTCTTCATTTATTGAAACCAACTTTCATCATCGTCACACTGTCCTCAACAAACCATGTTGAACATTATCTGTTGTTTGTATCAAGTGGTTTTGCCTTCTTTCATGAAGTCAGTTTTTCTCTTGGCATGCACGCTATTGACTCGCAAGTGAGTTGGTGGCTAGAATTACATCGAGTGGCACAACCTGTTCTTCCGCTACCCGGGAGTGCAAATGAGGTGTCTATTTGAGATGAGGTCATGTGATTATTGAATCAATCTAATCGACTCCAGGCCACTATTTGAGGAATGATGACCGTAAGGATGTACACTCAACCAGTTTATGGTCGGTGAACAACCGCAATATAAAGCATTTTTTTTAGAATCTTATTGCACGATCCCTCCCATCAGGTAAGGCCTGGCTGCAGAGTGCAGATCGAGCAGTGGCTGAACGAACACAATTTGCGTGCAAATGACCCAAAATGTGCTACGACCATGGTTCTGGGGGGGCTTCTTCACGGTTCCACTTCGAAAAATGACACACTCCATGAAAATCCCATTCATTCCTACGGGGAGGGCGTTTTTGAATTTTCGGCTGAGTAGCAGACAAAATATGCAATGTGGTGAGAAGTTATAGGATTAAAAATAATAATTGGCTTGTGCTTGCTGGGTTCACAGTTGGATATAGTGTCTTCCAATTTTAATTTATGGATCATGGTCTCTGGTTTTAGGATCGACAAATTCAGCTCCTCTGGGTTTGCATTTTGTCAGTGAAGATGTGACACCCAAATTGAAATGCCAACGTTGACATAAATATAAAATAAGCAAATTACAGATGGTAATTACAGATGGCTTGAGCGACAACACCACACGTTGTTAGCTAAGGTGCAAAATGAACATTAGGTGTTAAATGTAGGCATGCTATTAAACAGAAAGAAACAGAAGCAGAAAGCAACTCTTCATTTGTGGAAACCACAATATAGAAAGTAAAAAAAAAAAAAAAAATACCAACAGTCCTCGCCCCAAAAAAGAACAACAAATATAACTTAATGTAAATACAAAATAAATTCAACTGTTCAACTACAGGGATGAATGCAATGAAACATTTACATCTTTAATCCGGTGTAATTTGCTTGAAGCAATGTGTATTTTTATTGGGTGCGCATGACTCCAACCAAGCATTCAAGTCACTCACGTGACTCATTTTGATGCAAAACTAAATCATTACCTGACGACCCAGACAGGGAGAACAAAATACCAAGTTTCATGTATTTTTTTGTTGTTGTTGTTGTTTGTCTGCCCCAGTCAAATCAAACGATGTGAGGCACACCAAAACCTTTAAATGAACAGTAAAGGAGAAAATCAAAACAAAACAAAACAAAAAAAGATAGGAAGGTTTCTTCACTGTTCAAGAGATTGTATTTGCCAAACTGTCCTCCTGGGTGCGCTGTTGACCATGACATTGGGAAAAGCAAAGATTGGGTCGAGCTGGCTGAGCGGTTGACTTATTTGTATTCTTTCTCTATTTCCACGTGTTTGCAGTCTGCGAGATAGACGAGCGAGAGGGTATCATGTCCAGCAGGTACTCCCTCTGGCGTGCGTCTACGCTGGCCGAGGTTTTGTGTCCGCTCAGGCTGGGGTTCACGTACGCCATTGTCACACCTATTGGGGGTCAAGAGCGCATGTCAGAGCAGGGCACATGTTGAACATTTCGCCAGACCGACAAAGGCAAAAACTGTTTTACTTTGAGACTCTGTCCACACGTACAAGAGTATTTATTCATTTGACGGGTCATTTCTTGACTGATAGTGAAGTGTTATTTGAACAGGGAGTCATTCATTTCTTTTCCGGTCCCAAAAAATGTTGAAGTCTAATCACAAATAATTACACTTCTGCTCAAAAGCTTGTGCTAACTTGAAATGTATTTTATTATTGAAAAATAAGCACTAGTGTGAGGATAAGTGGTTCAAAAAAAAATGAATGGATGGATATTAGGAATGGGCGGTTACCGGTTTGACAGTTTACTGTGGTTTCAACAAATAAACAAAAATATATCAAGATTTCAATAAGTGCTTGTACTTTACTGAACAAGCTACCTTTTTGAAGCTAATAAGAAGCCATTTTGCCACTCGCTGTTGCCTGAAAATGACAGTCGCATAGAACATATTATTGTCAAGACAATTTTTGAGTTGACTTCCCCTTTAAAAATCTTCATATTAATCTCCAAGAGTTAATGAATTGAAAATTATGCTGAGTGTCATTTGCATCAACTATTTATAAAAAAAACCTGAGAAAAACATAATTTGTAAAATAATTTGCAACATAGTGCATGACTTTGGTAATTTCAAAGTTTTATATTTATATCCTAAAATGACGTTGACATGCCATTCAAAAACACTCGTGTTCATGTGGACATTGCCACCTTATACCCCAACAACAGACAAAACGGGAACAAAGGAGACGGGAACCCTGGAGAAGCATTGGATCACCAAGCGAAGGGGACAGCAATTGTCGTCAGAGGGTTGCTTTGGGCCCGACAGGAGTTTGAAAGAGAGCAGAGGTCGGGCTGCTTATGAATGCGAGTCTACCTTTGTTGCTGTTGCTCTGCTTCTTCCATGCAGTGGATGAGGCACTACCTCCGCTCATATTCCTGCTGCCGCCCACTCCGCTGCTGCTCACCTTTGAAATCTGGACAGAGCGCTGGGTCACATGCTCGTGCTTACCTGGTCGATTGACCAAGGCGGCCGCCGCCACTGCGCTCTGCAGCTGGGAGGAGGAGGAGAAGGAGTGGGGGACACTCCTGATGCCGCTGTGGGATAGCTGGCCCGGGGAGCCCTTCGGGGTGGAGAGAAGACACGCGACTTAACAAGTTCTGCTTCAACTCCTGTACTTAAGTACGTTGCAGAGTCTGTCGTAAATATTTAAAGTCAATGACACGACTGTAGTCACAAAATGAGACGATCGCGAGACGACAACAATATGCGACATGGCCGTGATTGCCGTGGATGCCTGGCGAGATGTTTAAATTGTCAAAACATTTGCCGTGGCAATTCACGGTAAGGATGAGAAACCTATTCGACGGTACGCCTTTCAGCCCGTCACGGAAACCATAAATGCTATGAGAAAACAAGATTTGAATGCAGAGAAACATACTGTACAAGACAGTACTGGTTTTGATAAATTGGCACGGCAAAAAAAATTAACCAAAAAAAAACTGCTACACACCAATTTTTTTCCTATCATTTTAAAACAGTGCTCAAACTTGTTTCAGCGCTAGTTAGCGTTGGCTTGACCGATGCTATCAAACCAACTTGTTCCCATAGCTTTGCTAACCTTGTGAATGGAGTAACAAAAAAAAAAACAAATTAGCCAATAAGCTATTTTTTTTTAAGATTTACTTAGATGTAATTTTTCTGATTAAATTGATCATTTTTGACCGCCAGACACTCAAGATTTTGAGCCCTGTCACGTTTTTTGACGCTGACAACATCAAACAGTTCTCTTAACTAAAGCCATGAAGGTGGAATATTTTGCTTCTACGAATCTGTTGCCACTGTTGTCCGTCCTCCCTGCTTCACGTTCCACCTTGTCACTGCCGTCCCAGTTTTTTCCACCTCATTAGAACTCAATCAATCAAAATCCCCACGCGGCTGACTTCACCTCTCTCCGGCTAGTCAGGTTTTTTTTTGCAACGGGTCGTCATCTGCAGAATAGCCAGATATCCATTTTTGGATGTAGGGAATCAAAGTGAAAAGTCGTCAGAAAAATAAATCCGGCAGAGAAATCGACTTAAGTACACTTTGGACGCATTTGTGCTTCCCACCACCGCTGACCTTGATGGAGTGATGGTGGATGACGTTGGCCCCTCGGTGCAGGGAGGACGCTCGGGCCTGCTTCAGTTGCTGAGAGACCAGCTGCTCGGCCTTCAGCGACGAAGAGGACGACGAGCTACCGTGAGAGATGGACGACGATGATTGCTGAATGATCCGCTGCTCGATTTCCTGCTCTTGCTGCAGCGCTTTGACGAACGCGGCTTTCAGCCTATTGGTGTGCTCGGCTTTCAAGGCCTTCTTCTGATTGGAGGACATGCAGTCTTCGCAAAGGACAGTGCCGCCTTTGGCCTTGTCCTGCCTCCACCTACACGTGAAGTCGGTGTTGCACTGGGTGCACATGTTGGGGTCTCTGATGGTGGGCTTGGGCGGAGCTGACCCCGTCTTTCCTGTCAGGACAGAGGGGAAACCCCCAAAAGTTTGAGAACACTTGTTGTAGAATAGGCAAGCGTGTGCAACTTGACCATAAGATTTATTGATGTATATATTAAAAAAAAGGCACGACACACCCCAAATTGTTTTTGTTCAGTTTCATTTCAGATTGAACTCTGAAGTACAGTGACGCCTTGAGATAAAAGCTGAATTTGCCCCCTTGCGCTTTATAACACGATTCAAAAATATCCGGGAATGGCACGGCGAGCTCGAAGCCTCATTTTTGAAGAATATTTATACATATCTGTGAAGTGAGTTGAGTCACCTGCCATCATACAGTACTCATGCGTCACGTTTGCGCACGCAAGTTGAAAATAGTATTACAGAGCAATAATAACAACGGAACAAACATACCTCTGTGAATGCTATCCAGCAGGTTCTGGACCACTTCTTCAAGTCCTACCAGGTAGATGAACTCATTATTGGCTGCCGAGGGCAGGAAGTTAAACTCGGGAGCAGGGGGCTTTGGAGGGGGGATCTCAAGGAGCGTCTTCTCGAGTTGTTTCCGCAGAGCCAGCTTGGCCGCGGCTTGGCGGCTGGCCGGACTGTCGTTGGCACCCACCAGAGAGACGACGCTGCTTCCTGAGGTAGAAACCTTCAAACCGGGCGAGCCCTGTGAACATGGGGCACCAAAGTCAGACACAAATTCGAAATAAAGTGAAGGGTCCACCTGTCTTTCATGTTCTTATACTGCTTCGGCACATACATAGACAAACGGCCGTTCCCATCTTTAGGTAATTTAGAGTCTTCAATGAACCTTTCATGAATGTGGGAGGAAGCTGGTGTAAGAAAGAGAAAACCGACGTTTCAGTCGTGAGATACTGACCAGTGAGTTTGCAGTACTTCCGACTCTGATGAGGCCCGCTTGCATCATGCTTCTCTGACCCTGGCCAGCAGGGGCTGAGGTCCGGGCGCCCAACAGCAGGGGAGGCGGCCCCCCTGAGCCTCCACCTCCCGAGGCGACCAACTGCTGCTGTTGCTGCTGATGCTGGCGGAGAGCCT
Source organism: Hippocampus comes (assembly GCF_001891065.2). Lineage (NCBI taxonomy): Eukaryota > Metazoa > Chordata > Actinopteri > Syngnathiformes > Syngnathidae > Hippocampus > Hippocampus comes. The sequence continues at coordinate 2,452,810 of NW_017806235.1, forward strand.
GGATCTGCTGTGGAGATACAGAGATGGGCTAACCGGGACAATGGGAGGTGACGACACACACGGGGTGCCATAGAAGAAGTGGCATTGGCATCCACGGCGCCAATGCGAAGGGCACAGGCAGTGAGCGAGAGACAGAGAGAGAGAGAGAGAGAGAGAGAGAGAGAGAGAGAGAGAGATGCAAAACCCCATGTTAAAAGTTCCTGAGTTAGTGTTAGAGGGTGAAAGAGAGAGAAAGGAGCTTGACCGAGAATGTCCCAGGGCCACGACACAATGACCCCTTGCCCAATCCCCCGAGATCCAACTCAAGATCGGACATCAACACCCCCTAAAACAGTTTATGATCTCCTATATCCACCGCCGTGAACGTTTATATTCACCGACTGGAATCCAACCGTTCACTGGCACGGCGTATACATTTCTCAAGTACAGATCGCCGTCGATGGCGCTGTGTTGCGTCTCTTTTGGTATTTGAGATCAGCACAGATTTGGAGTCGAAGATAAAGATTTGGGAGTGAATCTCCACTTTTTAAAGGATGAGGCACCTCTCGCTGTATAATGCTGTGCAATTCTATACCACGGCAAACCACACCGACCTGAAATTGTTACATGAAGACCCCCCCCACCCCTTACGGTGTCGATCAAAACTGAAAATAATTATCCTTGGACAGGCAGAATTTTTTTTCCCTACAGTGCTTGTAATGGATCTCGTTAGGTTCCCCAAATTGTGATTGGTCGATGTATATTAACATGCAGATTCTTAAGCGTCGATTTCCCGACGACTCACCTGTGGTCCTCGGACCAGAGGGGGCATGATGATCTGGGAGCCATGTTTAGATGACACCTGCTGCCCTCCACGCACCAAAGGCGGAGGTATGACCGTGCCTGAACCTCGACCAGATATAATCTGTCAGCGAGACAGAAGTGGCCGGTGAGAAACGGAGTCGGCCAATGTTACGCGTGACATGTGACACTCTGAAGTGTTGAGTTCACCTGCTGTGAGCTTTTGCTGCTTCCAATTGTCCCGCGTATTAGAGGAGGTGGAGCGGAGGAGCTTGACACCCCCGATGCCTGAGGAATGGCAATTATTCATTATTATTTACACAGTACATTGACAGTACAAAGACAAACAGCTTGAATCAAGCGCACTTTGCCTCATGTTCGGGGGAACTGAGTCAGGGGAGTCTTTTTGCTTTCTTTCTCTTTCTCCCGTTTCTTGACGGCAAGAGTGAGAACAGGCGCAAATGATTATTATTTAAAATGGCGTTGTAATAAGTTTAAAAAATGTTTACTTTAAATATAATAGTTGTTTATATGGTCTGCCTTTGGGGCCGCAGTCACGTCCACCTTTTTTGAGTCCAAGTCAAGTATGAGGTTCAAATGAGATCAAGCGTAAACCTTTTAAGACAGAAAAATACAATTTTCACAACCACAAAATGAGAGACATTTCATTTTGCTCAACACTCTTCTTAGAGGGCATAGAGCCCTTTGCTTTATTAACTGTTTGCAGATTAAAAAAACAAACAAACAAAAAAACAATCACAACATTGCTTTATTAATGATGGTCGACATCGAGGGAAAGACGAGGAGGGGAATCGGGTACCGAGGAGCAGCAAACTGCACCAAGCAGTGAGAGGCGGCGACAAAAGCGACCGGCGAACTCAAAGCTCACGAATGAACACGAGCGCATCGCTGCGGCGAAGTTTGCTGTCCCCGATTCCACCGCGGTCAGGTTAACCAATCAGATCGCTTTTTTTAATCATCCGGAAAATTGTACTTAACATTTCTTTTGAAATGGGACGTTCATTTTCAGGGATCGGGTGGAGTCAATAAAAATATTTGGCCAGTCAAATAGCCGAGTCAGGTCTGTGTCAAATGCCAGGGAGTCCGAGTCAAGTACGACACCAAAACAAAAAACTGTAGAGTCCAGAGTCGAGTACTACAGACCTGGTCTCTCTATAGAGCAGATTTTCATCCAGCGGGGGGGTGGGGGTCCGGAACACATTTGCCCCCATGTTGAATGGGTGCTCACTGTATGACTGTACAGGAATGTGTGTTTGTGTATGTGTGGGAAGTGATTCTGACTCGTGCTCACCTTCTGAAGCGTGTCCCTCTGTAACTGGCTCTGTCGGAGTTTCTTCAGCAGCACCAGTTTGGCCTCCTCAAGCCTCAGCTCCTCTTTCAGCTGCTTGATGATGCGCTCCCGTTCGCCCGGGCTGCTCTTCTGCACCCAACGCATGAAATCAATCACTTCCAACAATCGTACTACAACTGAAGACAAATAATCGTGCCCGGGCATGCATCCTTCATGGGGTTGAATCTCTTTCATTTGGAATCCCTTTCGATTGGATCATCGGGTGAATCCATGTCACGACTGCAAACCCTTGACGGCGCAGTAAGATCGGTCGGGTCTGACGTGACTTCCACTGTGCTGAGAGCTCCGCTTTTTTTTTTTTTTTTTTAAACATCGACGGTATGAAAAGCACAATATCTCACCATGAGGAGGTCGGTGTCCAATTCCTTCAAGTGGTTCAGACCATTCATAGGTGGACTCGGGGAGTCGTTATCCGACAAGATGATGACATCATCATCCTCCTCATCGGGGGATGGAGGCCGCCTCTCCCTTTTTATACTGTCGGACAAAAAGAGGTTATTGTGGATATTGATCATGCCTGGACTGGGTTAAGTCGGGTCACTTGTATCTCGAGGCACAACTGTATGTTGCTCCTGTAACTTGCCGTCGTGTCCGAGAGCACTGCAACATATCGAGAGCTGATTCTAATAATAATCTCTAAAAGCTCAAAAATGTCACATAGCATGAAGGTAAAGGTGGATTTTGGCCTGACTTCTGTGTGTAAAACGCATGAATAATTCAAATGCGATACAATATGCCAAATGTGAGGTGTACAATCGAAAGCTTATTTTTGTTTCGGACAGGCGGGACACGTGTTAGGTTTCCTCTAAAAATAAGGATGGCCTTGTGACTACAGACACACACACACACACACACACACACATTCACAGATAATGCAGTTTTATGAAGCATAAGTCGGTGCGTGAAAAGATGAGGCCTTTCTGCCTGAGCCACCCTCTTTCTGTGTATGCGTATGTGTTTCCTCGGGGCTTAGTGCCATCATCACTTCCTGTGGATTAATCACGACTTCCAAAGTAGTCACATGACCTCAAAGTCATTCTCACGTGACTCACTTTTCCTCCAATACAACCCCACCTCCCCTCCCTGCTTCTTCCATGGAAGTGGCCATGGCAACAGCCAGCTGGAACCGGTTTTATGACACACGACTTCATTTTGTATGCGTGGACTTTTTAGGGTTCAGATGTTGATTTGAGGGCAAAATGGAGGCAGACCGAAAGCTCAAGTCAAGAGTCACCGCTGAGTACTGTTACGGTCAATTCTGTCAGATGTAAGTAAAAAAACAAAAAACAAACAAAACAAAACAAAAAAATCTGTCAAACTTTAAAAAGTTCATGTACAAAATAATTGAATGATATCAATTTTGCATTAGGATCAAACAAGCACCCTGCGATGTCTGATCAAGTTTCACGCAATGCTGTTTTTTCCCCACTGAATAGTACCAGCACTCGTCACCTTGATTTGGGGTGGTTTATTTTTCTTGTCGTAATAATGATGCATGAAGCTCCACCTAATTGAATATGTCAGTTGGAACGAGATGTACATACAGCCAATCATTTTATAAAGCACATGTCCTCATTAGGGTCGTGGGTATACAGTACCGGAGACTACCCCAGCCGGAAGGCAGGTACAACCTAGGCTGGTTGCTGGCCATTCCCAAGGACACACACACACACTATTAATAATAATAATAATAATAATAACAACAACAACAACAATTTTATTGGAGTTGCCCGGTGGGCCAGTGGTTAGCGCGTTGACCTCACAGTGCAAAGGTTGTGGGTTTGATCGTGGCTCCGGCCTTCCTGTGTGGAGTTTGCATGTTCTCCCCCGGGCCTGCGTGGGTTTTCTCCGGGTACTCCGGTTTCCTCCCACATTCCAAAATCATGCATGGCAGGCTGATTGAACGCTCTAAATTGTCCCTAGGTGTGAGTGTGAGTGTGGAAGGTTGTTCGTCTCTGTGTGCCCTGCGATTGGCTGGCAACCGGTTCAGGTTGTCCCCCGTCTACTGCCCAAATTGTTTCATTTTGGACACGAAATTCATATTAAATAAGTTTTACTGACATCTGATCGTTCTGTTGGTGTGTCCTTGAGCGTAGCTCCATCTAGTGGATGCATTGTAGATTGCGTCTTATAATACGGTGCGCCCAATGTATGGAAAAAAACCCAAATTAGGCCATTTATTGAAGGTGCGCCTTATAATCCAATGCGCCTTTTAGTGTGGAAAATACGGTACTGACGAGATGTACACACCTCTACCCCTCCTCTGCCATGGTGTCCAATTGTACACTTGCCATAATCGATACCGCGCCGCACAATTCGCAGCCATTGTGAATGGAGGACGTGTATGTAATATGATGTCGTATTGAAGAGATGAATTGAAGGCACAGAATTGCCGACGGGGAATGTGATCACAAAACAAGCTTCACTACTGAAAAGTTAATTGATGTTAACAACAGCAAGGCGACGAACATTACCCTCGGCTGCAGCCGCTATCATGATTCTGAACTAATTTAGACTAATTTGGGTGGACTCATTTGACAGATATATATATTTTTTTTTAAATGCTTCCAAGGAGTGAACAGTTTCTTACCCTTTGGAAGTGCTCATGTCCACTGGCTGCTCTCCAGTCTGGATCTCTACTTTGATGGTTGCCTTCACCTCGCTGGCAGCCAACATGCCACTGGACACTTTTGGTTCGGTGGGCTGGAATCGGGTCGTGTTATCCACATCCTTCTCCACCTTAAGCTCCCTCTTTGCTCTGTCATTGCATTCAGTTTGATTGTCCAAGCTCGCTTCGCCGGCAGCCTCGACTTTCACCGGCTGAGATTCCAAAGGTGGCGCCAACTGCCCCGGCTCCTCATTTGATCCAGTCCCAGTCAGACTTTGACCATCCTGTTCCGGTTGTGGTTCAGGTCTAACTGAAAGTGTCTCCTGGGCTGTGGGTTGAGACTGTTCCAGCTTGGGCTTTTTGCTTCCATTGCCAGGGCTGGAAGGTTCTCTCGTCTGCGGTGCTGCATCCCTCTCCAGTGCCCTCTTCTGGCTGCGTGTCTGGCGGACGGCTTCCTCAGACATCCCCTGTGGACACATCACGAAAAGGATTTGGTGACATATGTGGATTTAGCGGGAGAGTCCAAACATGTCTACACAGTGGGTCAAAGATCAAGATATGTTCAGTCATACCAACAGTGCAATTTGTGATCAAACCAGCCATGCTTCCAACACAAACTCTTACCGCCTAAAATAACTGAAACGTACCTTGAACCGAAAACTCATCAGTCGTCGAGAAAGTTATCACTGTTCATTTTTCGGTACGCATCAGGGGGTCATTGTTGAACTATGATTGGCTTTAGAATGAAGGATATCGTTTCCACCTTCAGAATAAGGAGTCTCATGAACATAAAAAGAGCTTAGTTTCACACATCCTGTTTACAATTGGTTTTTTTTTTTTGGTTTCATTCATAACACAGAAAACTACACTAACCGGTCTGTTCATTAAGTACCCCTGCACAGTCTAATGAGATCCTGTACAAGAATTCTACAAAACATTCTGGGTTTGCAGAGGTTCAGCTTTGAATGACGCTGTCAGAGCGGTGCTCATTTGACAGTGTGTTCGTTTGCAGTAGTGATGATTTATACAGAGAGTTGTTGATAAGATTTTGGTTTCTTTATTTCGCTCTGCATAGAGTGTCCGAAACAAGTCTCAGGATGATGCATGAAAGGTTTACGCCATTGTGAACTACAAATAATTCATTCGCTGCCAACTGTTTTTAAAGTACAGTTCCCCATATTACTAGCCATTTTACGAACATTTTTAAGACCCACAAAATATTATGTTGTAGCTTGTAACAAAAAAAGTTGGGTTTTCGCTTTGGGCACGCTCTGTTCGAGTATGACGTGCTGGAGTTTGTCCGACTTCCAAAATGTTGGCATTTCTCTCCCTCAATTGACGTGATAAATCAGGACTCACCGCATAATCTGTATCTTCTACTCAAAAGCTGTGCTGATCTCAAATCCAAAGGATTGCAAAGTCACTATCTTCAGAGATCTGTTTGTCATTACGAGACTTTACAAACCTGAATTTCACAGACAAGCTGGGAGAGGTCCTCGTCCAATGCAACCCGTTTGAAACCTACCGCTACTTGACGAATATACTGAATCTGAATGTAAACATCCATGGCAGTGAATGATTTAAATGATCATCAGTGAGTGAACAATCTGGAAAATAGTAAACAAAGTTCTCTGGGAGAATGCAAACACAGACGAAAATAGGGTTTGTTTTTACATAATGGATGTTAGGTTAAGATTCCAACAGTTGAAAGAAGAAAACCTACCGCTACTTGACGAATAGACTGTATATGAATGTAAACATCCATAGCAGTGAATGACTTAAATGTAGTAACTCACAAAGTTCTCTGGGAGAATGCAAACACAGACGAAAATAGGGTTTGTTTTTACATAATGGATGTTAGGTTAAGATTCCAACAGTTGAAAGAAGTTAAACGAGCATTAACGCCAGTTACGAGGTGAACTCTGAACAATTTCAGTTTGTCACCGAAGACTCTTCAGAAATATGGAGACAATGTATGATCAAGAGATTTGAGTTTTGCTGCTTCCGTTTAAGTATTTCCAGTTCTGCATCTTTTGATCTCATTCACATATAATGGCTGCCGCAATTGTCTGGCGGACAAAACTGACCTTGACTCATGGGCAGCGAACACATGGTTTATAAAATGGCCTTCAGACAAAACTAAGTGGATTAGTATAATCACAAGATGCCAAGTTAAATTCCCAACCAGTGATAATGCACAACATAGCAGCAGTAAGTGCTCAAACCATCAGATTGAAGGTAACTTGGAGAGTTAAAAAAAAAAAAAACACACGGGGGGAAATGAATTGGAGCACATACTGAAATATTCATCACAACCCATGAATCCAAATGCAAGAGAAACTATTTTATTCCGGTTTTTTTTTTGTTTTTTTTTTTTTGGTGTGTGTCCACTCATAAAACTTCTGCCCATCTTTTAAACCAAAAGAGATCCCGCACCATATTATTCCGCCTATATTGTACAACAAATGTACCAGTTGTGGACGTGGCGAAGACAAACAGTTGCTTGTTTGGTCACACACACACACACACACACACACACACACACACACACACACACACACACACACACACACACACACACACACACACACACCCACACTTTCACACAGACACCACACACACACACACAGCAACATACTCAGACATTTTTACTGCAACGCCCGCTCCGAGTCTCTCAGGGTGAAATCCAAAGCTGACTCTCAAGGAGGTATTTGGTCACACGCCTACGGTTCGATAATGACAATGCATATCTTTAATCCATATATACAGTATGGGTGAAAATTCGTTACGGAATCAGTAAAAATAAAAAAAGGAGGTAGCCGAGAAGCCAGTGAGGAAAAGAGAAATATTGAGTTATTACCAGTTCACTACATGAAAAACCAATATGAAATAAGTTATACAGGTAGGTTTAATACCGTAGCTCTGTTCTTTCTGTAGCAGTTTCACTTTTTTTTTTTGGTGTGTGCATACAAAATATTTCCTAAAATAAACACTCCAAGTTACAATCCCAAATGTTCAGGACATGAGGTAGAGTATCGTGCAAGATTTCAACACATTGAGAATCTGGAATTGACTCGAGTGGTAAGACTGCTTTTCTTGTTCTTGTTTTATGATGCCAAGCGGAGGCAGCCAGCGGAAAATCACGGCGACCGGTGACTGCGAGTACCATACATTATTTAATTTGATTATACAAAGGGGATTTTCTCATTTTCATGTGAAAAGTGAAGGAAACTACTTCCCCAAACACTAACCGTCTGTCATGCTTGATCACATATAAGGGTGAGAACACAATTTTCAGTTTTTACGCCTCCATGACGAATCGCGGCTGTTACCCTGAAACAATGCTTTCAATGTTAAGAAATTAAGAGCAGCGGGCAGTTTTGCTTGTTACCATACAACATGATTGCTTCTTATATCTAGACCAGGTATGGGCAACTTAAATAGTGGAGGGGGCTACAATTTTTCATCCGCACTAGATATTGTAGGACTCACACACTTCCTAACCACATGAGTGACATTGTAAATATGGACAAATTACATGCTGGACCGTGAAAAGTGAAAATCCGCATATGACTGATGTCCATTGAAATGCATTTGGTAAATTGGGCCCCCCTCCGCCCCCCACAAAAGTATTTAAAAAACACTGATAAACCTCCCACAAAAAAAAAAAACCCCAAAAAAAAAAATCATATTGTTGCCCATCCCTGATGTAGACTAATTGGTTTTAGAGTTTGTATAGCTTAGTGGTTTGTTGGTTTTAACTATAAACAAGCAATCAGTACATTTACTTCAAAGGACAGCATTCTTAAAACACAACCTCACAATCCAACACTGATTAGTTTCGCATGGACACAGTTACAGCTATATGCCACTTTTAACAGGACACGAAACAACACATTCTGGTTCCAAAACCCTAAATAAGTCCTTCTTCCAGTCAACACAAGAGTCGAGCAAAACTGTACCAAAGGTTGACATGTTCTGAGTCTGGCCAACACAGTATGCAGTGGGAGACGACCTTTGCCCATACTCTCGTTCACAGACAAGATAGTCTGAGATGCACACTTGAATCGGTCGCTTGGAATATCCAGTAGAAACTTCCAATCTAGCATCCACATTAAGTGCATCAATGTCCAACATCATATTCATGCATACAGAACACTGCCTGCCTATTGTACCAAGGCCCACAGTCTGCCCGGACATAAGTGACAGCAATTTTATTTTATTTTTTTAAAGGCAGAAATAAAATTCCAATCGTGGCGATGTGCATGAAGTGCACAGAAGTTAGCTTTGATGGAATGTATAGTAGTCGCAACACAGCATATGGACAAATCATCTGGTAGCGGCTGAGTAAGGGGTTTATTCTTGGGGTTTTTTTAATACATACTCTTACATCACTAAAACACACATGATATGACCCTTCCCAGGATTCAGGAGGACACACAAAGCACTTTTCCGAGAACTGGTTTAAACCAGTTGGCTGGTGTGTGTGTGTGTGTGTGTGTATGTGCGTGCGTATGCATGCGTGTGCTGCTGAGGGAGAAGCCGATGCTAGTTTTAACCCTCCAGGTGCCGGAGCAGACACTCGGCTTCCACAGTGGCGGCCATTACAGTGTCTACACGTGTGGGCAGTGTGTGCGTCTGCGTGTGTGTGTGTGGTGGCAATGGAGGACGTACTGTCGCGATGAGATGATGGTGTTACACACGGAGGGAACGCCGCCTTGTACCCCGGGACCTCAAGCCAACTTCATCTTTCTTACACGGGGTCTCAATGGCTAAATGGTTTCACATTTCAACTCTGAGGGCTTTTTTTTTCATGCATTTCCTTTGAGACCCCCCACCCCCCAACATATACACACACACACACACACACACACACACACACACACACACACACACACACACACACACACACTCTCTCTCTCTCTCTCTAACACATGGATCAGAAACCATGTATGAATATGGCGTCAAATGCAACTAGTTAGAACCTCTGAAGACAACGTAAACTGAAATAATAGACCCAATACAGCATGTTGCGTATCGGCGATGATGTGTACTGTACACAGCTAATATTGCGCCACAACTGTTACTCATTTTCCTCAACAGTTCTTACAGTACGTAGCGCAAAAGTCAAGTCCTACAATGTGTAACCAATAAATAAAAGCAAACTGAATACACGCTTTTGGATTCCTTCCGAGGTGGGCGACAAAGTTCATCATGAAGCCCACGTCAAGTCGAAAATCTCAACATTGAGAAGTTATTAGGGACGAGCATTTCACTAAATTTCCTTGCTCTGCTACAGGGGAAATGAAGAATTTTCTTAGTTTTGTGACACTTATTCCAAAAGAAGGAGGTGCCTCAATGAGAGGTGTTAGGTGTCCAAGTGTGTCAAAAAAGTTCCAGGAGTGCCGTCATTCATTTCGGGTTGTTGTGGCCATCTTGATGTCATCCACATCTTCAAACGGATCTTCCCTTAATGACTCTCTTGAGCTTGGAACAGAGGGGAGTATCATACGGAGGGAGGTCGGGTGAGTCGGGAGTTTGTTCCAGCATGGCAATGTTCTTCTCGGCCAGGAACTGACAGATGCTCATGACATTGCGAGCAAGTGTGCTGTCATGGAGCAGCCACTTGCTACCCTGCCACAAATACTGTATTGCCTCTTCTCTTCTCAAGATCATTTTGCAGGTGTGCTGCTTGATCGTCGGGCCCACATTGACGGGGAAAACTTGTAGTTTGGGTTTGAAATATATTATAGTGAATACAGGGTGTCGCAAGAGTTGCCACACTCTTCCTTTTTTTCTATTTTGTTTTTCAGATGTCATTCGTACATACGTGAGGCCATGCAGCACTCGACAGCTCAGGCTTTTTTTTTTTTTTTACAGTTTTTATATGCATAGCATTCTCTCGCTCGTGGTTTGCCAATTGACACTGGAGCAGTGTAGCGAGTTTTTCTGTCACCAACAGAAGTTTATTGTTGAGTGTTTGAGAAGACTTTTGGCAATCACACGGCTCCAACATGTACAGTTTAGACTTCCGGTGTGGAGCGGATCATAATTTTTGGCTTGAATTGCCAAGTCAAAGTGAAGGGAATGATACGGTTATGAAAATTGCAAAGCCTAAGCTGCCAAATGATGATGGCCTCACGTCAGTCTGAATGATACCTCGAACGAAATAGAAAAATAGCAAGTGCGGAGTGACTTTTGGGCCATCCTATGTGAAAAATGAACAGTGGCATTAAGTTACCTTTTACATTATATGACACAAGTCTTAAAACGAATTAAAAATAGACTGCTCTGTTGAATGTGAATTTTTCACCCGACAATGAACATATTTCTGTCCATTTTCTTGTTTTCGTTTCAAAACCGGACAAATTGTAGGTTGACCAGTGTCTCTGAACAGATGACGTTCAACCCGAGGTTCTACGATACTCGATCAAGTTGTCCTAAAACGCCTGCACTCATGCGCAGCAGCTTAAAATGGAGCCTGCAGAGAAGCCAGAACATTGGCCGAGTACACAAACACCCTCAGTGAGTCTTGTTTGTGATTAGTGTAGTGGCACCTTTGAGAACATGGACCACAACAAGGTTACAAAAAACAAAACAAAAAAAAAAGACTTCTGGTATGTTCTGACTCAACCATTCAGGTAACGCCTGGAAATGTTAACTTTACCAACATATTCCCTCCATCTGACGCACTGAACTGACAATGTCAGCAGAGTTATGTCATGACACGTAGCCCGGTGACGGGACAAAACCTTCTCCACTCTTCTTCATAGATCTGACCATTCACCAAGGCTGACCGCCATTTGTTCACAGACAATGCCGCAATGATTGTTTATACTGCTGTTGCTGCAGGAAGTGCTCCTTCCAATATGATGCAAAGAGGCAGTAACATTGCAAAGAGTAGTCACAGCGACACCACCAAGGAGCTGACCATGCCACCATACCCAAAAGGAAGGCAGTTGAAGTTAATTACCATCCAGTGATCAAAAATAATTACTGCCATGGGATGCGGACGTGACAAAATTAGAACAGCAATATTAAACTGACGGCTCAATCGAGAAATTCTGAAAGAGAAAATCCCTCTACTAATTTCTTCCTCGAAGAGGAGAGCATCAAGTGTGCCAAACAGGCATGAAATGGACCAAACAAGAGACTGGCACACACACACACACACACACACACACACACACACACACACACACACACACACACACAAATTAAATGGGTATCAGCACCATCATTCTGTGTGCGACTAATTTTTACAATTTACTATGCTAAGCATTTAGCAAGCATTCAAAAATGGATGAAAACTCTGGCATGTGTATGATGTACATTCAAGTGTAAAAGTAATGCAAGTTTTTGTTTTTGATGAGAAAACAATACCATTCTGCTACTGCATTGTCATGAGGGCAGTTGGGCTAACATAAGCCCATCTGATAAGTGATGAGATATTATGACACAAGACCTTAGTATTTCATCAGAAGTACAAACATTGCCACCGCTGAAGTTAAATAACCATATCGTCTGCCTCGACAAGAAACGCCGCTTGAGCTTTGTCAACACAACATGAACACACACATGCTCGTGCACACACGCACACACACTGGCTTCCTTTATAAGAAACCGGTCGGAAAAGAAGGTTTGAAATGCTTAATCCTTCACATACAGAACGACAATGTTTGATTAAAATTGTTATGAATTGATCAGTGATTCTCAAACTGAGCCTTAACTTTGGGGTCTGCAAAATAATACGTAATCATTTCTGTTGTACAATAAGCCCCAAAAAAATTACTCCTCCCTACCTCAGGTTTTTAGGCCAATTACAATCTCTTGATGTACGACTGCAACACAGCACATAAATCTGATATCATTGCGTTTGTGGATCATTTCTTGGTCTCTCGTTCTTCTCTCATGTCGAAATGTACAGGTGAGGGAAAGCAATGCAGATTGGAAGCACAAACATGGGGGTCAAAAGTTCAGAGAAAGTGGCCAAAATTCTGCTTTTGCAACATACAAATGGGCAAACCAGTTTGTCATTTTGTTGCGTTGTTCAAAAAGGGAGTGCCTAAAGGTAGGGGTCGGGTGATAAGGAACAGGGTATTGGTATCGGGCCGATACCCGCCTTATTGCAAGGTCTCAAGCGTCAGCTTGGCAGTCGATACCAGTGACTTAGACCATGGTGCCTGGCATGTATGGCTGACAAACGTTTTTCTAAGTGAATTGCATCCATGTACGGAATTTCTGTAGGTATATGTATGTTTACGAGACACACAATCAACAGCTAAGAGCCAACCACACGTACAGTATATGGCAAGGATTAACGTCCTTATAACTTCATTCAGTAAATCCATTGTACCATGCAATAGATTTTGGGAACCGGTTGTCATTACCGCCATAAATATGAACAATAGGTAGATATGACACGCCCATGTCTACGGCGACGTTAAGGCTTGTACGGGCAAAGTGTTGCCGCATTCCATATTCGTGTACGTCACAAAACCCCCAGAAAAATTGAGGATGATCATTCATGACAGCCCATATTTTGGATTCGGCAAAAAAAAGGAAGCATCGTGAAAATCGGTTGAGAAATGAGCAAGTTGTGACTTATTTTCAATGTACATGTATTGCTTTTGATGGGAATGTTGCAGTGTTGCGCGGTGCATGACGTCAGATTTCTTCTTCGTGACTTCTTTTTTCTTCTTCCGTCTTAGTCATGTACGTCATTACGTCGGTGCCCCCCCCCCAGTGTTCAGCCTGCAACACCAAAGTTGAATTAAATTTCCAAGGATTGTTTCATTTTGGACACAAAATTCATTCAAAAATAACCTGAATATAAGCAGAGCAACACATCACAACATGGACATACCTAAAGTGCTTTATATCGGGAGTCGTTTTGTAAAATACACTCAAAGCAATATACCGTACCGTACGGTCATCATTTATTTATTTGTTCAATATGAAACCAGCTGACGGTGATCCGGCACGCTGTTATGCAACAACAATGACGTGATTAATGGGACAATTGACATTCTTGACATTCAGCTTAAGGTCCATGTACTTGTATGCTCTTTGTTCTCGCTAGCACTGGTGAGGCTAAACTGTGCACTACTTGACATCTGTGCACTACGTGCAAAGCACTCGATGTGAGCTCGAAGAAGTTTAATGTTACTCGGAGTACTTGCATGCAGTTGTCAACTCGTGCTCAGTTTTGCTTCGCTAGTAAGATGTAGTTGTCCTACTAGTATGCCAACGTTGTACTACTAGTGACTTTAATATGGACATTAAGCCGTATAAAGATGTTCTAGCATTTAATCCATATCAGAGATGTGGAAGACCTTTCAGATTTTTTTTCTTCAAATTCCCATACTAGTTGGCAAAATTTGCCCATTGTATTGGTAAAAAATGCTACTCATGAGACATGACAAATGCCCCTTAATCTGCTGAAATGTCCTACGAGTGAGGACAAATTGTGCACTAGTAAATGGACCTTAAGCGGGTATTGTTTGATTTTCGGTCAGGCCCGATCCACATGGAAAGGTGTTTTAGTGTTTCTGCAAAGGTTTTTAGAGGTTTTGTCCTCAATGAGCCTGGATAATTTTCAAGATGTACAACCAGAACTAGTTGCCAGCCAATCACAGGGCACACATACCTAAACAATTATTCACACTCACAATCACACCTAGGGACAATTTAGAGTGTTCAATTAACCTAACGTGCATGTTTTTGGAATGCGGGTGGAAACCGGAGTACCCAGAGAAAACCCACCCAGCAGCCGGGAATCGAAACCCCAGACCTCTGCACTGTGAGGTGGACATGCTAACCAGTCGACCACCGTGCCAACCAACTTGTTGAAAATGAATACGAAAAAAGATCGGCTCCATCTGATTCATCAAGAAACCTTGGAAAACATTGAAGCCATGGAATATTTGACACGCTGCATGTGTACGGGGTGTGCGTGAGGGTCTGTGTGCGCGTGCACGCGCGCGCGTGCACTGCACGTGTGCGTGTTCAGCTTTAAGAGGAGGAAGACTACGGTTGTCACAGCGAGAAGTAGGAAGATTAGCAACTAGATAGCAGAACCAAGACTGGTGGCTGCCATGGGCTTCAATCGGACTGCAACCTCCGCCGTCCAAGCTCCACCGCCCCGCTACAGCCCAGAAAGCAAAGTCGGCCCTTTAAAAACTAAAGCCAGCCCACAGTACATGTGCAACTAGCCGGCTTTTTCATGTTGACACCGCCTCAGAGGAGGTGAGCTCGCGAAGGAGTTAGCGAGCTAACGTTAGCTTCGCCGCACAAACAACAACAAGCAGTCACTATAGCACGCATGTTCAAGGCTCACATGAAGCCACCAAAAAGGCAACAACAAACACGTCCAGTCAAAGTGATTTAGAAAAAAAAGTCCCCCGAGCGGACAGTCACTTGTAAACAAGACCCACACGGTTCAGAACCGAGCCCGAATTGCTGACCTGGCTGCTCTCCGATGCGGGACAGCCGTCATCTCAAGCGAAGGGGGCAGAAACTTTCAAAAACATCTTGTTTTTACAAAGTCAAACTTGAGTGTAGCGAATCGGGGTAGTGGTGTTTACCTTTCTGTCCCCCTCCCGAGGGAAAATGGTCGGGTCGGAACTCAGTAACGTAACCGACCGGCCCACAAGCGGAGCTTGCCGCCGGCGAGGAAACGTTATAACCCTCGCTTCATTTCACCATTTCGCCGAACAAGATCCGCTCCGGTAAGCGCGACAAGCTTCAGAACATTCAAAAAAGAAACAATTTAGCCAGAGCGGGACCCCGCTCCCTTTCCCACGGCTCAACCTTTGGCTCTGCGGAGAAGTGTTACTTTTCAACAGCCCATCAGCTTCTTTATCGTCACAGATAGGTGGAGGAAGACCTGGCTCCTCTCGACGAGACCGAATAAAAGGCTCCCCTCGATCCACTCACTAAAAACTTCGGCTTCACCCCTCCAACACACACAGAGTCAACTTACTCGGTCGCTTTGTCGCCCGCTCGTCGCCGATGGTCGACCAAGGAATGTTTAATCTGCTGTTAACCTGGATAAATGGTTGCTTTTTTGAAATCAAGGGGATATCCTCTTTTTTTCGGCCCTCCCCGCTGCCGCGTCTGTTGCCAAATAATGCGCCTCAACACACATGGAGCCGCTGCGTCCTCTTTAGTGGGCATGCGCACCTCGGCATACCAGGGCGACGGGATCACATCATGTAGACCGATGACCACCAAGGCCCAAGGTAGGAAGGATGAGCAAAGTCAGGAAGCCCCTCACAGGTCTTCGGGAGAGGGGTGGAGGGGTGACCCTGGACTGATTGCCCCTGGCACGCGACAGAATTCTCAACAAGCATGTTACAGTATTGATGTGTGCATATTACACTTGAACTGCCATAAACAATAGCCACACGGGGTCGGTTGTGGGAAGCAACGAAGTGCAGTGGGGCCTTGAGATCAGGGTTACATTAATTTTGGATTTTTCATTATAGTTAGTTTTTATTTCATTTTGACTTTTGTTTTTCAAATTCAGTTAGTTTTGATTATTTTTTTGAGAGCAGTGTTGTTAGTTTTGGTCAGTTTTTATTTTTCTGGAAAATGCTTCATTTTAAGTTAAGTTTTTATGAGTTTTTTTTTTCTTAAATATATGGTGTGTTTATCGAGTGCACGTAAATTAAACTAAAACTCGACAAACGGCTTGAAGCCTCTTTTTGAAGAAATTACTTTATTTACTCTTTACATTGGCGAAATTGCCACTGGTGGTGAATTGAGTAAAAGTCACCTGCCAGCACTCATGTGAAATTAGTGCTCGCAAGTCAAAGCAAAAACATCATCTAATCTACAGCTCTTATCTTGAAAAACTTTTAAGTCGGGTCACTCGTATCTCAAGGCACCACTGGAATGTCTTACCGTACTTTGATTTTTCACATATCTGTGCTTTACGTCATCATTTCTTGAGGATTGAAGACACAACCTTACGACATTTTGAACAGATTCAACAAAAATCCAATACTTTTAAGAAAGTACATTAAATATACACAGTTGTGCCTTGAGATAATAGTTTAATTCGTCCTGAGACCATGCTTGTAACTCAAGACACTCAAATTAGTTTTCAGCATTGAAATGAAACCATTAAAAATAGGAATGTTTAATACTTTATTAAAACAGACAGTAATGACATAATTAATTATATTGTAAAGAAATCAACTGACTCGCTGTGGCGACCCCTGAATAGGGACGTGCCGAAAGGAGAAGAAGAAGAAGAAGAAGTAAAGAAATAAACTGTTATTCACACTTTTTTTTTTTTGCTTCAGTTCAATGGCTATTGTGCTGCTTCCTCTCTCTGTGCATCCTTACCACCTGAGGGCAGTACAATACAGACCTACATATAAACATGGAGCCAGTCAATACTCCTCAATAAAATGCAATAATATTAGTCCTTCTTCATCTACACAGAGGATAAGGAATTTATGCCTCATATTATTATTGTACGATGGAATACGGTGTTCCGTTGGCTCGTTTGCAGCACCAGGTGGGTATTAGTGGTACTGCCGTTGAGTGGTTTAAATCTTCTTTGCCTGACAGAACTTTTTTGTTAGCCTTAGCTGCTTTGAGTCCTGCACTGCACCACTGTCGTATGGTGTTCCACAGGCTTCAATTCTGGGGCTTCTGCTTTTCTCATTCCTCCCTTTGGGTTCCATCTTAAGTAGTCATTGTATTTCCTTTCACTACTATGCAGATGACTGTCGGATCTGTGTCCCACTGAGCGAAAAAGGACACTTTCTCATTGTTGAGACTTTTGTCCTGTCTGGAGGAAGTCAAGGCCTGCATGGCACTGGATTTCAGGAAGTTCAATGAAAAGAAAACAGATACCCTCTTATAACTGGGATGTGGCTGTGTTCAGAATTGTCCAATCATGTTAATTGGTAGTCCGCACACACCTGCCAGCAATTAAAGTGCCTCTGATTAACACCGAATCAAATTTCAGCCTGTGTTGGATTTGGAACTGTTCATAATTTCCTCCTCCTTGACTTTGGCCCCAGTTTTAGCTGAGGAAAAACAGCCCCAAATGATGCTGCCACCACCATCTTCACTGTGGGTACATTATGGCGTTGTTTTGGTGATGAACGGTTGCACCAAACACATCATTTGTAATTTTGGCCTTGTAGAACTGACCTCCCATTGCAAGTCCTTCAACAACGAAAGCAGAGAAAAGTCCTGCAGCAATGACAAAACTGGCTTTACTGCTCAACCAAGCCAAGAAGCTGTGCTGGATCATCAACTTGTCAAATATGGAAGTACTGTAGTGTTAATTGCTGCAGGGTGTAAAAGAACTATCTGGAGTTCACTCCAGAAGTCTCTATTTCATACATACAGTAATCATATTCATTTCATGCAACGTGTATGTCCTGTGTAAGATAAGATAAGATAAGATAAGAAAACCTTTATTAGTCTCGCAATGGAGAAATTCCCAATACACAGCAGCAAAGTTATGAAAGGAAGAAGTAGAACAACAAAATATAGGAGCTCACAGAGTATGTGCTCACAATGCAAATTCATTGAAAAGAGGATCTCTCTTCTTGATCACTTCAGGTCTCATAAAACCTGAGAAAATAAAAAAGTAATACAAGGTGAAGAAATGGTTTCACATTGGTTCTCTACACATTATGTGCAAAGTCTCCCTGTATGTTACACCAATCAATGATTTGAAGATATCACTATGACATGACAAAAACACTGCCGTTGTACATGCAAAGGCATACTCTGTGTAGAACTTGCCTGGGGGCTGGGAGATGGCCAGTTTACGACCCGGTGCAGTCGCAAAATATTGTAAGTTTTTGCTGGAGAAGTGCCAATTAGCCTCAGGAAAGGCACCCACCCCAACACAACTGCTCGAGACGTAACGTTATTTGTGGAGCCACCACATTCTTTCACCTAAAGCACTTGATACATATTCATTGAATGCAGTTTGTGTCAACAGAATGTGTATATGTTGGCAACTAAAACAAACTAACAGAGTTCAAACTTGTTTTACCCCTTAAGTGATATTGTAAGGATTGGTCTTCTTAATATATATGTTTTAAACCTTCTCTTCCTGGCCTCCGAACGCAGAGCTATGTCAAACATATAATGACCTTTTTATACCAGCGATTCTGAAATGTTTTGCAACAGGTACCATCGAAAAAAAACATGGCACTCCAAATACCACCGTGCATGCATGTAACAAGAATGACATAAATATTTCCCAAACAATTTTTCCAACTGAAGCCAGTGGTATCATTCATTTTGCCCTCCATGCGCCAGTTTTTCTGTTACAAGGGATGCTATGTGCTATTTTTTTATTTTTTATTTTTGGAGAGGGGGTGGGGGGCATTTTGCTAGGCTACTACCTAGTTTAAGAGCTATTACAATGTAGCATTTGTGGATGTATATTATATATATGTATGATTTGCATGTACAAGTTGCCCATACATACATGAAAAACTGTAAGCAGCCACACCAGCCGGAAGCCACCTCTGGCTATCTTGTCTGACTTTATATTTTTCCTGCCCTCCTCCCCTTTTCGCCTTTCTTTAAGCTAACACCAAGGGGCTCTAAAGCAGTCACACAAGCCCAAAACCCAGGTCCACACACTGGCTGTCAACTCTTTATTACATCCCTGAGGAATGAACTCATCCACAATCCCATCATACTACTGTACATCTGATGTGAGCACAAGAAGTCTGCATAAGCACTGGAGTGCGAGGGGGGCCACCGCTCTCTAACAGGTGGGGGTTGGTACGATTGAGTGCTTTGTCAGCTTCATTCTGCCCTCCTAAGCTTCTCTTTAGATGATGCTGTGTCATCAGGTCTGATTGTCTCCCTCCTCTCATCCTGCCACTCCACCTCCTGAGGCCATACGTTGACTTGTATACGTCTGCAGAAAGGCATCGCTTCAATTCTCTGTTAATAAAATTGGATGGATTACTTTTTTTTTTTTTTCAGGTAATGGTAAACTGCTCTCGATCCTCTTTTCGGTTCCTCAATATTATTAGGAATAAAATCAAATAAAATCCATCTATGAGCTGTTGTCCAATTTCATGGGGCGCCCTTTTATAGAAGTGATACCTTCAAAGTCAAGTCTCAAAGCTCTATCAACGCTTGTTAAATAAAATGGTTTAGTCTCTGGTAGATTTCCTGGTTGCAGTAACAGTAATCGGTTTGATCAAGGGCAAAGGGTCAAAATTAAGCAGGCATTAAGAAGTTGGCGGTCAACTCCAGAAACGGGAGAGCAACTTAGTTTTCAAACGCCTGGTTTGGATCAAATGTTTAAACAGGACTTATCTCCTGTGCCTGTGTCATATGAAGCTATTTACCATTTGGCAAGAGAAACCAATCAGATGGCTTAGTAATCAAAGTAAAAATAAAAATGTGACTGTGCCTTATCAGCACATTATGTTCTACATATTGTGAATAATTTTTCCTTAAACATTTTATTGTGAGGGGCATTTTAAATGGCGGCAGATGTGTACTGACTCCCACTTATGAGTTGGAATCTGACTGGGATTTTAGGACAACATATTTGGCAACTCTTCTGAGATTCTACATGGATTCCTCACGGTGCTTGTTCAAAGGCTACAGGATGGTCAAGGTGTTCATGACAAGTCTGAGTAACTTTCTGACTTGCAAAACGTGGTGATGTTGGCATTTCAGAACGCAAGTAATTAAACTGTTGACTAAATTAATTACTCTGGTAATGACCTAGCTGAAAAGTGACTATTTGTGTCCCACGTTGGACGCAATAACAGGAATAACTGGAAATGTAACAATATATTTGTAGAGTGTTCAGAGAGTATTCCGAGGTGGCAAAATACTCCCACTCTGTATTTCAATGCTTGTGTTAAAAAGACTTTGAAAGTAGATGTCCCAATTCAACTCTTGTACTTGTAAAAGTAATAAAGTACAGACTCTGAAATGTACTCGAGTACAAAGCACGTTATTGAATGATACAGTCAAATGTACAACAGTGTAGTAGTATTTGTACTTTGTTACTTCATGCCAATAGAGGGCTATGAGAAATAACGTAGTTTGAATGTTAATGTTCAGTTTTATTTAGAAATTAAAAGAAAAACATACTAATTGCTCTTATAAAGTTCCAGATTCTTATTAGTTACAGTAGTAGGGTAAAATGCAACACGGTGTCTTATATTGTTAAACTAGCATCCCCTCTATTTTTTGTTTATTATAGATTACTCCAACATCTTACACGTTCAGAAGCACATTTATGCCAATAGGTGGTGCTGTAGTACCACTGTGAATCCATCAGGGCAATGGTTTTCAATTTTTTCCACCAAACACCTAAAAAAAAAATCCTCGGGTCCAAAAGTACCACCCTCATGTTCAATATTAAAATTCAGAAGCTTAGTAGGCCTAATAAGTGCTCAAAATGATTAGCTTGATTATACCGTCACTTATTTTATCGTCAAACAGGAACTGCACAAGAATTTTCCCCTCCCGGGGCGAAAGGGGGGGGTTGACTGATACATAAGGGGCACTGAAAAAATTATTTATGAAGAAATGTTCTTTTTTTTATTTTATTTTTTTAATGCGGGAGCGGCTTCACTGTGGCTACACAGATTTCTGATGGGGCATTAGCCACCCCTGTTGTCAGCAATGGTGTTCATTTTAAAATTGAGTGAATTGAATGTAAATTCTTTAAAAATAATCATGTTTACACAGCAACATGCTAACTTTGTGTCCTCTCTGTATTGATACACAGAGTTAGCAAAGTACAACTTTCATTGATGTTGCAGTTGTTTTATCCTCTAAATGATGGATATTGTGACACAAATGGTGCAGCAACAAATGTAAACAGACATAACAATACTCACAGGCATATATCTATATTTTTATTCATCTGAGAAAAACGACTATTACTGCATCTTACTGAGTCATTTAGCTGTCAAACTCCTCTTTGTGTATTATGCATGCCTGTGTCTTACATTGCCCTCTCATGATGTCTGTCTATGATATTACTGTATGTTTTTATAATGTACAATACTGTAGCGTGATATCTTATTCATAAAATATAGTCACAAGTGTTTTTTTTTTGGGAGGGGGGGCTGGGGTGGAGCTGATGAATGCCATATCCATTCATTTCATTGTGCAAAGATGATTTGAGTCATGTGTATTTTGAGTTACGAGCATGACCACCGAACAAATTAAACTCGTAAACCAATGCACCACTGTTTACAGTAGTCTTTAGGCAAAATCTGGTGCCAAGATAAAATAGAGTAAAACTTTAGGGGTTAAGTGGGTTAGCCCAAAATTAAACTGCATCAAACTCCGGATTCTTTCTGTCCATGTGGAGGCGGGCCTATGGGCCGCCGGCAGCCAGACGACGGCGTCAACTTAATCCTCATTAAGCGCCGTAACAATGAATGCAGGAAGAGACTACTGCAGTGACGACGAACACCGTCTCACTATTTGGCAGGAAACGGCTCCTCTCCGCTGCGTCCAAGAAAGCCTCAAGCGTCCCAGAAGTTCAAACTCATTATGAATAGTCTCCACCCCCTGGTGGCGTGACGTGCGGCTGCCGCGCTGTTGGCCACCAGATAAACAGCGAGAGACTTCATGATGACTGGATAGCGGGTTATTTATTCATCCATTCTTTGTTCCGCTTATCATTAGGATCTCAAATATGTATTTTTTATAATACTAATACAATATTTGAAGGAGGGGTTTGATGGAGGCCTTACGCTCCATCCTTTGAATTGACCTGTGAAATAAATAATCAATTACTAATTTTGTATTGTTAATAGATAGAAAAAGATAATCATTTCAAGAGACTCAAAGGGTTAATTCCGGTCTGAGAGAAGCAGGACACAACAGGTTGTTCAAAAAATAAAAATAACAGTGACCAAACTGAGATACGATGACCTTTTTGAACGATAAAGATGCATGTGGGTTTTGCATTGCGAATAAGGCAAGTCAGCTTTATAGTACATTTCAAACTCAAGTCAATTCAATGTGCTTCACACAAGCAAAGACATAATACCTAAAATAATTTACAAATACAACAGTTAAAAATATTCAGAAGCAAAGCAACGAAAACAGTTCAGTTTATGATAATTCTATTCCTTTAAACAATGATTTTCAGTGCATAGAAGCATTTTTGTTCATTGTTTGGGGTAGTAAAAGCTATGCATTTTTTTAACCACCATTGCAAGTAATTGTAATATGGGGTATTTTATGCATCATTATTTTCTTGTGCAGTGACAGACTAACTGAATAACTCCCTCTCAGTTTATGGCCACAAACAGCCTTCTACTGTTACATTGTCCAAATGCTATGAATTTAATATTGATTTTTTTTTTTGGTATTTGTTTTATGGTTTATTTTATCTTCCTTTTTCAGTTGTCAACATGGGACAGATTATGTTTCTTTTGATTTCAGCTTTTAAACTCCTTTGCCAATCCATCCAATTTGTCTCCTCAATCTATCTATCGATCCATCCATCCATCAATCCGTCCGTCTGTCTATTGACAGATATATTTTCAAATTACCTACAGGGGTCATTACTTGACTTTATCTAACCTTAGTTTAACATGGAGTCATAGTTTGTTGGTTAGCTGCCTAAATGGTTATTAATGCACCCAATAAAATGTCTGAGTAAATGATGATTTACCACCCGTTCGTGTATTAAATAATGTTACACTATTCTTGATCCGATTGGCTGGCAACCGGTTCAGGGTGTCCCCCGCCTGCTGCCCGAAGACAGCTGGGTGGAATACTCTTGAACCATGTAAACCACTCAGTGTGACATTTCTCGCTGCTTTCAAAAGACATGGAACTATACATAGTTGTATGTTTCAACCGAGCACATAAAGAAGTAGGACCGTTTTGCGCAGACGGCAATTCACTAAAACAGACCGGCACAAATTACGCGACGTACAAGTTTACCAGAAGCAGAGCGCCAATACGTAAACTGCGGAAATCGACCGTGCAAGGTTTATTGATTACAGAGAGGGAAAACACAGGGCGTTAACTACTTTGTTATTTGTGATTAAAAAACAAAACAAAACTGCAGTTAAGCAAGGTTATTGCGCAATAGATATATTAAGTTCAACTAGAAACGCGAACAAACGGGCGGGTGATCTGAAAATGGCTCTACGGAGGATCACTCAGGAAACATTTGATGCTGCAGTGAGGGAAAATATCGACGAGTTTGAAATGGATCCCGACGACGCTTTGAGGGAGGCTGTGGAGCAGTTTCAGTCTCAAGGTATTGTGGCCAGAGTTACCATAAATGTACTGGTTTGTTTCTTGGTAACTCGCATGCACAATTTGCTGAATCATGACAAGTTACATTGGGTGAACAATGCGTGTGTTTAACCTTCGAGGTTAAACCATTAAATAGTTAATGGATTATGAACTGGAAGGAATCTCTTAGCTGAGCTGTTCGCCCTCAACATTAGATACACGTGCACAATTTGATAAAGGCTAAGCTTATTTAGCTAAATCTCTCCTGGAAGATATATGATCATTTGTTAATTGACAGTGACTCGGTGTAATCTATCATAGATAACTGATGTGTATATTGCAGGTGTGGACCTCAGTTGTATTGTAAAAGCTGTACCTGCTGTGTCATCAGATGACAAACAACAGGCGCAAACGCATGAGATCTTACAGGTATATATATCTTCTACATCCTAATAATCGGCTTCATATAGTGTCCACCCCTTATACAGTCCAGTATCATATTTCTTTCACTTGCAGGCCCTCGAGTCCCTCCGCATTGCACAAGACTCGCCTGACAGCACGAAAGTGGCATTAGATATAAAGTGCTTCAGTGAGCAATGTTCACTTGGATTCGCTCAACGGTACCTGGCAGCCCAGAAAGGCGCATATCCCATCATCCTCTCCTACTGCCAAAAGAGCGTGGGAGATCAGGTAGCCACGTTGGCTTCTCTGTCCGCCTTAGCTGCGCTGACTGATGGACAGCCAGACTTGTTCGATGCAGATGGCAAGAACTTCCTTTTGGACGTTCTCAAGAGGTACCATGCTGATTCTTCATTGACACGAGCTGCCATCTCCGCTGTGCGTCATTCTTGTTTGAAACATGAGCAGAACAGACAGGATTTGGTCAAAGCGGGCGTCCTGCCTTTACTGACAAATGCCATTAAACAGCACAGTGGATGTGCCGAGGTGGTCAAGGAAGCCTCTGGAGCTCTCAGGATCATGACCTTTGACGATGATATCCGTGTTACGTTTGGGCATGCTCATGAGCACGCCAAGATGATTGTTCTCCAGCACAACGGCCTGAAAGTCTTAATTGAGTCTGCAAAAGGTGAGACCGGCTAATCTCTACAGTGCATACAAGACATTAAAGCATGCACAAAATAAATGTTACCAACTCAGTCATAGAGTTTAAAGTATGGTGGGAAGTGATGATAGTGACCCCAAGTGGACAACAGTAGTACAAGCGCCTCCCGTGCACATTTGTTTGTTGAATAATGCAAAATCAAGTTTTAGTAGATCACATGGCATATCAATGGCATAACTACGAGAATAATCACTTAAAAATATATTCAATTATTTCAGCCCTAATGATGATGGTTTGATTCTTCATCTTTGGAGTGACGTCCGTGGAAAATAGACAATACCTTTCCTCTGTGTCATCTTGTGGATGTCTTATTTTCTTAATGTAATTTCCACATGTCTTTCTACCTTCAGCTCACGATGACAATATCTCTGTTTTGAGTGAGCTGTGTGCCACCTTGTCCCGTTTGGCCGTAAGGAACGAGTTCTGCCAAGACATTTGTGACCTGGGTGGACTGAAGCTCATTATGACACTGCTCGCAGACAGCTATGAGTCAGCGGTACAAACATAGAGGTTATAGATGTCTGTAATCCATGAACATTGTCACCGAGCTTCTTTTTTCCCCTCTCAGGAGTTGGTGCGGCAGGTCCTGAGTGCAATACGAGCTGTCGCGGGAAATGATGACGTGAAAGATGCGGTGGTTAAAGCGGGTGGGGTCCAGCTCATTGTCATTGCCATGAACAGACACGTGACAATCTCTGCTGTAAGCCATTGCTATGAATTGTATGTGTTAGGGCCTGACTGATATGGATTTTTTTTTTTTAAAGCCGATTGCAATATTTGGCAGAATACATTTCCGCTAACCGATTAATTAGCTGATTAATTAAAAAAAAAAAAAAAGAATAAAATAATGTGTATTTTGGTCCCTTAATGCTTACAACAGTACAGGTGTGAATTATAGGCAAATCATTTGACTGTTTGACTTTACTTTGACCTAAAACGTTCTTTTAACAACAGAGAGAAAGGTCGGAAAAATGGCCATATTTTATTATTATTATTATTTTTTTTACTCAGTGGTGTTTGGATTTCCTTTGTCTTATGTTGTAATGTGTCTATGTTCCAAAAAATTGCATTTTCATCTGATTAATCAGTCGGGGCCCTGTTATTTGCCACTTAGGACTATACAATAGAAATTCTTTGTTCATATAGTTCATCCATTTTATATCCTTATTCAGGTGTGTGAGCAGGGCTGTGCATGCCTTTCCGTCCTGGCTTTACGGAAGCCCAACAACTGCAAGGTCATCATGGAGGAAGGAGGAGCCTTAGCTGCCGTGCAGGCTATGAGGTCACATCCCGGTATTGTTCATGTGCAGGTAAGCATAACATGACTGATCACCAGGCAGTCAGTCGCAGGGCACATGGAGACTCACAACCACTCACACTTCATTTAACTTCAAATGTAAAATGAGACGCTTAACGTGTCCTTTTCTACCTTTTATAACCAGAAACAGGCATGCATGCTGCTGAGAAACCTAGTTTCACACCAGCCCAACTACAGCCAACCAATTTTGGACATGGGTGTGGAGGCCCTCATATTGCAAGCGCTACGGACCCACCAAGACTGCGGCGACGCTGCTAAGGCTGCCCTCAGGGATCTGGGCTGCCAGGTGGAGCTAAGGGAGCTGTGGACCGGCAAACGTGGCGGCATCACTAACTGAAACAAGAGGAGAGCGACCATGAAACGCGATGTAATATTATAGTAAATGTTCCTGAAATTATTTCAGCAAAACAAACTACAATCTGAGGAAATGTGGCAATCGGCATTATGTTTGAGTGGGGGAAACACCGTCGACTAAATCCACAAGGAAAGTTCCTTTTCACTTTCCTCTATTGTATTCAAATTTGATTTTTTTATGAAGTTGGCTTACTTGAAGCTCCAAGTTGCCAAAAGTCAATTCATGTGAATATGCATCATGTTCACCGTCTTGGAATATGGTTTTTATTTGACCGTTGTGTAATCATGGTGAAGCCTTTGTCTATCAATGCCATGATAGTTGTTATGCATGTCTTTTATTCCTTTTTGATATATTGTTTGCACATAATGTATCTATAACACACTGGTGCATCACGGATGAATATGCATAGTTTTTAAAAAGTCCTCTACCCTTTTTTTTTTAAATGAGAAACATCTCATAGCACACCACCAAAATAAAATGCCACAGAAGATATATGTGGTAGACTGAAATTATATGAATCTCATCTCAATGTATTCACAAATTAATTGTGAAATCTGGGTCTGTTACATTAAACACCAAACTACTTTTATGTTGTATGAATGACAATGGATTGATACACATAAACTGCACCTTCTGCCAACTACTGGAAGACGTATTGTTCAACCTGTCACTCTCCATCTCTGGCACAGATGAAGAAAAATACATTTGAAGTCTCGACGGTTGACAAAGGGTACTTGGATAGTGTGGTGTGTCAAATTTAAAAGACATTTACTCTGTACAGGGAAACAGTTAAAACTATGCTCACATTTGGGTGTGAGATTCAAGGTCAAACAAGTCCGAATTTTAATGCTCTGAACTCCTGTTGACGCCCCACCATCGGGCCTATCCGAACACGCTCAGCCCGAGTCAGACTACATTTCCCATAATGCATCTCCACTCGCCCTTGTCAACTTGACGGAGGGAGGGACGGCTTGGGCTGTGTTTGTGACAGGAGCAGCAGCAAGCATGGACGATGTCAACCGCTCCAAGTCGCCTCTGCGCGACTGAATGATAGAATTACTTACAAGTCAGCGTACATTTCACGCCGCAGAGTTGTCTTCCGTCTACCGCGGCGCATTTGCTCCAGTAAAAAAAAAAAATGAACACAAGCAGTTGTGTAGCAGCGAGCTAACGGCTCGCTAGCGTTATCTAACCCGATATCTGGCTAACTTGAATGCCGAAAGGCGGCTACTAGGAATACTAGTTTATGCTTGGACAATCCAACGGGGAGAAGTTTTCCAAAGCATTGGAAATTGTGCCGGTGTCAAATCGGGTAAGCAACCGGTTGTGTGTCATGCTGTTAATGTGTCATTTCAAGGCAGGTGACGGCACAAGGTGATGACTTGACGTCCGAAAGCCAAGAGGGTCTCCACAAAATTGAGGACAAAATATATATGAAGAACGTGCCCAGACATTATAAGTACAAAGTTAACGTGCTTGAGAACGCTTCCTTTACTTGTATTCCACGGTAGTGTGTCAGCAAAGTTCTGTGATCGCTTTTTGAGTCAAGTGGTTTAGGATTCGTTCCTCTCACCGCCGCGACTTGGATTGGATTCTCGTTCAAGGGAACCAAATGAAAAAGTTCAGAGTGAACTTTCCTTTATCTTTAGTGCCCGCTATACTCACATGAACTACCGAATAACTGTTGGAACTATTTAACGGATGCCTAAAAGATCTAGTGCACGGCTGTGGAGCCTTTTCTGCCAGATGCTGAAGAAAGTCTTACCACCTTGTCCAAAATGATCTTGGCTGCACCCACACAGGGTGGGCGACTTTGTCCAGCCAATGGAACAATGTGTGACTTGTTGGGGGGAAAGTGGCCTTCTTTCCTCCGCGCGTTCGTTGAATTTTGGACAAGGAGAATGTTGGTTCTTCAAATAAAGGCTGGAATCGATGAACAGTTTCTTCAAAGCTTTTAATAACAGAATATTCCGGGCACCCGCGAATTACAGACAATGGCTGCGGGTCACGAGTGCGAAGCAGGAAGAGATTCACATCACTTTTATACTATCAGAAGAGTGGTACCGAGGCACAAGGTGTGATATCATAACTTTCGTTTCTCCTAAACCGATTTTCAGCTTGGCGCATTCCAAAGTTTGTGCGTCTCCAGCAGGGAGTATTCCAATTCTAGGTGATGATTTCTTCAAGGACACCAAGCTACGCTGTGGGCATCGGAAAGTGATACAGTATGACTGAATATGAGCAGAATACAGACTTCAGACTCCATGGTCTTAACTGGATTCAACTAATAAGTGTGCTGAAGTCATTGATAGGGAAAGCCATACATATCAAGATGAAAGGTGAGGGCGATACAAAGTCCGCGCTCAAATAAAATCTAATTATGTGTGCCAAAGAAGCGTAATATAACAATGGCACAAACGACAGTTTTCAAATCCAAGCTAACCCAAAGTGGTGTGACCCACTCTTGTATCTTATCACTTGATAGTTTTGCCTATGTTGAAGGGGAAAAGTACTTTGAGCAGCTGATGAACACAACAAGTGGAAGCTTTGTATTCTCATTATTGAAAAAGTATATATAATTCCACAGGATAATAACAGAGATGGGAGATAGTCAGAACTTGCTCAGCAGTGATGTGAATTAGAAACAAAATGTGTGGGGACACTTCAGGGCCCAAGCTGCTCATGTCAGGATCTGGCTGCAAATTCTGTTGTAATGAGGCCAGTATTAGGAGCCCACTTTTCCACAGGAGCCCCTTGTTGGCTCTCTTCCTGGTTACCTCTCATTATCTTGTTCTGTTGATTCAACATAGCTTTGATCCTTTTTCAAACCAATTTGCAGACTCGGCATCGGCAGTCACCCTTAATGAAACATTGTATTGTCAAGTGGGTTTTGTGCTTAAATGGTTTTTAAATGCCAATACGGAAAACTCTTCGGGTTTAGTCAGAATTGAAGAGATTGCATTTCCATCGAAAATATTATAAATGGAACAAAAGAGTCAAACCTTTACCATTATAAAGCCTTGATTAAATATACAGGAAATGTTACATCAGCACTTTCAGTGGTTTAATTAAAGGCTCTGTAAAGAGAAAAAAAGTCAGCAGTGTTGTGAACAATCCTGTCAAATTTGAATGGTAAAAAAAATACCTTAACAGTATGTCTGTCATGTGAGTTGTGTGTTGTTTTAGTCGCTGATCACTTTTGTACAGCATGTTCTCCCTTTCATGCACCCTTCAACCCAATAGCATAATAAGCTGTCCACTGCAGTAACTGCTGTCCCTCAAAGGGTAAATTGAAGAAAGAATACAATCGCTGAACTGTTTTTTGTTTTTTTTTTTGTAAGAATGCACCCGACTACTTATTACACAGTCGAGCGACATCCGGGCTCCCAGTTAGAGAGAACTGCATATCTACCTCCATCTTTTAGTTTGATTATTGACTGTGAAACCTGTGCTGTCGCAATGAGGTTGGAGGCTTGAGAGGTTAAACAACACATAAATAAGTGATCACCTGCTAAAATGATGAGCTCGCAGAAGCTCACTACTGGCAAGTTTGACGATACTTTGCGTGGAAAGTCAAACCCGCGGAGCAAGCAAGGAACCGACACGGTTATTGTTCACTCGGCGGTGGCCCACCGGACACCTTTCACCGACAAGTCAACAGCGTTGCTCTTCAGATGTTATTTTGGGACGTCACTTTGTCCAGGGTCTTGTTTCCAAGTGGCTAAATGTATAACGGACACGCCAGTGAGTGATTCCATACCATAACAATTCAGCAGTATGTACTGTCATTAAGCGTTAATTCGTAAATCGTGGCCAGGTAGGCAAAACTAAATCCCAAATCTGTCGAGCCCTGTAAAAAAACGACCACTAAATATGAAGTCACCAAACAGCGACGACCTACTTTTTCGAGCAGATCTTGAAAATCACAGGTGTCAAACTCAAGGCCCGTGGCCCAGATCTGGCCCACCACATCATATGATGTGGCCTGCGAAAGCAAATCAAAGATGTAAACTTTCACGATGCTTGCTAAAATCTGTACCAAAATTTCAACTTCTCATTTGTAATCAATAATGAGATACTGTAAGCATTTTCTTGTTACCAAACCCCTCAATTCAACAACTTAAACAATAGGCGAAAAAAACTGTTATTCCTGACTTCTTTATATGGTTTCAGTCATAATGGCCCTACAAGGGAAACTGGAACTAAAATCAGGCCCGCGACAAAAATGGGTTTGACACCCCTGCTCAAAATGAAGATCAAACTTTGACGACATGTTTGAGTCCCTCTAAAAGCTATTTCTATCGTTTCGAAAAATAATGTAATCTCAAATGGTGCTGTGTCTAATTAAAAGTTCTTCCCCCATTGAAATGAAATGTGTGTTGCTTCTGACCCCTCTCTCTTCTCTTCAGCTCACAGAGCGATTGCCCTCCCGGTGGTGGGATTCATGAATGCGCTCCGAGGAAGCAGCGGTGTCTTACTGGTAGTCCTCGGGCATGGGGAGTGGAGTCCAGGATCAACGTGCAGCACTCGCCCACGGAGAAGTGCTGCCGCGGGCCTCCACTCAGTCAGAAGTGAGTGAGTACACGGTCGGGATCATGACATGCTCATTTTCTCTTTGAGCGCTTTCTTGAATGGCTCTGAACATCAACTCCCAGCATATGTGGACAAACTCCAGAATGGTAACGAATGACATCACATTACCTTTGAAAGGAAGCGCCGGATAGTTTGAACTTTCGAGTATTTTAGATTTGCCTTTGGTACATTTACTAGCTATTTTTTGGTAGCATTCTGCCCCAAAACTCTCACGGGTAGCGAAGCTGCTGTGTTATGTATATTATGTCTGACTGGTTATTTTTTCTGGAAAATTGACTGTGAATTTGTGAAGGCCATCCCGTCGGATTTGTCAGCTTGCCCATCAGATGCCATCAAATCATTCTCGGGCCAACTCCTATTTAATAATCTACAGCAATCCAAACAGAAAATGGTTTCCGTACCCAGCAGGTGTTTGAGTGAACTCAAAAGGGACCCTTTCCTTGCCGCACAGGGCCTGAAGCAGACTCGCTCTGTCCTCAACTCGCTCTTCTCGGGGGCGTTAGCGGGAGCTGTGGCCAAAACTGCTGTCGCGCCGTTGGACAGGACTAAAATCATTTTTCAAGGTAAACTGGATGCCGGGCAGGTCAAAATGCGGAAACTGTGTCTTAATGTGACTTGTAATCTATACAGCTCCATTTCAATATTTTAGTGAGGGGAGCATTAAGCACTTGAGTCAATATGGTTGCAGAAGTGTGCACACCCGCATATAACTTGATCTGGCGTTTTTACACCATTTATCACGCACTCATTTGTTATATCGCCAAAAAACACGCGTTTCAACAGAAGTGTGCAGAGTTTTTATGTCAACTGAATTTCACAAAAAACTGAGTTTGAACTATGTTTTTTTTCCCCCCCCAAGTGTCTTCAGCAAGATTCTCTGCTAAAGTAAGTTTGAGTTGATGAAGTATTGACACCACAATATTCCTCTCGAGCTCGTCATTCATAATCAGTATGACAACAAGTGGAAAAGTAAGCTGCTGCGTGTATTTCAGGAGGCCTACAGGTTAATCTACCGCACATACCTGACGGATGGCTTCTTCGCGCTGTGGCGCGGAAACTCCGCCACAATGGTGCGAGTCATTCCGTACGCCGCCATCCAGTTCTGCGCGCACGAGCAGTACAAAAGTCTCCTGGGTGACTACTACGGCTTTCAGGGGAAGTGAGTGTGAGCCTCAAAACATTGCGTACACACACCGTTTATTTATTACAATGAAGTTCGGGTTAGTGTAAAGCTGATGTTTTCTGGTTTGGTGTTTTGATCCAGGGTCCTCCCACCGCTCCCGAGGTTACTGGCCGGATCTATGGCCGGCATCACTGCTGCCATGTTGACGTATCCTCTGGACATGGTGCGAGCTCGAATGGCTGTGACACCGAAAGAAATGTAAGGCCACTTTAAACCGTAATCACCTAGTGACCTGCGTACAGAAAAGATCATCTGAAATGTCACCATGACAACAGTTGTCAGGAATATTCAAAAGAAATCAATACCGCTATATGCAGTGTAAATATTGTTACGGTATTTTCCACACTAAAAGGCGCACTGGATTATGAGGCGCACCTTCAATGAATGGCGTATTTTGTAATTTTTTTCATACATTGGGCGCACTGCATTATAACACGCAATCTACAATGCATCCACCAGATGGAGCTACGCTCAAGCAAACACAAACAGAACGATCAGATGTCAGTAAAACTTATTTAATGAAGCAGCGACATAGTTCACTTAACCATCAGCAAGTTATAACATTGATTCGTTAACGTTGAACTCTCTTGATCGCCTTAAGTTCGAACTCTGCGTTGTCAGCATGTCTCGAGCAAGGAGCCATTTTGGGTTTGAAATATTACCGGAATGACCATACACAAGGCACATCGGATTTTAAGGCGCTTTTAAGAAAATGGAAGGCTTTTAGGTGCGCCTTTTAGTGCGGAAAATACGGTAATATAAAAAAAAAAAATAAACAGTGCTTGTCTATTGTTAGGTACAGCAACATTTTGCATGTGTTTGTGCGGATCTCCCGGGAAGAAGGACTGAAGACCCTGTATCGAGGTTTTACGCCCACTATACTGGGCGTGGTCCCCTACGCTGGCCTCAGCTTCTTTACCTACGAGACGCTGAAGAAGCTTCATGCAGGTAGAGTATATAAGAACAAGAAGAACATATCTCACCTCAGTCTTTGTGTTTTCGGTGTCAACATTGCTTTGCCGCCATAACTTTTGATGCGGTCCCCTCCGACGCAGAGAGAAGTGGGCGCCCGCAGCCTTACTCGTATGAACGGCTGGCTTTTGGGGCCTGTGCGGGCCTCATCGGTCAGTCGGCGTCCTACCCGTTGGACGTGGTACGGCGGCGCATGCAGACGGCGGGGGTCACGGGTCACACGTACGGCACCATCCTGGGCACCATGAGGGAGATCGTGTCCGAGGAGGGGGTTATCCGAGGACTCTATAAAGGCCTCAGTATGAACTGGGTCAAAGGGCCCATTGCAGTGGGGATCAGCTTCACCACCTTTGACCTGACTCAAATCCTCCTGAAGAAGCTGCACGAGATGGGCTACGCATCCCGGTAATGGCGAGAAAATACTTGTGAATGTGATGCCTTCACTGGGAACTGGGAAGAGTGAGCGAGGAATGAGTTTTGTGGCAGTCGAGGCAAACACGCACATACTCGCAGTCAGTGGATCATGGGTCCTAACACGCGTGCTCCACAAAAGATGCGACTCAGCGTCTGCATGCGTTCTTGTCATGCGGCAAAGTGCAAATATGCTCTCTGGTTGTTGTCTGTACTCGCGTGATCGCAAAACCTGAGACGGCGACCGAGGGTGTAAATGTCACTGACACGCCGAGGAGCTTCCAGTTGCCTTCTACAGCAATGAAGGCTGCCATTTATTTACTGTCCACTTTGTAGATTCTGTCATATATGAGATTAGGCCTTAAATAGGTTTGATGTGGAATAATAAGATATTGAACTAAATTATATTCCAGTGCCATCCCAAAGTGACTGAAACATTTCGATCAACTTTTAACATTTTGCTTCTTGCAGGGCTACATCATATTGGGGTGGGGGACGCATGCGATTTGCAATATGGGTACACTTTTTGATCTCTGAAACGACAATGTTAGCGTTTATATACATCGATTCCACGAATGATACCAAAGTTTTGTGGCACAGGATAGCTGTGGATGAGATACTGGGTTAATATAATGACGCACAAGAATTCTCAGACTAGGCCCGGTCTCACATTAGCGGGCATTTTAACATTTCAGTTGAAGATGTGATTTTTATTTTTATTTTTTCCTTCTGGCTGACTTATTTCATACATGTGAAACATCTTCAGTGAAGAGGCATTAGCTAACTATTGTCTGTCACTTTGGCACATTGTTTTTTTTTTCTTTCAAAGTCACTTTTAAACGTGAGACAATCTTAACATAGCTGCTTCATCCCTTCAATATTTATTGTGTGACATGGAATCGACAAATGTGACTGATTAATATATCAACTTTGAAACACAACTTGAATTTCTATTGATCACACTGGGGAACGTGTTTTGTTGAGTCGGGTCTGACAGCTGTTTTGAACTTATTTTTGGTTGCGGGATCTGAAACTGATCTCAATTTTTCTCTTGTCACATCAACTTTTTGAGCTATCGTATCACTGTTTTCTTGAGAAAGTATTCAGTAAATGCGTATGTATGTAAACAAAAACACTACGATGGAAAACTGCATAAAGCAAATTTCCAGCGGTATGCCCATGGTTGCAAGGTTAAGAGAAAAACCAAGACTAACTTTTTTTTTTCCCTTTCAAATCGTTCGTTCCTCAGCGTTACCAGTAACTAAGCAGCACTTAGACGACCACATTTACTCTAAATGCCATAGGAAATAAAAAGTTGCCTAAATTTGAGATGAAAAGCCATGATGATACGATAACATGACTCATATTTTTCAAAATGTACTTTATTCTTGTGATTTATATATGTGTGTGTGTGTGTGAGATGTAAGATCAGATTTATATAATACATTAAAATGTTATCACAGCTTTAAATTGCTACAAAGGTACGGAGGGAGCAGTAAATGTTTAGTAAATGTTATATTTGAATTATTTTGTGTACCCCAAAGTCACAACAGACCCCATTTTGAGAACCCCTTAGTTGATAGAAATATGAAGATGACACATGGAATGCCTTTCGGTCTCAGCTCAGCAGCTGCAAGCTCACTGAACATCTCAGTCGTGTCTCTTGAAGTGCCTGGCGAGGGAATAGTCACCCTTCGACTATGACTGAGCTTCTTTCACCAACTGTTTGGAAAGTTGATCTTTTTTTTTTTTGTTTGTTTCTTTTTGATGGTCCCCTGCTGAGGGTTGTTTGTGGTTAGTGGAGGTTCATAAGGCCTCTGAGTTATTGTCATTCTTCAGTCCAGTTTTTCTACCGAGGTTTTGTAAGCCTGATAACCCACTAACAGGCTCTGGCTGCGTGGGACAAACACGCGTTGGGTATCCTTTCATGCAGGTGTGTTGTCAGGGATCTGTAAATGTCTAACAGTTGAAACATCTCCTCGGGCATCCACAGCAATCACGGCCTGTCATGTTTGCATCCTCTCCGCATTGTCTCGCGACAATTTCGTTTTGTCCACAGTGGCCTGAAACAGGGCTGGCGTGGCCGGTGAGAACGTAGTGTAAACGTAGTTTGTGGGGACATGAAAATAAAAATAAAAAATCTGTATTTATGCTGACTTCATTTGGTGGGTAGGAGGGCATTTTTAATAGACTCGGTGGAATACTAAAACATGAAAATCCTGACAATTTGAGTGATGAACCATTTTAATGTTCAGATATCCATAATAATTGTTTTAACACAATTTCCATACCTCAATGTGCAGAGTATTGTTTCAAGTGCAGTGGTTGTTCAAATACCCGCTTTTTAAGTTCCATTGATTTGTGCCATCTGAGCGTGTGTGTATAATGCGTACCTCATCTGCACACTGCATTCATATTGACTCAACTTCTCTATATGACTGTTTTTAAAAGTCAAATAAAACGAGTACGCACTCTTGGAATGCCTCCTCTTTCATTGTAGTGACCCATATTTCTCAAGTTTCGTGGCGGTCAGACAAATGACGTAGCTTAATGTTCAGCACTAACTCAGTCCTTGTAGCTGCCACGCTGTAAAACCGCACAATTTCTTTTCCACCCAATTGAATTAAACGTTCAAACTGTACTGTTACAGTGAATTATTTGGCTGTTTGTATTTTAAAATGTGGAACAATATTCCTTTAAATTCAGTTTTGTTTGTATTTATGTACTGTAACTTAGAAGTACGACACATTTTTTTAGACCCTTATATATCCAGGTAAGGCACTTGAGAACTGATTGTCATTTGCTTTCCCTACTGAAAAGAAACGCATTTACAAAATATTTATCGAAGAAATATATACTTTATATGGATTATGGGATGATTTAGTGGGAAAACCAACAAAAAAGAGTGAAGCTTGGTAACTGCGAAAAATATCCACTAGAGGGCACTCCAATCTCGGAAATGTATTTATGATGTGCAATTCCAAAAACGGTCGCTAGATGGTAGGGTAAGCACAGTGCTTCGTCCCTGTACGCGAACGCGAGCCGACTCGCATTTGTTGGTGTGACGCATGAACTTGAACTTTGACCGTGAACGCACCACAGGAGCGCAAAGCTGGAAACTAGGATTACAGTAAAAGTACCAAATTAATCGCTGAATGAGATAATAACTGTTATTTTAACTACCACGTTTTTTATTGATTCGGGGCCTTTTGGTCACTTTACAAAAATAGAAATAAAAATAGATTTTTTTTTTCACGTTTACGGCACATTAAATGCAACACACGTGACTCTGAAGCAACTTCACAGCTTTACAAGCTAATAATGTGCTCGTTTTCATTGACCACGAGTGGAGAAATGCTATTCTTTTGGTTCTCATCAAATCATTTTACTGAGGGTGTTTTAAAACAAGAAATGGAGCCCCCCCCCCCCATCCCCTAAAAAGTTAATAATTTAAAAAAAAAAAACAGGAATTTGGGGGTGGGTTTGCTGGGACTCGCAGATTGAAGAGGAAAAGTGAAATAATGGTAATAAAACGTAAGAAGACGAAGTGCGTGAGAAAGGAAAATAGAACTGAATGAATGCAGGCTGGCTCTGCCTCCCTTTGGCATCTTGCCAAATATCTATAGCAACCGCATCCTTTGATACACACGCCTCCATCTTGGTCTTCGTGTCCTTCCTATCCCAAATAAAAGTTCTGCTAGCGCCCACCCTTTTTTTTAACAGTCCGGATCTATTTTATTCCCCATTTGTTCACTAAATGATCACACAAAGTCAAAACACGTTGTTCAACTTAATCATTAATATCATTCAATAGTATAATTGATCATATACATCAACTATATAAATATTGTATACACCAACAACCAATAACTGGAAAAATATTTCGTAACTGGATGCCTTTTTACTCTAATAGCAACTCTTTTACAAATTTGGTGTGACCTACTTTTTCGATTTTCAGGATCTTATCATTTCCGACTGGAACGCATACAGTATGAATTTACAATATAAAAAAAAAATTATAAAAAGATTTGAAATAATAAATGCATATTGTGGATTTGAACATATTTCTGACTGACAAATATTTATTTTCCCATGCGCCCCCCCCCAAAAAAACGACACTTAATTCGAATTAATTCTATTAACTCAGATACACCACTGCTAAATGTCTGAATTTTGATTGCCGTGTATGTACTGTAGATATTTGGAAAAACCTTGTGGAATTTGCATTGATGTGAGCTCTGAGCAAATTCACTGCAGCGTATTGGTCAAAACCAAAATGATTTTTATTGACAAGACACGTAGATTTATAAAGGTGGTAAACACAGCATGTTTTAATTGAAAATCAATGAAAAAAAATTCTTCAACACAAAGTCGATGAAGTGAAGGTAGTCGGTCACCATTCAATGGAAAAAAATAAATACAACATTGACACTTATCACATTTTATTTGCCGTAAAAACAGTGCAAGACACACCTAGATTATTTGCAGTGTATTTTAAAATGTACACACAACACAGACATATTTATGTTCTTTATTCAAAACAGCAGGATAACACTGTAATGCAGCCACAACCTTAACTAGGAATCCTTGTTGTTTTCCGGTATCACGTCCTGCAAAAAAAAAAAAAGACAGAGAGACAAAGTGGACATGAGTGAGGCATGGAAAAAAATTATGATTACCGAGACAGTTTTCAAAATGAAATTGTGTATGCATGCAGAAGGGACTCCCCCTTGTCATGACCAGCAATATGTCTGACTTCGAGTCCATGCCACGCCACCCTTGA
Source organism: Hippocampus comes (assembly GCF_001891065.2). NCBI lineage: Eukaryota > Metazoa > Chordata > Actinopteri > Syngnathiformes > Syngnathidae > Hippocampus > Hippocampus comes. Next base: position 2,491,547 of record NW_017806235.1, read on the forward strand.
GCCTCAAGTGTGGACTGCCAAGAAGTCTCCCAGTCACCCGAGAGTTGCCCAATGACACCCGAGGGAAATGACACACCCACCCGCATCCCAGACACGGTAAGAGTCTGCTTTGGCACCGTCACCGCACGGCAACCCGACAAGCCAAGAAGCCTTTTATAGTTCAGAGTTACGTTGTGTAATAAAACAATATTTTTCATGGAGATTCACTCGACGGGGAGTGAGGAATAGGATGAAGGTAGTTATGGTTGAATACAGTCTCTGGATAGGTGCAATGCTTCAGACATGGAGCAATTATGAGAGGCCGGAGGGCTCTCCAGAGCTCTTCTACTGCCCACGCTGTCCCGACCAAATGTTTAATGTATGCACTATTGTCGTCCACAGATAGCCGCTTGCAGACAGTGAAACATTGATCGCCGGCCTGAACATTGGGTACACCTACAGATGCATTCGCGGCCATCAAATAATAATAATGTGCACACAACATACCAATTTGTGGGCGGGAAGGAGGTTGTAGGTGCTCACAAAATACAAATTGGTGGCCATTATATTGGAAAAGTGTGCACATGAAATACTCATTTGTGACCACACTGCATACCTCAATATTATATAACGTGCACAAAATTCTTCTTCGTGACCGTGAAGTAGGTAAACTATGCACACCAAATGCTAATTTATGGCCGCAAAATACTGTACGGATCAATTATTGTCCACTGTGCGCACAAAATACACATTTGTGGCCTCGAAGAAGGTTTTACAAGTGCCCAATGCACACATTTGTGGCTACGAAACAGGTATGCAGTTCAAATTTTTATTTTGTCCACACGTTACTCCAACAGTATTTCTTAATTCCAATTTCGTATGGTGTACACACTACATACTTATTTCATGTCCAACGCAAGTGATACCTATTTCGGAGCCTCAAAATAGTATTTTATGTGTACGTGATACCAATTTTGTGAGCTCCAATGAGTATTTTGCGCATACATGATACCTACTTTTGTGATCTCATGACTTTTCACTGAGATGAGAGTAAAATATCCACAGGAGAACATAAATTACCGCCTCACATTTTACACTGAAGAGAGTTGTGGGCGGGGCCACATGTACTGTACTCTTGGGTGAAGAGATTTCGATGTATTCTGAAGATTTGCTCCCACTCTAAGTAGCCGGGCGATTGTACTCCAAAAATGTTGAAATACAACTCAGTTAGAGGAAAGAAAAAACGGTGACTGTGTAAAAATGACTACCAAATTTCACTGTGTGCGCACATTATGCCTCCAGTATTTCGTGACCACAAATTAAAGGCCTCGAATTAGCATCCTGTGCTATCGACTGTATATTGCGGCCGCTAATTTTCCTCCCCGTGTCATTAACCCTTTCAGGGACAGCAGTTACTACAGTGGACGGCTTATCATGTTACCAGGTTACAGGGTGCATGAAAGGGGGTTAATATAGGATGATTATTATAGTTGTAATGCAGTGGTGTGGATCTTCACCGCTTTACACCGAGAGCTGATGCGAATATTTTGCTGCCTCACTTGTGTAGCTGAATAAGGTAACCGTAATATTAGGACCCAAAAAATAAAAAAGAAAAAAAGAAAAAAAAAGAAAATGCGGCGCAGTTCCACTTCATCCAAACTCCAAGCAGCTTCTACAGGACAATTTACAAGGTGGCGAGAGTGAGATGCGTAAAGGTTAGATCGTGATGAGATAAAGTGATGGCTGGATGATGTCGCTGCTCGGAGGCAGTAAGAATAATGCCAGCGCGGGGAAATGAGCACACGCTCACACACACACGTAGAAGGTCAGTAGAGGTGGATCGACTATTTACCAGCGTGACTTATTGGATATAGCAACGCACACAAAATCATCCAGTGTTGCTCTCGTTAAATCAATGTCCCTCTGACGGTGTCAGTCAAAAGCGAGCAGAATTCATGTTTTGAAAAGCAAAATATGTGATGCAGCTCTGATGATGATGATGTCATCGCAGGTGTCGTTCATGTGTCGGTCCATTTTTCAGGAACGACACTGTGATTTAGAAAGTTCAGTCATTTCACGTTGGCGAGAGTTCAAATTATTATTTGGTCTAGAGTTGAAATGGTTTTGGAATTGGCGCTGATTCTCTTCTCTTTACACACACACACACACACACACACACACACACACACACACACACACACACACACACACACACACACACACACAGACACGCACACACACACATTCACACGCACACACAGACGGACTCACAGACGGACACGCGCGCGTGCACGGATTTTCCTGCTCCCTTACACGCGTCGTTACGGTAAACCCCCACCGTGTCGTTCATGTGTCGGTCCATTTTTCAGGAACGACACTGTGATTTAGAAAGTTCAGTCATTTCACGTTGGCGAGAGTTCAAATTATTATTTGGTCTAGAGTTGAAATGGTTTTGGAATTGGCGCTGATTCTCTTCTCTTTACACACACACACACACACACACACACACACACACACACACACATTTTTTTACTGACATTGTGTGCGTGTGACAAAGACGTTTTGGCGGCCCCTCATTATAAATACATGTCATTGGATCACAGCTCGTGTGAATCCCTGAGTCTGCTGCGCTCTAAGTGGCCGTGACTGAGCCCTGAATGGGTGGCCAAGTGACAGCTACACCAAAAGAGCCAACAGCGTGTGTGTGTGTGCGTGTGTGTGTGACAGTGACATCACTCTGCAGGATGCACCTATCCATCATGCGGCGACACATGTGTGTGTGTGTGTGTGTGTGTGTGTGTGTGTGTGTGTGTGTGTGTGTGAAGGGAATGCCGTGTCCCCCCCACCTCCAAGATGCGTCCAGCCTATGGGAATGAAATCTTCCCAGCAGGACACGGTCGAGCTTTGGCTGCGTGTGATACACACATATGCAGACACTTTATTAGGTACAGTGTCCCCCCCACTATATCGCAGGTCATCAGTCGAGCTCCCCTCTACAGTACACTGCAGATTTTTAACCAATCGTTTTTTTGATGTGTTTTTACAGTATGCAGTCCAAATGTAGCGAAGCGCGCCTTCATTGTAGTGACACGTCATGCCGCAGACATCCCGTCTAGTGAAAAAGAGTCCCTCCAAGGCAAAACCTTCAGGCTTCTGCTAGAAATAGTCGTCGTTCCCTACAAAGCAGAGAAAATATATGCCCGTGAGTATTTTTCTAAGTGTTGCTGCTCCGTGTGTGTGACAAGAGACAAGAGAAGAATATCAATACTAATTTCCCGTCAGTCTGTCTAAGATGTTACACATTAACGTTTAGCGTTAAGCTAGCTGACTTTTGTTCGGTATTTGAACGTGATTAGCTGTTTTGTTTCATGTGTGGCGGCACGGTGGGCGACTGGTTAGCGCGTCGGTCTCACAGTGCGGAGGTACAGGGTTCGATTCCGGCTCAGGCCTTCCTGTGTGGAGTTTGCATGTTCTCCCTGTGCCTGTGTGGGTTTTCTCCGGGTACTCCGGTTTCCACCAACATTCCGAAAACATGCATGGCAGCTTAATTGAACCCCTTAAATTGTCCCCGAGGTGTGATTGTGAGAGCGGATGGTTGTTTTGTCTTTGCGTGCCCTGCAATTGGCTGGCAACCAGTTCAGGGTGTCCCCGAAGACAACTGGGATCGACTCCAGCATACCAGCAAACCCCCTCATGAGGGTAAGCAGATTAGAAAATGGATGGATGTTTTATGTGTCAGCTTAACAGTTAACTTCAACCAGGAGTGACACATAAACAGCATGAAGCATGCAGGAAAACTGTGAGCAAGAGAATGAGAACTTGTATTATTTTTTTGGGAAAAGTGTAACCTCACGGCGGCTTGTGGCATTCGACCAAGTGGAAGACTGAAATGATGAGTCGCGTACGCGCGAAAGAAATGTGGGGCAAAAAGTTTCTCGCTACCTCAACAACAAAGTCGAGCCGGTTCACATCGACGGCTGGAACAACGTGCTTGCGCCCGCGTGCTTTTTTTGCGTGTTCAAAGAGCTCGCGCTATCTCATTTTGCAGGCAAAAAGTGCCTCTCTCCCAGTGGAACCGCAAACCAGGCCACGCTATCGTTAGTTGCTTCGCCGTCAGCCTCGCTCCTCGTTCGCGTTCCCGTATTTGAGTCAAAGATTGCATCTCACTGGCGGGTACAACAAAGTAGTCCCCATGGCACCTTACTTTGACTTCAACCTTGAAACCACAGTGATAGGACCTGGACTCTCAACTCAATGTCAGCATTTATTGATCATCATTAACTCCACGCGTACGATGGAAGACGATGATGCACGTGGCACAAAATCTCATCATTAGCAGTGTTATTCATGCTGATGATCTCAGCCCAAAACTGGAAAAAAAAAAGTCATATGGAAACATATCTCTGAAAAATACACAATTTGCATTTAACATAAGTGAAGCAAGATATTGTTTTTTTTGTTTTTGTTTTTTTTTGCACAAGCTGCTGCATGCCTCTTGAAGTACTCTGCTACCACAAAATATTTGTATATTTCTCACACATTTTTTTTTTTAGAGTGGATATGAAAAATCGACACCCTGGTTAAAATAACAGGTCATTTAGGTATTAAAAAAAAGACACCAAGTTTCCATCATTAAAATCATCCAGTTTAGCACATTTCCCCTACATGTACTTGGGAGATTTTGTTGTCATTCTGCAGTGAAACCAAGGGTGGAACTTTTTGGGCCATAATTCTAAAAAGTAGTCGATGCAACCACGTCACTGCTCATCCCCAAAAGTAGGCCATGACCCAATATGTTTTTTTTTTTTTGGTTTGTTTGTTTTTGTTTTTTTAGGCCGATGCTAATTCTGACATGTGATCCAATATTCATACGTAGCAAAAATCCCTCGCAAAGATCATCATTCGCTTCGATTGACTCTTTCGGATCGATATTCATTGAACAATGTGCACTTTGCAGAGGTGTAGAACGGTACTACATCATACTGAGCGCTTTTGTCATAGTTTGCTTCCTCAGGAGATACAGCATTAGATGCAACTCTCAACATGATGTAGCACACTGTAAACCGCAACCACAACTATAAATAGACTGTTCGATTTTACAGTGAAGTGGCGAGTGGATGTCCCCGGATTGATTGGATTCATAGGTTGAACGTTATGATCACGTATATGCGTCATATCAACTGTGTATGATAGGCACGATTAAAATCAAGGAGCACCACGGGAATATACAGCTCTGATGGTGACGCGAGAATGCTACGCTGTATGGAATGGGAGGTATGTGGAAGAAAGTACATAGTTAAAATCCCCCCCCCAAAAAAATAAAGAGAGGCAACACAATGAGGAAAAATGTGAAATGGAGAATAATAGAAAGCCTGCGAGGGGAAAACGAGAGAATGAGGGACAAAGAGAGATTTGAGCCTTAAAAAAAAAAAAAGTGTCAATGCCGAGTCTCCTTTAGGCATGAGTGAGAAACAATGAGGCCCCCGTGGTGTGCGAATGGTCGGGGGAAACACGGATACAAATCACGCCGGCACACACACACACACACACGCACTTGCACACACACCACACGGAGGCCCGAGCCGTGCCAGTGAGACAGGTCTATGGGTCTATTGAGGGAGCTGTCCCCCTTTTCTGCGGAGCTAATGAAGCCTGCGGCCACAAGCATAAAGAGAGCACAGAGGTATAGGCCGTGCGCTTCTTCATCTATTCACTCGCTTCCTTCCTTGGGCACCAGGCGCGTTCAAAATGAGCGAAGGAAGCCGCGCGTGCGTACAACTTTGGCGGAGCAACATCGTCTCTCCATTTTACAAAACACTCCGCGGTGTCAAAATACGTCACTGTTCCTCCTCAGTTGAGACTTGAATACGTTTCGTGCTGCCTGGTTATTATTATTGTTGTTGTTATTTACGATGCTACATATGTGCACATGTACAGTATATACAGGCAAAGTGAAACCAACTGTACTCACCTCGCAGCCCCCCCAAAAAGAAAAAAATTAATAAATTAAAAGCAGACCTTTTAAGAAGCAAGGAAGCATGTGCTCCAATCATTTTCATTGTGTCAAATTTTACATTTCCAGTCACTTTTAAGGCTTTTCGTTTTCGACGATTTAACACTTCCTGACTCTAAAAACTTGATCTCACACTTCCAATAAAAGGAATATTGAATTTGAAACAGTGGATTAGAAAAAAAAAGTCCACACACTGCTGTTTAAATGTCAGGTTTTGTGATATTAAAAAAAATAAAAAATGAGACTGGTGTTCAGAAGGAACCAATGCACCCACCTGCCACCGTTAAAAGCGTCTCTGATTAACCCCAAATGAAGTCTTGATGTTCTCGTCGACTTTTCCTGACATTTTGTTGTTGTTTTCTGGCAGATGCGGGAATGTTTTAAGCTAACACTCACCGCTAAAATGTTCCTAATTCTCTCTACCTTGTTGAAGAGCCCAGTTCAAGTTGAAGAAAGGGAGTGCCAAAGCAATGCTGCATTCAAGGTAAAGTAATATATATTTCTTTTAAAACTGCACTGCATTGCATTATGTGATATTTTTTTGAAGATTGAACATCAGGGCGGATTACATTCAACCATGTAAATTTAATCTTTTAGCGCTGTAATTTTTATTTTTATTCTTTTACTTTTGTGAGCAATATATTTCGATGGAAGCAAGATTTAGTTTCTTTGATCATTTTTCATTTTCATAATGTTTCATTTTATATATAAAATTATATTCATATATATTTTTTTTTCCAGTTGTGGTGATGCTACACCTCCATCTGACCCCGTGCATGTCAAACATGCCGATGTGACTCCTCCTCAAGTCTCCACCCGTCCCTCGGAACGGCCAGATCGGACGAGCAGTAGACGGCGCTGCTTATCGAGCGGGGGCGGCCATTTCATTAGCATAACGCCAGGCCCAGACGACAAGCAAACAACCAGACTACCTCTTCAACTGGCCTTGACCTTTGAACTCTAGGGTCCTCATTCACCTGCTACAAGAGCAGTCTGGCTCTGTTCTGGCGGCATTTCCCACGCTCCGCACATTCCCAGTCCGTCGCAGGCTCAACATTTAGCCCAGACACAATGGAGATTTGCTTTGTGTCTCGTTGTCTGACACTTGACATCTCGCCGTATTGACTGCACCGGACAATGAATATATCCTAGAAGTATATCAACTTTATTTATATAGCGATTCTCACAGACGAGCCGAAACATATTTAAGCTTGCTGACAGGGTGGACATTTTGAACTAACGTCATCGCTCGATGAGCAGACGGTGGACCTTCACGTAGTGACACGATTCAGTTAGCAAACTGACTGTCTCGTGTTGAACCCATCTATTTGGAATATCTGAAAGGTTATGAATTCAATTCATGTTCGACTACGGCCGAGTGGACATGTTAAGCTTGACAACATTCAACTACGCACTTGATATGATGAAAATTACAACACGAATGTTTAAATATTTACTCTGCAACTCGTCACTCTTTCAGCCCCCATTGAAGAAAGACAAGCGCTGGTAAGTGAGGTCACATCGGCGGATTCTTCAAGGGGAAGTCACCCCACAATTAAAACAAATATGGTGGCTTGAATTTACTCGATTTTATTTTATCAAGCAGCTGCACAAAATAAAATCACCTGATCCACATTTTTTTTTTAAATTGATGTGTAGTCTATTTAAAAAAATGGACCTGCATCCAGATGATTTTATTTCATGCAATCACTTGCAGAAATAAAATTTAGTCAATTCAATTAAAACCTTTTTCAGTGCATCATGACAAATGTGGACATTTTAGGGACGTGCAAAATGTTCAATATGATCACGAAAATAGAATATGCGTCCTCGAAATGACTCTTTTGACTCATTTTAGCGTGAGTCTACCAATTTGGAGTGTTCACCAACTGTGGAGTAAGTCTTGGTTATGCCCAAAAAGGGCCTTCTCTCTTCAGTCAGTTGATATTTTAAAAAGCAGGTGACCACACAGTTGTTTCAGCGGGCATTCCAGTCAAACTAGACTGCTTTCATTTGTTTTTCAGTGAACTATACACTCAAGGACAGTATATCTAAAAATCCCTGGATCCATTTCCATATTGGTGCACACGAAGGGTAAACTCGTGACAGCCTTTTTCCCTTTCACTTCCTGATCGTTTGCAATTGGTCAGGAGCAAGAGCTCATTGGACGAATCCCAAGTGATGCGGCCAGCCTGAACCTCGGAGGAGTGTTATATGGAGGCATGTGGCACGAGAGCATCTTCCTAGTCTCTCGCTTGGATGGGGAAAAAATATATATAAATCCCTGGTGCCTTGCAGCATATGGACGCCCTTTGCCGCGTGATGCAAATGAGCAAGATGCAGACGCATGTTCACAAACGCAGACAAACGACCCACCCCCCCTCCATAACCCAGCCTCTCATTAATGGTCTACTAAAGCCAGACACCCCCAATAACCTCTCCACCAAGCACCCCCCCCACTCCATCTTTTGCTCCCCCACACCAGTCTACTCTCTCTCCAACCAGACATGCACCCCAAAATGCGAACCCCCACCCCCCTCCTCTTGCTCTTTCCTGCCACCAGCCATGTGATTCGCGTGACCGCCATTTTGCCTCAAAACTGTATCGCACAGCAGCTGCCTCGATGGGCAAATGCAAATAAGGGGCCGACACCCGTCGTGTGAATTAATGAGCCTGGAAATACGAATCGGCCAATCCGGCGCCGACATTTTATCAGTCATCGCCGCATTCTAGCCTGCAATTTAACTTCCTGGGATGCTTCCAAGCTACAAATTCTCCCCGATATATACGTTTCCACTCTCAAGCCCAGTCCCCCCCCCCCCTGCAAAAAAAAACAACCACCTCACGATGTGTTCACTGTCATGGTAACCAGACAACCACGTGCATGAAAATGAGTCTTTTGTGGGTTGTGTGTCTGGAGTTCGTTGAAGCCCGGCTAAATTACAGTGTGTGCTCAAATTGGTCAATGTTTTTATTTTTTCACAAATCTGTCCAAGTGCTCACTCCTCAGGTTCGTGAGTGTTATATTGACTAGTCTAATGTGTTGAAAGTGGATCGCTGACTTTGATAATACAATGTGAATGATTGAACAAATATGCGGTTTTTGGGGTATCCTGAAAAGTGATGATTTTGGAGATACGAGGATTCTACCCGACGTCAGAAATGTACTATTTATTTTATTCTCGCAGCGCTGTGAGTGTGTGTGTGTGTGTGTGTGTGTGTGTGTGTGTGTGTGTGTGTGTGTGTGTGTGTGTGTGCGTGTGCGTGTGTGTGTGAGTGCCGATGGACATGACAGAGAACTGTCTGCTTGAAAAAGAAAAAAGCTTAATCTTTCCTACAGTCCCATTTGCATGCAAACGCACACACCATATGGCACAGTTGGGCCGCCGCAGCCTTAATCTCACGTTAACCGAAAAGCTACAAAAACAACACGGATTAAAACAAACACTAACTGCCGTGATTACGTCTTGAAAAAAAACAAAAAAAAACACCTTCGTCCTTCTTGTTGTCGCCGCAAATTCATCGCAATTAGCGGCACGGGCCAGGAACAATTTGGAGGGTTATGCAAATGCAATTAGTGCCACATTTGTATCCGACAACAACTAAAGCCACACGCAGATGGCAGAGCGCTGAGACGCGCCCGCCATCTTTGGCAGAGGGAAAGTCAGGCGGCCATTTTGTCTGAAGCTGTGCCCATCTGGATGGCGGGGGGGG
>NW_017806235.1:2501434-2514512 GCF_001891065.2 Hippocampus comes
GGGGTGACACACACAAAATCCCTGTACGGCGATGCAGTGATGACGAAGGCAGCTATTTGTGATCGGAGCTCTGCGGTGTGCTCCTTTACTGCTGCGCGCTCCAAAGTTATCATCTGACTGTCGATCATCGTTTCGAGGCAGGTAATGAGGATTGTGAATTTTGTATAAAATACTTTTGTTTTGCAGAAGTTCCGAGTACATGTTATGTACGACATGGGTGTGTGTTCAAGCAGCTGAAAAGGAGAAGGATGGACGATGGTGGACAATGTTTTGTCTGAGGCCGCGTCTGTGAGAGGGAGTCGTAGCAACGTCCCCGTCAGTGGAAAGAGAGAAGTTCTGAGTGGATCCGGTGAGGGATTTGGGACCACTGATGACATGTTCATTACAAATTAATTTCAGTGAAGTTTGAATGCAAGTCATGAAGAATGTGCTTCACTCCCCTGACTGGCTCTGAAGGCGGGAATGTCTTCAAACTGGCTTTCCATAATCACTAAGGATACATTACAAATATCGAGTGTGTACTGGAGTTTATGCGTATTCTAAAGTTGAAGAGTGGAAGCAAATAAAGCCATTCGTATTATTTCATCTCTCACCCAATCGATAAGTCATCGGATAAGCTGTGCTGATTATGGAATTGGACTTAGTAGATTCTCAATATCTCTCATCCCCAGTGAGAATAGTAAGGAGGCCTAGAACCGAACCCTGGAGGACAACTTGGGATGTAATATGCTATTGCAGTGTTGTTCAGAGTGACATGCTAAAATGTACTTACCATTGGAATGAGAGGAAGTTACACCATCTCTGTGGTCGTCCTCTTTACTGTTTCAGTCCATTTTGTGGTATTGAACAACACATTTTGAGGAGGGGGGAAAAAACATGTCTCTGGTTTGAACGCATATTCGCTCACAATGGTGACATCAAACCAAGAATGGAGGGGAAAAAAATAAATATCAGTCTTTTTGTCAAATGGTTGCATAAATTGACAGCTGGGGATGGAAAGAAGTCAAAAGTCCCATCATGGTTTTGAAAGAAGGTGGGGAAGATGTCAGTCGTTTGCAAGGGAAAAAAGATGAAGAAAAAAAACTTTCCCTCTTGGCAGTGCTTCAGCATTCACTGTATTGGAATCATTTGGGTTGGGGTTGTAGAGGGGCAGAAATCCCCCTCGGCAAAACCACACACAGCCAAGTGGTCCAGTCCAGCTGAGAGGGGCCGCACGGGCCCGCAGGCCACAGCGAAGCAGAGGAAACCCTACTTCGAGGCGAGCATGCTTCATATTGATTTCTCCCGCAGAGGTGCTTTTAGCCTTCAGGGACCTTCTTCATCCTTCCCTGCCCACTCACGAGCTTCCTGCTCAGGCTTCATGGGCTGAGCTGGACCCCTGGATGGAGGTGCGGGCCACAGAAGGAGAGAAGCAAGAGCCCATGGCAATGATGATGAGCTGCACTGGGGTCTCGGAGTTCAGTCATCTACACGCATTCATCCAGCCTTGCAACCACCCACCCGTGTTTCCATCTGGAAAAAAAAAAAAGGAGTGTTTTACAAAACCTCACCTTTGGCATTCAGCATCCCTCCGTTCAATGCAAATGCAAATGCAAACAGTAACACTTTGATTAAAAATATGTGGGAAGAAAACACCAACTTGCTCTTTTGTAACCCGCCCCAAGGCGCCCACCGCTGCACACAAACAAATAAAAATGAGCTCTGGGTGCTCTTTGAAATGCACTCTGCTCATAGTGGAGACGTTTACAATAGAAGAGCAGAACAGAATCAAATACAACTTGTTGCAGAAACAATACAGCGGCAAATCTGTTGAGCAGCTTTCCGTTTAGCGGCACACTATATATTACTTCAAGTATTTTAAAACACACACACATATATGTATACATGAAGTATGTACAGTATTTAGAAAGAGAATCTCTGTCATCACTTAACATTTAGCTATTTTCGTTTAGCTGTAACTTAGCGAGCTAGCAAACATACACCTATTTAGCTTTAAAGCTATTTGAGCGATCAGCTATGGTCTCTTGGTCAATAAAATGTCACGTGATGGAAATGAACCAATCCGTTATGTTTTATCAAAGGTAGAATTAACCCGCGTATCCATTTGTTGCTATTCATACAACCGTGAATACCCACCGTCAGATTCCACACTGAATAATAAGTACACTCGTAAGTAAATTGAGACAAACTCATCACGAGGTGGTGTGCCATGAGGTTTTTCAAATGCAAAATTGGTGCGATGACTCCATGAAGGTTGGGAAACACTCTTCTAAATCATTTTGTGATGATGGTACAATGTCATCTTTTATGACTGTTCTTTTCTCTGGACAACAAATTGCTGCGAGCGACGTCTCAGCACAGCACACCTCCACATCCTCGTTTCTGTCAGAACAGGCAGCGAGCATCGCATTCAGCTCAGTGTGCCGTCATCCCGGAAAATTAATAGGACAATGAAGGTGGTGAGATAAAGGGACGGCGTTGCGATAGGGTGCTGGCCAATTTGGCTTGGCTGTTACTGTGCGTGCTTTCAAAAATAAAAGTGGGGGAGCAGTTGCCTCTTACTGGCCTTGGCCCAGGGAGTGATGTGGGGTGAAGATTCGGACACAATGCCCCCATTGAGCGGGTGCGCACATGGGTGTTAACTCCCCATTCCTTCACACACAATAGTCCCCCCCCATCACCTGCCTCACCCCCTCACCCCAACATTAGAGCTGGAGTAAGCGACAATGTTGGTTCAGGGCAGCCTTCCTCCGCCTTGCGAGAAAGAATGGAGACACATCAAGTTGGGAGAAAAGGAGGCTGGGGGTGGAGTACGTCGTGGATTGGCAGTGCCGTGACCCCGTGGCTTTGGACTTGACAAACAAAACAGAGATGTGTCCACGAACACAATCGCACGTTGGCCTTGAATAATTACATGCTTCCACAAGTTGACAAAGGTTGTGTCGACTATTCTAACGTTGTAACTCTTAGATTACATTATAAGCGGTTAACGCACAACATTTGTTGACATTGTTGCTCATATTAATGTCTTGACCAGCAATCTAAATTTGAGCTGAACGATTTTGAAAAATAATTATTGTATGTAGTGTATTGTGTTTTTCTTTTTTTACAAGCAATCTGTATCACAATAAACTATCAGATTCATTTCACATATATGTTTTGGTTTTACAGATGAGGCTTACTCAAAAATAATGGCAAAATAACCATGAATTAAATAAAGACAGTTTATCTACTTCAAATGGAGTTGTGGACTGACATTTTGACCTGTCGTCTTTTTAGTATTCACTCTGACAACTTCATTCCATCTTATCCAACAAGTGTGGTGTAAACATAAGTCAGTATGTTATGAATCAACAACAAATTATCTAGACACTAAATAAATAAATAATAAATAATTTAAAAAAAACAATGCAAAATGTCATAGACCATCTAACAAAGTGAAATCGATGTAGCTGTATTATCACCTTTTTAAATAACTGATATGTGGGGGAAAAAAAAAGTTCAGCAACACATGGAGATAGTCAACAGAACAATAATCATGGGCATATATTTTTTATCCTCTGTGAAAAGAATCTGCAGGTTGACTGAGACACTTGACACTTGTAAAACTACTTCACTTGGCGTTTGTAGGGCAAATTATTCTGCCCTTTGGTGACCAAGACACGCAAAACAAGGAGCACAATGTGGTGCTGGACCAAATTAATGGTATTTCAATTCATTTCAATGGGGAAAGATGATTAGAGATACAGTACAAGTGTTTGAAGTCACATGCATAAATGAAACTCTAAAGCAGGGGTGTCCAAATTCGGTCCTTTAGGGCCACTACCCTGCATATTTGTCATGTCTCCCTCCTCCAACTCACCTCATTCAAATGATCAAGACCGTTATCAGGCTTCTGCAGAGCTCGCTAATGAGCTGATTATTTGGGACTGTTGGAGAAGGGAAACATCTAAAACATGCAGGATAGTCGCCCCCGAGGACAGGATGTGGACACCCCTGCTCTAAAATCTATCCACCACTGTACTAAAATACAAATTACACGCGCAGACTGTCGGTTTGATGTACTTGAAACGACAGATAAGGACTTCATCCTCACTGTTTAAAATGCTTCGCGATTGCAGCTGAGCGCAGGAATCACATCCGCCGCTGACTTTTTAAAACATCATGAAGCGCATCTCCAAAGACTATTTAACAACCAAATGTGTGTGCGTGTGTGTGTGCATGTGTGTGTGTGCGCGCGCATTAAGAACCCTCTTTTAATGGACGCTTTTATTTCATATTCAAGACAGGTAAAGTCTCCCCTGGCAAAGAAAAGGTGTTAATGGAGGCGGTGTATCTCTCTAAAATGTATAAAGAAAGCTATTTGTGTGGCTGTGAATAGTTAGCAAAAAAGCGAGCTCATTGTGCTGATGTAAAAGACTACAACGTACACTACAGAAGGAAAGAGCAACGAACCACTGCAAAATGAGAGGAGGAAAAAACGATTTCATCAGTGGTGGGGGCTGGGGGGGGAGACTGGCAGACAGAGGAAATAGATTAGGAGGTTCATAAACGTGCGCTGGCAGAAGGGAATATCCAGGAAATGGAGTGAAAGGAGGAACAAGAGGAGATTTTGTATGTGTGCGTGTGTGTGTGTGTGTGTGTAGAGGGCCGCTCTGAGAAGTGACAAATGACGTCTGTCTTTGCTTGTCCGTCTGCATCCTGAGTGACACTTTACCACCTTGGCGGCAGCATGCGGGCGCAGCAGGCAGGCCGGCTTTCACACTTGCGAGCCATCACTGCAACTTCCATCCATTTCCTTTCCCCCTCGGTTCTATCCGGGCTGCAACTCCGACTCTCATCTGTGTGCAGCCACATCAAATCTTGGCCAAATCGTCGCCTCGCCTTTCTCGTGTTTTTGTCAAAACCTTTTCTTCCTCTCACTGTTGGTGATCGGCGGATGTTTCAAGATGGACTGAATGGATCAACATGGGGCCTAGTAGTAACGTTTTCGAAACTAGGCTTTAAAAAAAGATGCAAAAGAAGCAATCATTTTGGGAATATATTACACTGGGTTTAAAGTAGCCCAAATTGGATGAAAGAAGTAACCCAGAGCTGGCTCTAAAAGGGACCAAACCATTGCTTGGTTATTTATACCGAGCACATTGGTTTGAGGATTTGACCCAACAGTTTGGGTCAAATCCTCAAATCAAAAAGATTTTGATCCAAGAAGGTGTTTAAACGACTCATACTGATGAGTTAAAACTACTAAGAAATGGGTGACCAGGTCAGTCAGTATAGCTGTGGTTAAAAAAAAAAAAGAATACTAATTTTATTCACAAAATTTTCCAAGAAAAAGAAGAAGCAACAATTTTCCCTGTCAGGAGTCATTCCATCCCTTTTCAGCAGCAAACAGTTGGCATTCACAATTGGAACTGAGCGTAACTGCTCCACACACTTGTCCTAACTGCTGCTGCAAAAGTTTAGTTTGTGATCCACACCCACAAAGTTTGAGGGTTTTTTTTTTTTTTTTTTAGTTTGGTGCTGGGCCTCGCTAATAAACAAACAAATGGAATGAAACCATCACCTCCCCAGCCGAGGCGAGTTATACCGTTTCATAGTATCTCCCCAACTGTCTCTTGAAGATCTGAAAAGCAACATGACCCCGTGAATATTTCCTCTCCATAAATGTGCACAAACAAGCCTCAAAGCTGTGATGCTCCTCTTCTTCGTCCACGCACAATGCATTACCATCTGCATTCTGGCCTGCTCAAACACTTCTCGCTCTCTTCATGTGCGCCGCTTGAAAGGTGGCCCAAACAGCGGGACACACACTCGGCTAACAAACCTCATTAAGGGTCCATACACAGCGGCTGTCCGCTAACACTGTGGCTGTCACGTATCTGCTCTCAACGCGCATGACGTCCACAAAGCGTCCTTACAGAGCTAATTAGGAACCTTCCCCTCTCAATTTGAAACTCATCTGAATAGGAGGGAAAATGACAACGAGGAGGACGGATGGGAAAAGGCGGGAGACGAAAGTAACAAAAGATGAAGACGAGAGAGCCGCCGTGGAATTAAAAACAGCGAGAACTAAATACGGTGACTCGCCTCGGTGTGGTGTTAGCTTCTTTGTGAGCGTAGCTACACCGCGATTGGTGTGCCGCGTAGGGTTAGGAAAGGGAGGAACAGCCTCTCAGCGCCAAAAGAGCAGCTGCCGACATTTCTAAAAAGCTCCTCGAGAAGCTTTTAAACGGGCGCGGAATAATGGAAAGAGCAAATCCTCCCTAAATGTGAGGCAGCTTAATACCTGCGTTGATGTTTTTGACCTTCTTTGCTTTTGTGCAGGCTAATTGTTTTCAGAGGAGCACAGTATGGAAATGATGAGTGTTGTCTTCTGTTTAAAATGTCTTTCAGCTCCTCCCTCGAAGAAAGACAGAAGGTCAGGGCGATCTGAAAAGCATTTGCCACAGAAAAGAGTCGTCCTCCTCGTTCATGTATATTTTTCGTCCACTTAAAAGATTTCCTCACAATTGCCGTGGTTGACACTCCGCTTAAGATTATTTTGCCAGTGTCTGTGCTTTATGTGAGTTTTTAAAAAAATATATTTCTGACAACCCTTTTGTTTGACTCCCTTCATTTAAAAACAGCTACTTGTGGTGTCTTCTCTTTATTTGGTCAAAATTGGCTGGTGACTTTGATGACGACACAATGTCAAAAAGACAGAGAGGAGAGAGGTGGTTGGGAGATTAACGATTGAGATCCTGGGGACAGGAGCAACTTGGAGGAACGAGGATGATGCAGCAGATTCGGAGAAAGAGAATTTAGAAGATGAAAAAACATGTCAAGATAATGTTTTTTTTTTCATTGTGTCAAGTTATGCAAACACGTTATTGCATATAATTGACAGGACAAATTCATTTTTACTTTTACTTACACACATTCCAGTCTGTCCATTTTTTTTTTTTTTAACTGTAAGGAAAAAAGTCTGTCAACTTTCACCAGAATCTTTTTTTACGCTTGCGGTGAAAAGACATGATTTCACCGAACCGCTCCAGCTGTCTTCGGGTGAGGATTGACCCTCAACTGGTCTCCAGTAGGCTACTGTATGTCATTGTAATTAAAGGGGAAGCCAAGCCCCAAAAATGTTATTTACAATAAAATGTTGCATGCTTTCCCATTAGTCTAAACACAGTATTCGGGTGCATATTTCATTTGTGGAATATGAATTAAGTTGCAAAATCCATCCGTTTTTAACCATTACCATTTTGCGGCTTGCTGTCAACTGAAAATGACATCACAGTTGTTCAGGGCTCAGGTAACGACCAATCACAGCTCAGCTTGCTAACATCACATGACCAAACTCAGAAAACAGGTGATTCTTTTTCTTACATGTCTCCATTTCGAAAACTGGACAACTTATTAAAAAAAAAAAAAAAAACACTATACCACTGTCTCATCTCATTTTAACATTTTGTTCTGATTAACAAGGATTCTGCATCAACATTTTCAAAGGGCACACAAATGTAAAATAAGGACAGCACTGCATCACTATCTTGCTCTCCAGTGTCACGTTTTTACTGCACGGCATTGTTTTTGGGAGTCTTTGTTGAGTCCACAGACGAATTTTAAGTTCAAGTTGAAGTTATGACCTAATTGTTCTCGTCAGGCCCTTGATGGAAAAAAAAAAAAAAAAAAAAAGAGAGCGCAAAGGATTCTGGGGGAATGGCAGGTGTCCCTATGTCACAGCGACCAGCTTGTTAATTTGCACAACTCGTACACACACGCTCCCCTGCGTGTGTGCATGAGTGTATATATCAGTGATGGGACTTGACCCTGGCGAGTTGCGGCAGTGTTTGCGCGTCTTGCTGGGCGTGGGAAAAAGACGGGACCCCTTTTCACAGCTGCTTCGGCTGAGGCCTAGACTGCTGGGGTGCCCCCCCCCCTTACACCCCCTTACCCTTGTCTGACTAGACCCTCCAAATCCCCCCCCCCACCTTCAATCCTATTCACGCTGCGGCCTAGTGGCTTTCAAAAGCACCCCCCTCCGCTCCCCATCCCTTCCCCAGTCCTTCATAAATACATCTTATTATTCAAGCCCTCGTTTGCATAGCGATTCTAAAGAGATCTCCACTTTGCTCGTGAGGCCTTTTTGGAGCGAACAAGTGCAAATTTCAGTTTAGTAATCTCCTTGTGTTAATATTTGTCTAGAGCGCCGGGCGCACACTTTAAGGAGAATTTCAGATATTTCTGCTTTGCTGCAGAGAAAGTTGAGCGTGAGCGCTTTGCTTGTGTGTATTCCATCTGCCACCGGCTATTGTACAGTAGCTCACCCGCTCATACATACGCACGCTGACACCCCCCCACCCCCACTCTCTGCAATGCATTACTGCAGAGATTTATCTGCCATCAGTCTGTATAATACGGAGGTTATAATTTACATCCACTTTAGAAAACAGCGGCGCGGGCCCATTCCTTGCATATGCTAATCGCAAGCTTGGGAAAATCGGGGCAACTCAAAGAACTCCATACTAAATTTGAATAACTGAGCTTTCTATTGAGCGCCAAGGTTGTGGAACCATGAAGATTTGACCTTGGTGATAATATGTACTTTGTGTTTAATTCTTAATGCCGGGGTTGAAGAGAAGCTCCTAAGTGGGGAGATGGAATGTTGTCTTGGGCAGGATTTAGTTCGGATAAAGTACCGGCGGCGTTTGGAAAGAAATAATTCACCCAAATTTACAAAATTGCTGATGCGTCGGCCAAATGCTTCGCCGTGGCTGAATTATGCATCGGCCGCGCACCTTTGTGCAAGCGTAGCTGACAATAACAAGGAGACAAGGGGAGGTTGTCGCGTCGAGGCATTAAGGACGAAAAGGACAGAGCCACCCAAACGCTCTTTCCGCATGAGCGGGTCCAAAACGTCGGCTTGAGCCCGACTCCCGTGCCTGCCTAACGGGATAAAGGAACCGCAGCAAAGATTACACGGCCACCTCCCCGCCACCTACCACACACTCTACCTGACAAATAGGATCATCGTGGTTAAAGGGATAAAACGCTGACCGCATGAGAATGAAAGAGGTGTGTGTGTGTGTGTGTGTGTGTGTGTGTGTGTGTGTGCGTGTGCGGAGGTTGAGGAGGAGTGTAAAAATGTTTATGCTTGAAAGCAAAAACAAATGATGTACATACGCTCCTGTCATTGTTTTATACGTTGTACATGACCGTGCAAAATTCGATCACTTTGCTGTGAGACAATGCAAAATGTCTGCAGTTGTTTAGCGAGGGTGGGGGGGGGGTGCTCATATAGTTGCATAACACAGATTATAACTGCCTGTTCATGTGTGTAAATATGAGCTTGCCTAAGGAGAACTAGGCAGACACTTGTAGCAGCCGTCAGGTTGTATTGCAATTGTTTTTATTCAAATGTAAACCTCATTATTTTCAAAGTGCTTGTCCTGTCTCGTATCGAGGTATGACAACGCCTTTGTGATGAACATGGTGAAAATAAATTCCTGTGTCCACGATATACAGATAGCTAAATAATTAAACTGTCTGATGAATATTTTTTAATACAGATTGATTTACTGCTTGTAATTGTGGACAAAATTCACGGAGGGCCTCGTGAAGGGAGAAAAAAATTTGCAATTTGATTATTTTTCAAAATCAGCCCGAGTACACATACTGTAGTATTTGTGTTGGATGTGTGCCTTTAAGGGGTGTGTGACGTCAGAAGCTGGAGTTGGGGATGGCCCGTTCTTGCAATGAGGACATAAAACAGCAGCTACGTGCAATGCCAGTGTTTGTATTTGTTTGCCTGACTGTTTTTGTCACTGCCATTAGTCACCAAAGCGCACCCCCTGTGTTTTTCCACTCAACTCTCCATTCCCAAGCCATGCCCACCTGTGCCAGTCAGCTACCCACCCACCTATTTAAGGCTCTCCTGATCATTCATTGCCAGATTGCCTGCTACCCACCAACACAAAACCTTTTTTTGTGGCCTGCCAATCCTCTTTTTCCCCTGACCACTAGTTCTACCCTCGAACATCTGCCTGCCCCTGTGGTTGTTTCATATTTTTCCCACAATGACAACTAATTGTGAGTTTTTCCGACATGCTATCTGTGGGTTATGGAGCATTACATGATCTAATCTTAAATCAATGTAAAATGAAGGTACCGCTCTAAAATACAGACGTGCAATTCAAGTATGAGTGGCTCAAGAAACACACACACACACACACACACACACACACACACACACACACACACACACACACACACACACACACACACACACACATCTAATCCTGTGGAAAAGCCTGGAGCATCTTTCCGTTTGACCTCCAGGTGCAAACTATAAAAGTGAGGCTCTAAATGACAGCTGAAGCGCACGTGTACCTGCAGGCTGACGGATGAGCTCCTCATCATCACTGCTAGCCTTGTGGCTTCAGAAGCCAACTTTCGGGCTGATGTCTTTGGCATTCTCCTTTGAAAGAAAAACATAAAGACAATGTTGGCGCACAAGGAAGTTAAAGAAAATGACGCTTGAAAAAAAATGATAGACACTCATTCATTTCCTCATGTATGATATCATATACTGTATGTCTCATTGTCTGGTGCACGTATGCCATGCTTGATACAACACACACGATGAAACGAGGATAAAATTGAATCTTTGCGGCATCTGGGCACCTTCATCAGTTGCTAAGCTACAAAAACAGACTAGTACAAGATACAGCGTGTTCCATGTAAAACAATCACACGCATCCACACAGCCAGTCACACTTGGGCCAAGCTCTTGTCTAACGGTGCACATCAAATATTGTCAGTCATGGTCTAAATAGAGCATGCTGAGACTTCAGGGATATTCAGTCATCTCCCAGGCCTGATGATTCCACACCAGGAATAGATCAAACGCCATGCGTTGTCCTATTTTCTTCTTTGCTGGCAAAAATAATCCACTCAATTGAATATGGTTCAAAAACTAGATTGGGTTTGAATGATGATTGTTATGAAACGTTGGAAACAAACACACAAGCAAAACCAGACTTTATGCTGCATTTACTTGTACATCATATTTTACATATACTTTTCTGAGAAAACGCTGTTGTGGTTCACAATATTACAGATCGTGAGCAGCACGTCATCATTAATTTTTTTTTTTTTAACGTCAAACAGGAATCCCTCAAGGGTCAGCTTTAGGAACATTGCTCATTAGCATGTACATAAACAAGCTTCCAGAATCATGCGAAGTTGTTGGTCTCCAAAAGTAGCGGATGATATATGTATGCATAGAATATATACCCATGGTAAAGCAGCCATGGCGGTCACGTGGGAGTTATTTGTGCATTTGGAGTTTATAGCTCGATGGCTGGAAATCTTATGTTTAGTTACTGACACTTGATATAGATATTCAGACTAACACAGAGAAGAAGTCAGCAGCATTCGTTTTTCATAGAGGATAAAGAATATATGCCTGTGATGCCTGTGCACCGCTTATGTTCATGCCCATCACTTAAAGTGCTGTCACTACCTCAGTATTGATGCTTCTTCTGTTAGCCCCTCCGTTGTGTTAGGTTTAAACTGTTTGACTTTAGTAAATTCTGTCAACTGGGAGTGCTAATAAACAGCTTGAATGATTGTTTGCCCATACGTGGCCTGCAATTAGATGGCAACAAGTCCAAGATGGATACCGCCATTCGACCAAAAGTCAGCCTGTATAAGCTCCTGTTTACCAGACCTGCAGGTGAGAATAAATGTAGGAAATGGATGCATGGAAACGAAGGCTGACTGAAGGGTTGGAAATGAATCAAATATTTACACACCTAAAAGCTAAATCCTAGAGCTCAGGTATATTAAAGATGACATTATTTTGTGATGAGGGTGTAACTGCAAGTGAGTCAAAAGATCGCAAAGCATCCTGGCATAAACAAACATCTGTGAAAAATGGAGGTTGCTGCGCTGCCAACATCACGTGTCCCCCAAACTGGCCAATCACGCGGAGTCTTTTGACACCTTCTACGTCTTCCCACTCCTGATATTATTACACCTTAAACACCCATTCATGTGCTGACACGTGTCAAGTCTCGCGTGAACGCTTCCTTTTTTGTCTTAAAGGCGAGATGATGAATGAATTGAGTTGAGTCTTGAAGGTACGCGCATGTGCAATGCACATGGACCGAGCCGTCAGCAAGTGAAGCACTCAGTCTTCTTTTCCGAAGCGAATATAATCACCATTTTCCTCGGTGGCGACTTGAGCATTCCCCTCAGCATCCAGCGTCCCCATGAGCAGATGCTGCCTTGAGCGAGTCCTCCGGTCCAGATAGCCGTCGTGGCTCGGGGGTTGGGGGGGCGTTGCGAGGTGTTCGGCGTCAGTTGGTACTTTCGGTTCTCTAGCTTTATGAAATTAAAACTCATACAGCTAGATAACCAAAGACACAAACTAAGCCTGTCGTCTCTCTTAAAGGGGCCCCGCACATCACCTCCCAAAGCTGAGAGGAGAACGCGTGGACGCGCGCGCATGCAGGCACGAGGTGTACCATTATGCAGCTCTGCTTATATTGGAAATAATAATGACTTATTGGAAAATTGTTTCGCTTGAATGATAATAAACGCTTTGAATCTTGAATATTATTCCACAACGACATCCACGTCATGGACAAAATGGGAAATATATCGTGATGGAAGAAAATTGCCTTACTCGCATCCTTTTAATGCAAGTAGTGTGTCTAAAAATACACAACATCACACTTACTTGCACTCCAACATGACTACTCCCGCTCCTCCTCTTCAGTGAATCAGTACGTCCCACCCCAAAAAATAAAAATAAAAGCTCAAGTCCGCTTTTCAGGTCCCCCCGAAAAGGTGGAAATTTTGAAAAAAAATGAGATAGATTTAAAAAGTGTGCATGCAGCCATTGTAGGGCAACTCCAAGTGGTCTGCAGCTTCTTGCAGAGTGCGACTGACAAGTGCAAGAAGTGCACATGGTGAGCGCACACACGTTAACTCCGCCTCACATGGAGCAAGAAAGGAGGGAGGCATGGAGGGAGGAGGGCATGAGAGACGGGGGGGGGGGGGGGGAAGGAAAGGGCAGGGGGGGGAA
>NW_017806235.1:2514762-2536751 GCF_001891065.2 Hippocampus comes
GGGGTTAAGAGAGAGTCAGCGAGAGAGAAAGAGGCGGGAATCCGAAAACATTAGCCGACATGTAAATGAACAACGGTGTTTAATTCGCACCCAATTGCCAGTGTAAATTCCTGGATGCTTTTTCAGTTTTATTCATCTTTTTCTCTTAATTTTATGTATTTGCTTGTATATTATGTGTTCATTTCATTATTTTGATATAATCATGTTTAAAAATGCCGCTTATTAGCAAAATAGTGACTTGCAACAATGTACTGAGCAGATTTTAGTAAAATAAATTTGAATTAGGTTTTTTACTTTATTTTCATTGTATAGGTTATTTCAATTCAAGGCTGCTTCATCCTATAAAATAATCATTGCCTCCAGAAAATCAACACAATTTTAGTCGGCGTACTAAATGACAACATAAATATTAGGCGTTAAAAATGATGAACGCAAAAACAAGAAGATATTTGTGTTCTGTTCTCTTGTGGAGGTGCAATTAAAAATCAGTTCACCTACTTGATAGTTTGACCTATTTTAGCAGCCTAAATGTATTTACCTTGCTTTGTTTTTTTTAAGTTGTGCTATTATGTTTGGATAATCTGACTTTGTTCAATATGAGTGACAATGTCTTTACTGCTATTTAATCGTGCTTTTCTCAAATGCCTTAAAGGTAAGGAATCAAATTAAATGTAAAATTTCATTTTGCCCGATTGCTCATATCATTTCAAACTGTAAAATGCTCCCAATTACATTAGACCCTCAGAATCACTTTTAAACAATTTATTGTAGGTAACTCATATGAATGAAAATACATTTGCAGGCTGTAGCAAAACTGTTGTTAAAAATGGCAGCGAGCAGGTGTGCTTGGTGGTATTAGAACCAAGAACATCGTGCAAGGGCGCGCGTGCACACCCGCGCACACACACACGCACACACACACACACACACACACACACACACACACACACACACACACACACACACACACACACAAAACCGCCTGCTGCATACGTGGATAGCCTTATCGAGTGTGATATTAAGATGTGACTGATATTCGGGCTGCATGACGAGATGAGATGGCGCACAAGATAACTATCGCACGCGTACACGCACACGAGCGTGTACACGCGCACGCACACACACACACACACACACACACACACACACACACACACACACACACACACACACACACACACACTACCAGCAACTTGCAATATCTGCTCAAGTTGGAATCACGCGTGCGTGTCGAACTGAATATGGGCATGCGCGTGCGTGCGTGCGTGATGTGGAGATATTGTGAGGATAAAAAAAAAAAAAAAAACAAGGGGGAAGGTATACTCCTCCTATTCCAGCAGGTTTCCAAACGAACCTTGCACCAGATAGCAGTTACATATATCTGATTATGGTACGTGGGCAATCTGTTATGTGACTCGACTCGGGTGGGTGTCGGGCCACGTGCAGCGGCCCAGTCCTCGTGCATCTTGAATCTTTCGGATTCCACTCTGCATCATTTATAAGAAGATCCAATCGTCCGCGCAATGTGCAGGCAGGCCCTCTTGGTCCATGCTGCATGTGTAAAATTCAATTTAGGCACTGAAAAATGCTCTTAAAAATGCGCGTGCACGATGGGGACAGTCAAATAAGTATACGCAAACCTAAACAACACTATAATGGGGTTAAAAAAAAGATGGATGCATTTCACACACTCAAGTGTTCCTGAAGGATTTTCCCACAAACGTGTGACAAGGAAAATATACCCCCATCACCCCCCACCCGACTGAAAGGGGTTTGAGGGGGGTAGAAAAAAAAAAGAAGTCAAAATCAAGTTCAACGACGTACTGGAGAGACATTTCCATGACAATCCGGTCTGGTCCAGCATCCCGCACCCCCACCGCACACCAGAGTCTGGCGTCAGCCCCGCTACACTTTCCCAGGCTCACAACAATGTCTCCCCCCACCCCCCCGAACTCTGCACCGCAGCGCTGCCGGCGTGTCCTCCTCCTCCTCCTTCTCCATCAATGCTCCTCACACGAGCACATGGCTGCCCCGAGCCTCATTAAACAATCTACACTTTGCTAATTAGCATTCTGGACGTGGCCAGTGGCTCAAGCTACATAGGTTTGTTGATATAGGAATTGCATTATTGCGATTTGGTCAATAATTGGCTATAGTTGAAACACTGTGTTATTTAAAAATGCAGAAGATTTAGATGGAGGGTTACAGTCGTGCGCGCGAGCGCGCGCACACACACACACACACACACACACACACACACACACGCACACACACACACACACACACACACATATACACACATTCGTACTCACACGCGCGTTAAAAAAAACAACAACAAAAAGTAATTTTTTTGTATCCTTACACAGTTTTAGTATATGCACAGAAATGCATGTTTTACACATGTATTTTCTTCTGCAAGGTTTCACCTGTCTTCTCTCAAATATTCACATGTACATTAAGGAATGCGTGCACGCATATTATGATAAAGGATGCAAGAAGGGAGGAGGAAGAGGAAGAGGAGGCGGGGCCTATCAAATTTGCCAGGTCCTATATTGTACTTTACATGCATGTGCTGAACAAGCCATAAAAATCATATAGGTGCGTTTGATGTGAAAAAAAATCAATAAATCAATCAATCAACCAATCAACAATCAATCCCAAAATGCAGCTATAGTGCTGAATAATTTTTAAAAAAGATAATTTGAGAGCTCTGTTGTCTTTCAAGACTCACAATGGTTTAATAAGCTGAAATTCAGCATTTCATTCCATGTTTACTAGCATCAGTAATTTCGTTTTAGTGATTTTTTTCCCCAGTTTGAAATTCTTCTTGTCAACCATTGTCCCAATTTTAGGCTTAACAAGAATGATCATATGATGAATAAAATAATGTACATTAAAGAAAAACAAACATCTGTATCATTTCGTTTCTAATGTGTTTTGTATGTTACAGTTTTCGACGTGTATTACATCCTGTCGTTTGAGGCTTCATAATTTAATAGATTACTTCATAATATTTAAATTCTTTTAACCAAACTATATTTTCATAATATGGCCCACGTTTGCGAAAAACAAACAAAATAACAAAAAACACGTGTGATTGGATGCATTGATGATGCAGGCGACAAGAAGAAACAGCGCCACACTTTGGCGAAAAAGGACTGAACTGCTACGTCATCCTGTATTGGAAATGAAAAGTCGAAGCGTCTCATTTATTCATATTTCTATGCTATTTGACTGCGTCAGGGGAAAACAAAAATTAACGCTAAACAGGAAATTTAAAAAGATGTTTATAACGTTTCCGTGTGGTGGTTTGATTTAAGACAACCTGTATATGTGAGGGAAATTTAACGCATTGATTTTGATTAAATAACCACACCACATCTCGCTGACTTTCAAATCTTGCAAGTCACTTGAGTGAACGTGTCGTGAGGTAATTCGAATGAACTAAAAGGGCGACCTGTGCTGTAAACTGCCGATAATATATCGAATCCTCCTTTCGTTGTTATTGATGATGATGATGATTAAGATGATGATGATGATGACGACGAAGTTGAAGATGATGATGGTAATTATAGTAATGTGTATCCGATTAAGTAAAAACAAAACAGTCATAATAGTTAGATGGACATACAGGTATAATAGCCTATTCACGTTTACGGTATGGGTAACAAAAAAACATGAACTTATCGGATTTCATTATGATTCTTGCGAGGACAAAACATAATATATCAAGTATAGTGCACGTCTTCTATATTATTATTCCTATCTTTCAAAGTACAGTAAAGCAACGTGTTCTGGCAGCCGTGAAATATTGAATTAAAAACGAATTCATTACGCACGATTTAAAACGCGTCATTGCCATACAGCCAGTCAGCAAGTTTTGAAATGAATGCATTTGTATTTAAAACGTGTGAATGAAAAATAAATATATAGTTGGAAACGTGTGGTTTATTGGTACTGTATACTGTATTACCATTTACAGTACAACATTGTTGAAGCAGAGTTGTAGAATAGGCTATCCTATTTAATTTTTGCATGTTTAAATCGTGGGTCATCCAGGGAGAATTCGTGTTTTCTTTCTCATTCTATTTCGTTCTTTTAGATAGAGCATAAAGGTTTGTACACGCTTGCTAGTGGAAAGAAAGGGTCTCCAAACTTTTGACTGCTTACTCATTGCATCGGCGGTACATCTCAAGTCAGTTCTTTACAAAAAAGAGAGAGAAAGAATGAAATAAAAAACGCCACCATATCCATAATTATTCGAATTCTTGAAGATTAACGTCTGTAAAATTGATTACCCCGATTTGGGCTTTGCCACGTTTCGCAGCGATGACGTCAGCACAACGTAAAAGTTTGTTTCTTCCTTTTTTTTCTTTCTTTTTCTTTAACAAGAACACCCTCCCATGGGATAATTATGTTTCGATATAAGTGTTATCATTACTTGCGTCAATGACGTAGACGTTCGTATTTGAGACAGGCTTGAGATTTAAAAACAGCCAGATGTGCATGCTTTTATACATAGTTTGCATAAAACAAAAGATTACCGGTACTCCCAGATGAGATGTGTATATTCTTTGAGTTCACGTTTAGTGCAACTCTTCAATACATGTGGAGATTAAAAAGTAAAAAACAGATGATTGAACCAGAATCTATTTGTGGTATTGTCCACACATTTAAATAGAAACACATGAGAGTGCCCCTAAATTCATATATGCTATGTAAGAGATATGCAGTAAAACGAAAAAGCATATTGTAGTCTGATTAAAAAAAAAAATCCAACGACAACAACTGCTTAGATTTGAAATGAAATCCACCTCAAAGAAACATTTTACAAGTGAATAATAAAAGAACATATAAAACCAGCTACAGTTGGTTGGTCTCTATAATAATACTCATACTAATATGTACACACACACACACACACACACACACACACACACGCACACACACACACACACCAGGGGACACCCTGAACCGGTCTAAATTAATCAAACTAAACCCAATGTCACTGTAAAAACGAGTGAGAGTGAAGTTCTTACCCTCAGTGTGTGTGAGTGCAGGCAAGGAGTGGCGTGTGAAAGAGACACCATCCGCGTGCCTTCATTTGAGTCCACCGGATTTTTATGCAAATGAGCCGTGACACCACCCTGGTGGCCCCCACTGAATGGAGCGGGCCAACGGGGGCCAACAGGGGCCCGCGTTCCCACGGGCCACATTCCGACGCTCACTGAAGTTCAACCTCAAAGTGGTCACAGTCCATTGGACAGGACGAGTAGTTCTTAGCTAGCGTAATGCTAAGACAAAAATAGCTTCAAACTATTTATTTATCACTCCAAATTGAAGTTTGCTGCCAAACTGACAAATAAAACAAACTAGGATTAAACATTGTATTATCAAAAATACAAAAGGTTCAACCAAACCATATAATGTCTTCTAACTTCATGCTAACATATAATGTGAAATACCACAGACAGGAAATCAGTGTATATGTTAACCCATCATAATTACCGTAACATGTATGCGGATTTGAAAATTTGCATACATGTCAAGGTAGTTATGAACCTTCAAACAACAGCTACGTTAAGACACATAGCAGCAACACACAAACAAGAACACACATCAATACACATCTTCTCTGCTCTGTGGGAAGAACCACAAGTTGACTCCTGCATTCTTTCGACACTGGCAGATTCATATATTTGTGGACCGCCCCCCCCCTCCCTCCACACACACACACACAAATTTTAAATATTTTTTTCAACATTTCGGGGATATTTGAGGTGTCTGGGTTTTCAACTCATTTCTTTTGGGGAAAACGTACACTGAGTGATCATCAGCAATTTTTTTATCTGTCCATCCATTTTCCAATCCGTTTTATCCTCATAAGGGTCGTGGGGGCGCTGGAGCCTATCCCAGCTGTCTTCGGGGAGTAGGCAGGGGACACCCTGAACCGGTTGTCAGCCAATCGCAGGGCAGCAATTTTTTATTTCCAAATGATTTTTTTTCCATCTGCATTTTAATGTCCGTCAATTATGTGTGGATTTTTGCTCATTTCGGGTCAACCTGGTCCTTCTCCCCATGCGAACAATCGACTGTCCGGTATTACTGGCGCTTCAGGGCAGGGAACCTTGTCTGCCTCTTCTTCTTCTTGCTCTTAATTACAGTATACTGCATCTTGTCGAGGAGACCTCAGTCCGTCCTGACTTGTTGTTGCACAAGTATTTCTATGTCGGAAATGTCCATAAGGGAGTGCTTGTACACTGCAAAAAGCCATAAAAAACAATTGCTGGAAAAAAAAAATAAAATCACTTAAAAGTCTGTGGTGCAGTGGATAATAACATCAAGTGCACAGTACAATAATGTGTTGTACTTTAGTGAGTTTGCGGTAATCCACTTCTCTCGAATGCTCCTCTTTCTGTGTCATTCCAGTGGCCTCCATATGTGTTCTGTGTGTTTTCCCACATACATGACACGCCAGTTTTGTGTGTCTAGCCGCAGTATAATTAGCCAGCTTGCTCCCAGACCACCGGTCCCACCTCCATATGGTTCTGCATTTGCTCTACAATAAAA
Source organism: Hippocampus comes (assembly GCF_001891065.2). Taxonomy (NCBI): domain Eukaryota; kingdom Metazoa; phylum Chordata; class Actinopteri; order Syngnathiformes; family Syngnathidae; genus Hippocampus; species Hippocampus comes. Next base: position 2,521,333 of record NW_017806235.1, read on the forward strand.
TGGTGTCTGGCTCGCCGATTCCATGACTCCCGAGGGAATTGAATCCCTTTTGGAACTCCAAAGCATCGATGACCACTGGCAACTTTACATGACATACGTTTTCACTTGAACACTTGTGAAAATGTGTTGGAAGTGGACATTTGTTTCAACAACAAAGCATACACACCGATTTTTAGAATGTGAGAAACACGCCAAATGAGGAGGAAAAAAAATTGCGTGCTTCCTGCTCTTAAAGCCAGTAATATACTTGAAATATTTAATAGAGCTACCCGCTACACATAACGATATCCACCGATTATCACGACTCTCCTGCCCTAAACCAGATCGCTCATTTTCATGTCACAATGACCGAGTCTTTGAATCAGCCAAACGCAGTGCTGACCACACACAGAGGGACCTATGATCGCAAATATTCAACAAGTTTAACACTTATGATTTTGGAACCGAGCAGATTTACTGCTGCTTCCTCCTACCCTCATCCCTGCTCGGTGACGGGGGGGGGGAGAAGGCAAAGAGCAAATTGTTATTCAAGAGTCTTTTTTTAAGGGCTATTTAATAAACTTGACTTGTTACTTACGTTACAAGAATAAAGTGATAAGTATGAGAATCAATGTGTCAATGTCATAGGAAAGATTAACGTCGTATTATTGGCAAAAGTTGTTATGTCATCCGTCATCTAACCGAAGAGTTCGCTATAAATATTTAATGATATAATTTGGTTTTACTCTTATAGTATGATGAATATTAGTCTCATAAATTTCATTATATCAATTAACTTTTTTTCTTCAACGTGTGGACCGCTTTGCCGTGTAATTATACCTTAAAAAATTCAGATAGCACTGCACCGATCTTCATTGTTGTACCGTATTTCTCGAGTGTTATTTAAAATAATCCAATTTTTTTAATCTTGTAGTTTTCCACCGTGCTCTGGTCCATTTACTCGACTTGTCATTTTACATCAGTTCAATTTGCCAACAACATTCTGCCGTCAAGGGGACCTATTGTTCACCTGTTTTACAAGCTTGTAATGTACTTTCACGAGCTTCCTTTTACAGACCTCCTCAGCTGCTCTTAAAGGCTTGAACATCACCGTAAAAAAGACGACACTTGTGTGCCCAAAAGCCGTGCACAAAGGAGCGAAATTATCAGCGAGCTGGGAAGCACCTTATTAAGTCATGACAACAAAAAGGGCCGGCCAGGCCAGAGGTGAGGTGACCCCGCGAACTCCCTCGGAGAGGAGCCGGAGCGTGCCGCTGACCAGCACGGATGTTGATGGACTCGCGGGCAGTGCATCGACTGACCTGCGGGGTCACTGGCCTGGCAGCGGACGGATGTGTCTTTAACCAATCGGCATTGATCGGATGACCTTTGATGACATTTGCACATGATGACTCTGGAGGTTCAAACTGTTGTTAATCTATAGAAGGTTCTAGTTGCGGTGAGAAAGTACCTCCAATTAACCCCAAATCAGGTTAACCTGCTCCTGTCGGCTTTACATGTCTGATTTTTAAAAAAAAAATCCTTTCTAGTAGAAGACTGGTTTAGTGCTAACAATGACCACTCTTTGGAACTGTTCATAATTCCCTCCGCCTTGACTGAGGCCCCATGCTGTTCCAATTGAAGAAAAACAGCCCCAAACAACAACACAAGACAGATACAAAACAACGACACAAATGTACAGTCACACCATTTTTTTCCCCTATTCAATTTCATCAAAATGGCAAAAATATAGTTTCATTTTAAACTTTTACTTATGTAATGGAGTTGGATCAGTACTTCTACTTTCACACGTCCATTTTTATTTTATTTTTTTAATGGACAACTTTTATGAAGTACAGCTTGTAAGTACTTATGCCACCTGTTGTAGTCACAAAGCTTTCAAGTGTAATATCATTTTGGTAGGTTAGCTAGAGTCGGTCCGGGTAGATTGTGGACACTGGCACCCCCCAAGCCAGCAGACACACGCACCCCTCATTTTTCATCCAGCCGGATGGGCCCCTGACAAGTCTGGTACAGGGTTCACCTCCATGTAAGGCAGACGGGCCCGCCTGACACATCCATATAGTGACGTTAATTATGGGCATCTGCTCAAACGGCCCAGTCTAGAGGCCTTAGGGGCCTGCTAAGGTCCTTGGCTGTTGTCATAGGGATGGCGGAGAACCGTTGGTGGTTTGGGGGGCCAGACAGAGACCCCGCTATTCTCCTGAGGGGTGGCCAGACATGACCCCCCACGACTCGCCCCCTTTTGATTTGGGTGGGAAAAAGTGAGCGGCCAGCCAGGAAAAAAGACGTCATTTTAAGTACACGTTTTTTTAGGCTGGCAGGAGGAATGACTTGAGCTCCGTTGTCTTACAAAGCACACAAATCAAAATCACTGCGTTGTCAATCTCAGACAGAATTGTTAGACTTTAGGAAAAGGTTTTCGGAGTATTTTTACTTCACTTTAACTCCCTACATTTTTGTGTCAAGTTTTAGTTGTCAAACAAAATAGAGAGGTATAGCAGAAAGATGGTTGATTTATTTATTGATAATTATCCAAACTGTCTATCCTCACAAGTGTTGTGGGTGTGTTGGAGACTATCCCAGCTGGTTATCATTCATTCATTCATTCATTCATTCATTCATTCATTCATTCATTCATTCATTCATTCAAATCTCTCAGATACAGTTACTAAAAAAAGTAGGAAATTATTTGGGTTGCGGTAGATTAAATGTAATAATACTCATTTTATTTGAAAGTTTTATTTAATCCTCAAACAAAGTAGAAGTAGCCAGACCAACAGACAAACACGCACACACACACGCCCCCTCTCCTCTCTCTCTCGCGCGCGCGCGCGCACACACACACACGCACACACACACACACACACACACACACACACACACACACACACACACACACACGTGCAGACAGACGCTCCCCTATGCTTATGCTAATCGCTGTCTGTGTTCTCAAATGCATTGTTATGTTTTCCCACACTCCCTGTTTGCCGCATCTTTTGTCAGTCGGAGTAAAAGAAGATTGATGAATGGATGAGAGCCTGAATGGGCAGAAGGATGGAAGGAGTTATTACGTAGGGAGTCCACTGGTGACCCCTGCCGGAGCATAATGGGAGAGGACGTCCTTCATGGATGGTTTGCTTGATTAATTGATAGATTTTGTTCGATTAGATTCAGTTCAAAACAGTCATTACAAGATGCACAAGAGGACAAAGCTAACCAAAAGGGGGTTGTGAGAAATTGACAAAAGCACTATCAGAAGCACTGACCTACATTTACCATCGAAAGTCCAGAATCTGTTCGATGAAATGTTATTCTCCCCCCTGAAGTTGCATTGACAAAGCATTTCGTTCTTACATTGGTTGTAGTAATAAGTCAATATTACACTTGAATGTGAGATGGAAAAATGTTGCAATGGGGCTTTGCTGGTAGAATAATGGTTAAATTAAAAAAATGTGAAGGAAGTAGCCTAATGAAAAATATTCACTGATGTATTTAATGAATACAATTTAGCTTTTTAACTTAAACTACTGAAATAAATTTTGGAAGATATTTTAATTAATTGTAATCCATAACCTTGGAGATATTTTTCTACAAAAGAAGTAATAACAATCTTGATCTTACAATAAACAGAAAGAAACGCGAACATTCGCGTTATAATCTGTAACGCCGATTTATTCCGCAAGATGGGGCTGCAACGCTTTTATCAAAACGAACCAAGCATCTCTCACGCTCCTCTATTTCTCTTCGAGCTGGCCCAGGGTCTTGCTTGAAAAAGAATTTAATGTCAGGAAACCTGTAATTTCAAAAAAACAACATATTTTGATATGGATCAATAACGATGTGTGGTATGTGAGCATTTGTGTTTGGTTCAATTTTATTGTTTTTGTCCGTATTTGTTGCAGATGTGTTCTAAATTGTATTTGTATTTATTTATTTGCACATAGACAGCAAAACAATATTATAACATAACCGGTAACATTTGGAAGAAATTGCGCAGGTGAGACGAGAAAACCCATATGGGGTTTCGAAAATCGATCACATCACATTATACATGTACATATTCATGAGGTTCTATTTGTACTAAAGAGGATTAGGACCAATGAAGAAAAAAAAACAAGGTTGGCAAGATTCTGTTTTATCTCAGAATTCTGATCATTGCAAAAAAAGCTAAATTTTTTTAAAAACGAGCAGCGATCAGAAATGCCGAATCTAGTGAGGCTAACCGCTAATCACATCTACGACCAGACGAATGAAGACGATGTGGCCATGTTGGCCGGACAACTTCCTGTTCCGACGGCATCAGAAGGGTGAGTCAAAAGTATTCTGTGAAATGGCGAAGTGGAAGAAGATGAGATGTCCAAAACACTGGATTAAAGGTTAGCGCCGGTTAAACGTCGATGCGGAGTAATAAATTTGACGAATCAGTTCAACCCTCACTGTCTCATTTATCATATTCCCCACTTTCAGTCGAATAGAAGTGCCAATCCAACATTTGAACTGTAAGGTTTGGTGTTGTTTACTGTTTTAAGAAATAATGGAGAACTACATCCAAAAGCTGAAGAATCGCATTGATTGGAAAAAAAATATGCTTGCCGAAACCCAGTTACAGTCACAGTTAGACTGAGGCTGCAGTGAGTCATATTCACATTTATTATCAGGAGGCAGCGTGAGGCAATGTGAGTGAAACTCGCTCAGGCCAACTAGGGCGAGTCTTACCTGCAGCTAAAGGAACCCAACAGCTCACCTAATTAATTCTTCCCTTCATTATGTTGTATAATGATAGGATTAGGAACAAGAATCATGACGAAAAAGTGAATTTAAGTTTTATTGCAAAAACAACAACAGCATTTGGAGGAAGCATTCATTCACGGGGTAACGTAACCCCAGGTGTGTATACAGAGGTGCTTTGTGGGAAATGTCACATTCTGTTTTGTCTTCATCGCTAAGACTACAAATTAAATATCAGTCGTTTCAGTTGGCATAGAACAGGAAATCAAACACTGGAACGATAACCGGAATGATAGTGTAATTTTTTTCCCCTCTATCATCTCACATAACACCTTAACACAGTCTCTTGACATCTTTTTAACATTTTTCCGAACACAGTTACATAGAATGAACCCATCATATTGAATCAGTCATTATAGCCAACAGCATCGAGTCAATAAAAAAAACCCGAGTGACGTGCAGACTCGCTGAGTGTTCTCCACTGGATTCTCTGGTGATGCTTATCAACATAATAAATCTGCACATTGTGTGTGTCTGAGTGTATGTGCGCGACCATTTGCGTAAATAAAACCAATAGCCAAGAGCTTAAACAGAAGAGGTTCCATGTTTTTTAAATCTTTTTTTTTTTGTCTTAGCAACTGGCGCACATATTGGATGAAAGGAGGAGAGGGACCAAGGCGGGTGAGTGGAACACACAAAGCACAGATGCTGCACAGAGCTCGTTAGACAGACACACACACACACACACACACGCACACGCACGCGCACACGCACAAATGCTCAGCCACACATGACCTGAATTTTAAGCGGCAAGGTAAATCAGAATGTAATTGGGCATGGAAAAAGTGTGTGGGTGGAGGAGCTGTTGTCAGTTTTTTGCAAAGACAAATCTGGTTTAGGGGTCCCTCATTTGACCCATTTTCAGTGGGGTTCAATTTTAGGCTATTTGCAAGACCTTTGACCGGACAACTTCTCACCTTTTTGAGGGGAGCACAAACAGAAAGAATCCAACACTGAATTGGCTAACTTTTTCAACAAGATGTCATGCTCTGAGGTTTTGACAGTTTAGTTGATTTTTCTGTTTTCTTGAAAAGGCCGCTTACAGGATAAATCTGTTGTTTTTGACAGTTCTACAAGGCTAGTTGCAAGTTCTTCAGCTTGACAGTCTTTTTCTGGCTGCAAATGGAAAGATTGCAATAAGTCCTGAGCCTTATTAAGTCCGTAAAACTCTGCAGCTGTCAAATGTCGTGTCATCAGGCTAACACTTGACGGCTACAAAAAGGATGAACACAGCTTTGGGGAGCGCGGACTTTTCACTAGGGTGCGATTGCAACATTTCAGCGAGTCTGCAGCTTTTAAATTTTGTGTTTTTGTTTGTTGGCACAGCATTTTTGTGGTTAGAATGTGTGAAGTTGCTGAAGCTTCTACATGAAGTGGTTCAGTGCTTTACATTTTCTACACATCTTTTTTTACTGTGTGTATATTTTGGTCAGGTGTAAACACAGTAGCTTAACTTTGGCACAGACCAGTTAGTCATGGTTTATGGTTTCGAAAAACTCAAATTTGAAATAGCCACTCAGCACGTCAGGCTGCGATGACAGTGTTGACTTTTCATGTGTGGTTAGCAGAATACTGCTTTTTCATCATTGCAACAAAAAGAGCAAAGAAAAACATTGAATGTTGATAAAAAATGAATTCAAGCCAGATATGCTCTTGCACATAAATAGATTTACCAAGGTCGTCAGCGTGAACCTAAAATCATTGAAATTCTGTATGCTGTTCAGTGACATTTACACTTGTGCATCTGCATAAAAAATGCACTAAATGAAGAGCACGTGCAGTAAATCACAACCACAGTGATATGATGAATCATTAAGTATGGTGCAAATGTGCTACTGTATATTAGAAGTGCATGTAGACCAATGATTCACAAAATGTGCGTAGCACGAGTGGTTCCTCATTGGTCTCTCCCACAATATTCTTGTCTGGTTCACCTCATATCTCACCAAAAGAGCCAACGATGTCAGCCTTGGATGTGCCCATTCCAAACCAGCCCGCTGTCATCTTAGGAGTCTCTCAAAGTTCCATCCTAGGACGCCAATTATTCATCACCTACTTGGATTTTAAACTGTCTGCGTGAGGTACTATCAGACAAATGTTTACATTGTCCCTCAATCTCGCAGTTTTTCACCTGGGTCTAGAAATGGCATCTCATCCATAGCTGGCCGATGTTTGGACAACTTTACTGGTGGTTAGCGTCAGCTCCCACCACGTCTCCTTAACTTCCTCCATAACTGGCCTTCTCTGTCTGCCAGACAAAAACCATTATATGTGGTTTACTTACTAGCTCGTTTGATCTATTCCCATTAACAGCAGCACCAGTAAAAACAAACCGTGCAGAATGAGGTTTTCCGGCCAATAACAAGCGTGCACAGACACCCGAGAGCACCGAAACCAAGATGGAGAATTTATTATGCTACTAAAAACATCATTATGCTCTTTGTGCCTGCTGTGATCACTGTGTCTTTCCTGGCAGCGCTGTTAAGATGATGGAGCAATTTTTCGTGTCACAATCCCGCTCCTCTCAAGTCTTGCGTTTGGTTGGCTGCGCCAATGACGGAAAAGGATTGACATTTCTAAAAAGACATCGTACTTCAAAAATAAGTCTTTATGTTTGTGTGTTTTTGTTTGTTTGTTTGTTTGTTTTTTAAAGAGGACATCGCATCACACGTTCACATCTTGTGTTATGACATTCGAGCTGCAGGGAAACAGTCCTACAGTAAATGTCTTTTGCTGCTCGACTCTGCAGACGGTTCCGTGCTAAATTCTCGTGGGAACACATTGTTTAACCTGTTACTGACATTTGCAAAACGTAGTGCATCTCTTTCCATGCCTCCTGTTGTGTTCTGAGGAAATCAGCAATGCAATAACACTCGTATGATTCCCCCGCTGTTCTGTTTGCCCGACAACGCTCGCCGCGCTGATGAGATTTCCCATTGACAAAGTTCCCCCGAAAAAGTCTTCGTGATATGATTTGTGCAGCATTTTATAATTTGCATATGCTTAGCTCATATGGAATTGCACAAAATCCCTTCCTAATTGAATGGGCATGCATTCACTGTGGGAGGCAAACCTACAGTGAACCCCTCGCTATATTGCCGGTCATTTTTCACACTCAAACCATATGGTGTATAATCAGAGATGGAGGGGGGTCGGGAGGGGGGGGGACTCGAAGTGTATGACTTGACTCCAGTCAGCCTTGAGCTTTAGTTCTTGCAACTTACTTGCCAAAATCGACTTGACTTGGTATCTTGACTTAGACTTGAACTACAAGAGTTGACAAGTCATCTAGTTTGACATCCGCATTTTAACACAATTTGCCTTTTTTAGGAAGGAAAGCCAGAAAATAAGAAAAAGGAGGGTTTTTGTTTCCTTCACGCCAACCCGGCAACCCATGTCAGCATCACTTTTGCTGGTGTGAAACGGTTTTACACATTATTTCAGAAGGGGAAATTTGTTCCGAAATGGGAGCACCATTGAAAAATGGATGGTGCTCAACCTTCTGCATTAGACATTACCACGAGAAAAAGTGGTACAGTTTGGGCTGCATCATGCATTTTAATGAGGTCTCCCAATTTGGACAGCAAATTACTTCAAGTGGGGCAATTACCTGCAGCCCTCCCCCCGCCCCCTCTCTCTTTTTTTTTTCCGCTGCACATCTCAGCTATCAGTGGCACGATTAGGACTCCAAAAACCTGCCTCCATGACATGAGGGCAGATGCATTATTCAAAAGCATACCGAGCACCTAGCAACAGCCTGCAGATCAACACTGGGGCAAATAACACACTTTGCTATACCGAGCTTTTTTTTTTTTTCCCCTTTCCTTTTTTATAACTGCGCATGAGTTGTGAGCAATGACTGCAATAAACACGCGTTTAATCTGTTTCTGCCCTCAGGATGTCGAGTTAATACAATGACCCAAATGCTGCACTAGTAAAATCCCAAATTCAACCGCAAATTTGAGGAAAAATAACATTACCCTCCGCCTCTCGGTGGGTTTCAGCTGGGATAGGCTTTAGCATACCTGCAGCATTTTGTGACGATAGGGAATGGATGGATGCTAAAGAAGCTGTAGATAAACTCTAGTTTTGGCTGTTCCTTTATTTGTGTGAGACAATGTAGCCTACAGACAATAATAAACGTGAGAGGGGAGATGCACTGTGCCACATTCTAGAAAACAGCAGCATATTTTCATCAGAAATGACTTGAGTTGTCCCTGATGCTGACGGACATTCCCAATCAGGACATATATGTTTTGCTACAGATAAAGACATAAATAATTGTACTTTTTTTAATCGTTAATTTTTCAAATGTGTATTACATTTATCTCTGCGGCCTGGTAACAAAAGGTCCACAGACTGTGATGAGGCTACGGACTGGTGGTTTGGAACCACTGTTCTGTCGTAGGCTCCCTGACTGCGGCACACCTCTTGGCCATGACACTCATCATATTTTGGAGCAGCAGTCGCACGAGGATGGTGCTAGATTGCTCATTAGCATTTATTGCGTTGCTTAGCGCAGTGCATCGAGGGATGAGTGATGTCAACATCAGCAAGACATGCATGCTCTTTTTGTTAATGAGATTTGTCGTGCTCTACTATTGTCTTGAGGCTGTTTCGAAGTCCGAAATTCAGTTTGACGTAAGGTAGATTTTTATTTTTTTTAAAAGGGTGTCTAATAAAGTGAATTCTACAGTGTAAATCAGAAGAATGAGAGCACTGAATTGTATAAAAACATAAAAAGAAATGTGAATGTGAAGAATGTGAAGAAATAACAGTTTTATAAAGTGTAAGTACTGTAGGGACAATTCGAAAGTCACTCTTTCTGTAACCTGCGGAAGATGAAGTAAGAAGTAAGCAGACTCTCACTCAAAACAGCCTGCAGGTTGTGATGCCATTTTTGTTCCAGTGATTTCTATGCCGGTCGGAGACAGACTTCTGTTATTTTGTTGTTATTTATTGTTCCAAAGAGTGTCACATGAGGAGAGAGGGAGCATCAGGAGGGTGTGATGAGGTTAAGCTGATGGTCAGACTGACATTCTAATTTAATTCACAGACACTGGCTCAACCTTTAAAGGTTTATATCGGATTATGGTCATATAAAGATCCCCCTCCTACCCCCCGCTTTTTTCTTTTTTTTTTTCTTCCCCCAACCAGCCACCCTCCCCCTTCCACCTACACTGCCACCCTCTCTCTTTGAATGGGGGCGCCGGAGCCGCCTGCCTGTCTGTCTGACTGCCTGTCAACCGTCTTTGTTTCAAACTGATCAGAAGCACCCAAAGGTGGCCAACCAGCTCGCAGCCATCACGCCCCCTGAGCTGGAAGATGAAGCGCCCATCATCAGCCGCTCGCTGAAGTCAGGCTTACCGCAAAGTGCCGCAAAGTGCTGCTTCACGCCCGCTCTGTCGAGCTGCACCTGCAAAAGCTTTTTTTTCCTCCCTTCTTCTTCTTCTTCTGCCCTCCGCGCACATTCCATCTCTGCTTTGTCCACTTGAGGTGAGTGCGAGATCGGTCATTATTCCTCGTGGGATTTACGACTATAGGCGTCGTGCATCATTGGGAAGCGTTTATGTGTGAGTTGCATGGAAAAAAAGGTGAACAATTAGCTGCTCTTGTGGTCTTGCATGCATGAAGTAATATCACTGGCAACAAAATGATGGCTCCAATCAGGGCAAATCAGTGTTCCGTATTTGTGAATTATTTACACTTCAAAGCTTATTAATACTGTACTGAGTGAAATTTACGACTGATGTAGTGGGATGCATAAAACATCAACTCTTGTAAGTGTGCAGGCGTGCATGCGTGTGTATGTGTGTGCGTGTGTGGTTTTAGCCTGCAGAGATTGTAATTTGAACAAGTTTTGACTGGGGGAAATGGGGGGTGGGGGGGAGAAATCCTGAATTAGAAGGTTGGAATGATGCAATGGCATAGACTTGAACAGGTGTTAATGAAATCTATTGTGTTGTGATGAAGTCTTCTGTCGCCTGCACATGACATCCAAGGACGCCTTACAACCTGCATGCCCATTGGCCGATGCAGTGCCTGCATTGTTTGCCTTAAAACAGCGCTTCCCAACCTTCACTGAGCCAAGGCACGTATTGAATGTTACAGTAGAACAAACTCTGGCGGCAAATGACCCGAAGCAAAAATGTCACAATAAGTGGAATCATTAAACGCCTGCATTTGCGCAGTGCTGCAGTCGCAAATTCACCTATTGGTGGATTGTTGTAGTTCTATCGTCTTTAATTTGCTCGTCTTTGTGCTCAGGCCAAAGCCAAATAATTTTGCTTTGGGGCTATCTGGTGGCATCTTTGTCTCAAGCAACTATGTTGAACTGAAGGGAAGTGCTTCATTTAGGCAGGGCTGTTTGAAGAGTAAAAGTGGTTTGCTGCCATCTTCTGGCACCTATGGGCAATTACAAACCTTTTTGAGTGGCTGTCAGTTACTCACGGATTTTCGCTATTCATGGGGTTCATTGTCTACAGGTTAATTGTCCCTTTCATCATATACATTATGACAATAAATCATTGGAATAGATAAATGAACAAAGATACAGTGCTACCTTGTGCAATTGACCTGTATTACGAGTTTTTTCAAGTTCTAATTAGTCGCTTGGCTGATTTACTTTTTGTTTTTTGTTTTTTTAATTTGTCGCTCGGCTGATTTACTTTTTTTTTGTCTGGAGTTGCAAGACAAAGTTGATTTATGAGCACTATAGCTATGTTGGCAGCAAACGCAACTCACTGCAAAACAAGCAGCACTTTGAGAGATAGTGAACAGTAATTAAAAAAAAAAAGAGCCTTCAACCTGTTTTTTTCCCACTTGCTGTTGATGTTTACTGTCAAACTAAACATAAAACAAAGTGTTTTTAATTTAAAACAACCACAAAAGTTTGCAGAAGAAAATCCAGCTAGCTTAATGTCAACATGCAATGCAAAAAAAAAAAAACCCAGACAGGCTGAAGAATAGCATCAGTGCCCATAGACTAGTAACCAAAACCTCTGGGTCTGCCAGTGTTTTAAGCAGTGGATCGTTGAGCACAAATGGTGCATCAACATGTGTAGACAGATCAAATAGCAATACTCAAAGGCATATATTCTTAACCCTCTGCAAAAAAAAAACAACTGTGTCATACCACTGCTGCTTACTGAGCATGTTTTGACCATCTTCGTGTATATGCAGTTGTCTGTGTTGCACTGGCCCCTGGTGGCCAAGATGCACACACCAAACAGATAAATTAATAAATTCATTATCATGCAAAAACTGTTTAATTCTTTACATTCTATTGAATTATATTACGACTGCAGGAGAAGCATAATACGTGGATCAGAAAACTTATTGTAACCCTACTCATTTCTGAGGGAAGTCAACTCGTTTTGATACAGCAGCTCCTCCACGCACATTAAGTTAGAGTAGACTAGAGCCGGCTAAAAATTATGTCGATGTGGCGGCCATGTTGCAACTTTCTCATCAAAAGTAATGGGAGATACGGATGTTAGCTTAGCTTCGCTATAAGCAAGCAACTCAAAAGGAGCGCGTCGTTATTCATATCTATGGGACCACCCCTTCCCTTAATTAGCCCGTTACCTCAAGGTTCCACTGTACCAAAAATGGACCTTGGACTAATCTTTTGGACTTTGATATGAATACAAGGCACTACATTTAAAACACAATTCACTTCTGTGAATATTTTTGAACCTCCAAATATAGAATAAAAGTCTCAACACTTGTATAGGACAAGAGAGTTTGGGTCATCTTGACAAATGAGCCGCATTGTGTGACAGCCGAGAGCCCCTCCGAATACAGCCGACCCTTTCCTCTATTCTTCGCTCCCTTGGAGGAGTCTTACCACTTTCTTCCTTGGCCTTGTTAGTGCACCCATCACCAGCTGGGTGTCAGTGCCATAAAGCGGGACGAAGTTAACAAGGCGGGTGCATGTACTGGAGCGGGAGAAGGTGAGGGCATTTTGTGTGTGTCTGAGTGTATGTGTGTGTGTGTGTGTTGGTTGGTTGGTGAAGAGGAGAATAGTGAAGAAGAACGGTGCTAAAAGCTACTAGTTTACACCATGCATTTTTCATCCTGTGTGTGTGTGTGTGTGTGTGTGTGTGTGTGTGTGTGTGTGTGTGTGTGTGTGTGTGTGTGTGTGTGCGCGTGCGTGTGCGCGCGCGCGCGCGCAGCTGAGTGCACTTACTATTGGGCAGGATGGACAGAAAGCAGTGTCATGCGCCAGAAAAGGATTCTATAATAGTTTGTGCATGCACTCTTTTACTTTGAAATGTACATTATTGAAAATTGTATTTTTAACTCATTCACTGCTTACCATTTTCAGAGCAGAGTTGCCCATATTGCCAGCATTTTTAAAGCTTTTTGATTGATCTTGGTACATAGCTAGATGGATAGATAATGACTGAATACGATGACATGTCAGTTTGTGCTAGTCCGTTATTTATGCTAGTATGCTAGCAGCTATAAATAACACTATAAAGGAGTCTCAAAGTGGTTTGTTTGTGTTGAATAATTTAAGTACTAAGTATTGTCATTTATGCAATGTGGGTTTGTGATTGTGATCATCTCCCTTTTTAGTGCCTTGGCGCAGTGTCGTGGCACCTGTAAACAATTACAAACCGCGTTAGGAGTTGCGTCAGTTATTGTAGATTTTTGCTTTTTGCAGCCAGGTCTGCACGTTCAGTGTAAGGAATTATTGCAAACGTGTGCAGGTTTTATTATTATTGTTAATATCTATTTATATTGCTGGTATGGATACGCTAATGTGTGTTGTATTAGTGTAAAAAAAAAAAGATTTACTCTATATTTATTTTTTTATTTGTCATTGTTACTTTTATTGTATTTGTTCTTTTTGGGCAGGGTTTGCTTTTATCAGTCAGTCAATCTGTTGACCTGCAGCATTTTGAATTGGTTTTAAAATTCAATCGGTTTCAAAAATCCAAGTTTAGGTACCCCCCACCTCCTTCCATTTTTTTTTCTTGTATTTGTCCCTCAGTGGAAAAAGTTTGGACAGCCCTGGTTTGATGGCGTTTGTCAGATGTTTTCGCGCTGAACAGCCTCTGATTATCAGCCCCTCGAGGCAAACCTAAAATAATGATGGCGGACTGTGATTAAGCTACAATATGAGACTCCTTTTCTTTTTACCACTGGGATATACATAAGCCCTCATGTGAGCAAGCCCCATGCCACAAAGGGACCCAAAAGGCGATTGGCGCAGCCGAGCCATCAATCACCTTCACTGTGTAACCAGGGAGGGCTTCAAGCTGCTGGTCAGGCCAATGCTTACCAGCATGGATGAGAGCGCAGCTGAGCAACTCGTCCACACAAAGGAAACGGCCCTCTCTTTGTCTTCCCCTTAAATGCGACATGTGGTGCAAGACAAACACTTCATTACATTTAAGTAACCTCATTTTTTTTTTTTTTTTTTTTACAGCTAAATTTTATCCGCATTTTCTGTTTGGTGACAGACTATTTCTGTTATATTTTGCCGTCACATTTGGATGCTTGTTTTGGTTTTGTTTTTATCCCCCTCACGATCACGCTGCATGAAACATCTCCTCTCAGCACTTTTTGTTCTTGTACGTGCTGAATGTGTGAACGTAAAACACACCTGAAGGACAATGCTTTGTTTCGCTCTCCTCCGCGCAGTCAACGTTCCACCAGCACAGCACATCCTAAAGTCAAACAAATGTTGGAGCCAAACCAATCAGTGTGCCGCTGTCTTTTCATCGACCTCACTTCTTTTCTTTTTCTCTTTGTGTGGTTCCCTGAGGATGATCAAATGTATTCTCCTTGCGTGCGAGTGTGTTTGTGTGGCAAGCCGCGCATTTAATAAACCTGGGGTGATAGCATGAAACTCACACACCTGATGTCATAATTGGCTTTGTCACCAAGACCTGACCTCTGAACTTTCGCCTTTGTCCTTCGCCGCTTTGGGGCACAGCTGTTGCCGCGACCATGTAGACAACAGTTTAACGACCTGATTTTAACCTTTAACCCTGCCACTCAATAAATTGAAACCTTGAACAAGCCCCTCCAAAAGTTTATTTTTGAAATCCTTATTAGAAAAGGACAGTAAAAATGAATTCATTTTTAATACCAAGTGCAAGTACAGTCGTCTCCATAGTTCAGTTCCCCCCCCCCTGATTTTCCTGAAATGCCATTCATGTGCTTTTAGAAATTAGCATAGTTCTTAAAAATAGCTTAATGCTCGCAGATATAGTCAAGCTAAACACCATAGACAGTCTAATGGAAATTAGCATAATATACTGTACAAACCCATAAAAATGGTAGTGAGTGATGATATAGTGGGGGAACACTATTCAAGTAGCAGTGAAGATCAGGACTTGAATTTTTCTTCAGCCGGATGGTTGTGATAAAAGCTGTCAATCAGTGTCAGGTATGTCTTCTTACAATACACAAAGATGGTTGTACTGTACTTCACATTTATTCTTACTTGAGAGCCTTTAGGAGGCTCTACGTTCCATTCAGGCCTCCCCCAATTTGTTTCCATTTAAAGAATAAAGTTGATGAGTCATTAGTTGTTTTGCCCGATGGTAATTAGTCACCAGGCACTGTGAAGAACGTGTGCGTGTGTGTGTGTGTGTGTGTGTGTGTGTGTG
>NW_017806235.1:2536796-2577313 GCF_001891065.2 Hippocampus comes
CGTGCGTGCGTGCGTGCGTGCGTGCGTGACAGCATAATGAATGTGTACAAGAGATTAATCGTTTGAGTCATCCAAGTTCACGCGTTTCTTTGATTGTGATGAATACTTTTAGCATTTAAACAATCTTACATCATTCCTCTCCCCTCAAACTGTTCCAATTTTAAACAGTGTTGACAATAAGACATTTTGAACCATTATTGTGAAATTTGATTGGGGATGGCCATTTTTTTTTTTTTTTTTTTTTTTTTGTTCTTAGTGTGCAAAGCAACGCAGGTCCGTTAACACTTTTCAATGAGTTTGGTGTGGTGGAGCCAAATCATCAATCTTTAAGGTGAGCGAGAGCAGCAGCTCAGGGCAGCAACTTGGGTTTTTAGTTTGAAACCGAACTTCATTTGGGAGTAGGATTGAACATCTTTTTTTTTTTTTTTTTAAGAATTGTTCACTGTCTGCCAAACTTTTGCCCCTTGTGAAGTGTGTCGAGTTTGACTTCACTGCCCATGCGGTGCTCGCATCTTTTTGCTCTCATCGTACCGTAAGTCAATGGCAGCTAGTAAGTTGGGTCCCTCAAGACGCCATTGTATATACTTCCATTCTCATTGCTTCCCTCCATAGAATATGATTTCAGTTGTTTTTTTTTTAAGTCAAGCTGGGCCGCATGTGCCATTTGTGAATACGGAAGAGCACAAGAGCTTCCCGCAGCTTTGTGGACTGGCTTTCATTGTGAGGATGTGACAAGGGCGATGAAATGACCTTCCTTTCATTTGTCTTCCTTCATCTTCTCCTCGCTCTTATTCCGCTCCCTACTTTGTCTGTTACTCATCGGGAGCTGTCGGCACTTCAGAGTTTGGTGAGACATAATTAATCGGAGGCAGTGGCGAGATTCGTTCACTTGTGAAGTGGTGACATACAAGACTGAAAGTTGGATTCTTCACTTTTTGAAGGAAACAAATTGAAGAAAAAAACAATTCGTAATGCACATATAATAATGCAAATAATGCACATTCCTTGGAAACAAAAAAAAACAAAATCACGTATATCAAGAGCATTCGGCAGTTACTGTATCATCTGTGAAGCATACAGAAATCTTTTCAAGCTTGAGTAAGCTTTGATAGAAATTTAACAGGGATGCCAGCTGCCCAAACGTGGACTTGCGTCATTGTGTAATTCTAAGTGGACGTGTTCACATGAATGCGGAATTCACTGACCTATCATGTGCATCGTCTGCAATCTGATGTGATGCTTGAGTAGAAAACGCGCCATGGCCGCAGGGACAAAATTGGGGGCAAAGCTGACCTGGTTTAGTACAACTTGGCTTCAAAGTAATTTACATCCGTCTGTCTGTCTCATTGCCTCATTGTCCATGGTCACTTGATATTTCTATGCACCTTCAGCAGGATATTAAAGTGTTGATACTGTACAAAATGGCCTCTTTCCCAGCAGTTTCGATCCGATTCATATTTGGGTTATGCCTTCTTGCTGAGCAGACAGTTGAATCCTGATCCCTGTTTTATATGCCAGTCGAGTTGCACGTTTTGGATCTCTGTCACCGGCTCACAACATCCATTCAGGCAAGGTGGTCAAAATATATCATATATATAAATCCACATTGAAGTCCACTGGAGCATTTTAAAGGCTTCTGCTCAATTTGTGTTCAGCGTGTGACTCAGGAGGTGGCGTTCACACGTGATGTGGGGCCGGTGTTAATGGCTGGTGACTGAACTGTATGTTGTAAATCCCCACTGGTAAACCTCTTGAATGGCTTCTGTCTATGGGCACACAGTGTTGCGCATTGTGTGGCATCCATTCACATGTCCGTGGCCTAAACTGGGAATTGTGATGGCGGGGATCGGGGTGGCTGGGACCCTGCCAGGGCGAGGCTCTCGGATTCCACACTTTGTATGCGTCCGTCGATGGGCAAACGTCTGAGGTTGGTGACCCCGTCCAAAGCTTTACAAAGCACCACCCAGCGAGCGCAACTCACGGTTCACATCTCCAACGCGCAAAGAGTCCAGCAGCTCGACCCCAATCT
Source organism: Hippocampus comes (assembly GCF_001891065.2). Lineage (NCBI taxonomy): Eukaryota > Metazoa > Chordata > Actinopteri > Syngnathiformes > Syngnathidae > Hippocampus > Hippocampus comes. The sequence goes on from NW_017806235.1 coordinate 2,538,826, forward strand.
GTCACAGACCATCACGAGGACCAAACCCACCTTTCACCAGCGGGACATTTTAAAAGTGTGTGCCACAGCGGGGTCTCATGCACACCAGAACCCCCTTTTCAGGAACTTAGTTTCCATTAAAAAAACACTCACATGGTTGTTGTTTGGTGCTTTAGTTGGTGTCACAGGGGTGATATACTACTTTGCAGAGAGTTTTTTTTTCGCCTCACACGCTCCACTTTTAGATTTTTTTTTTTTTTTTTTAAGCGAAACTTCACATGGTCAGAAAGACTAACATTGTTGGGTTCATTTATTGGTGGTTGAATCGGTGTTGCATAATCCTCTTTCAGAGCATTGGGGATGCTGCTGGAATGAGTTGCAGTTACCTAGGTGAGGACGGGGAGGCCTTAATGAATTACTTACTTGATGCAGCTGAAATGGAGATGCAGAACATTGGTCCATCTTTCCATCAATTTTCTATGAAGATAATCTTGATCAGGGTCGCCGTTTTTTTTTTTTAATTGTATCCATCGTCATTCTGAGACTTTTTTTTTTTAGCCAACTCCCGTTTTTCATGGAAAATGTATATTGGAGGTCTATCAGCATTTTGTAAAGAATGGTTATGGTTGAAAAAAATTCAAAGGATTTGTTTTGCAAGACGTTTTGTTTTGCAAAAAAAAAAAATTAGCAATTGAGCCCAATGTAGACGAGGCTACACGACATCTGTTGATGTCAGTGCTGAATCGAGTGAGGTAGCAATATATCATGTACATTTTTCCAAGGGGGCGAACATGCAGACTCCACACAGGAGGACTGGAGCCTGGATTCGAATCCCCCAACATCAGATGTATGAGCCACGTGTGGTAACCACGAGTTGGCACCCACTCCAAACATATTAAAGCTAATTCCAGCCTCATCGTATTCCAACAACAGTAAACCCTTTGTTGCGGATCCTCGTTTGCTTCATTCTCCTTTAATTCATGGAAATTGTGCGTTTTTAAAGCAAAGCTGTCCTTTTCTTCAAACAAACTCCTCTCCATCGCTATCTCATCGTGCCATGGGACAATCCGCCTCCCCATTGAGCTGGGAAGCTTCAGGCCGCCATCCAAATCCTCTGGCACAGTCAGTAGCTTAGTTAGGATGCGTGGTTGGATTTCGGCGCCACAAACTTCTCATAGCTGAGGGGCGAGTTTTTGAGGTAGACCACTGGTGGACGAAATCTCTTTCTGCTCGCTCGGAGGACATCAGATGGCCTGTTGCTACCCGGCGCACGAGCAAAACGCGACGGGGTGTACTAATGTCAGCTAAATGAGTTTTCATGTCAGTGAAGCGTTCCTATGGGAAGCTTGATGGACAAAATAATGGGCGGACTAAATGCAACGTTCTAGCTTTTGTGTTCCCCCGCGTCACACAGTGGTTCAAGGTCACCTTGTCTCCTTGCAGCACCTTCATATTTAACCTCACATTCACACAAAGGTCTAACACAGCTAATTGCTCAGGATGCGGAGCCCCAATGAACTGTGGCTGCTTCAAGTGGCTTTTTTTTTTTTTTTTAATTCTTATTACATTAGCCCGCATTAGCCCTCTGTTGAGGTGCACTGGATTAACCTTTCTAGTGATCTATCTGCAAGGCCATTATGGAGAATTTGGTCTATTAATATCTCATGCAGTCAGTTCGATGATGTCTAGTGTTTGGTAGTGTGCAACGGTCGATAATATGAAGCAAACAGCAGTAAACAGCTTTTGGCTACACCTCTTAACTGTGAAAGAAGTTTGCACAGGCAAAACCCCAAACTGAAACTGTGTAGACATTCAGGTCTATTTATCGTATGCAGCAAAACGCACCTGGACATGTTCCAATACTTTTGCTCACATGAAAAATGGATGCATTCAATCCAAAAATTATGGATTAGATCCAGATGGAAGCACATGAGAAAAAAAAATACTTCAATGTGAAGCTGTTGTCTCATACTCAACGATTGATACATCAAAAACAAAACAATTGACCTCACTGTTCCGATACTTTGGAAAGGAGTCTACAATAATTTCAAAATTCAGTCATGAAAAATATCTCCATCATTGTACTACAGGTGAGAACATGGCAATGAAAATTACAAAACTCCATGAGGTTTGCAGATTAAGAAAAAAAATTTAAGCTTTATGAACGAACAAACAAGCCCAGCAACTTAAGCAGCCAACCAGCAACAATTGTCATGTTGACCTCCCAATTGTATTGATGTGATTGTCAGAGACGTACTTAAGCATTTTATGTATGAATGCACCGTTTCATGGCTCACCTCGCTTTTTAACTTGCCTCCTTGCTTTCTTTCTCTCATCTCTCACCATCCAGGTCCAAGATGGCGCTTCCTCGGTTCGCAGCCGGGCGACACGTCTTCTTGACTCTCTTGTTGCTGCACTGGTTTGGCTTTGGTGAGTTCTTTGGATCCAACAACAACAATAGAGGTGGACGTGTTTGCAAATCCAACACCTTGTTTTGAATGTTGCCATTGGTGCTCCATGTTCGAGAACAGCAAGTGATGCAAAACGTACTGAAATATTCAACAGTCAGTCATGTGCATTCCACAGTTTAAGAGAAACTCAAATTAAGTTCCGCTAAAAAGATTATAGTGCATTTTAGGTTCATCTAGAAATTCCACCCAAAACCCAAACATAGTTTATGAGAAGTGAATGCATGATGAGACATCACTCTCGAGTGATGGCGTCTGGAGATTAGAAGATTAGATAGAATAACCACCACCGAGAATATACGAGGTCGAATTGGACATTGAGGATCAGGTGTACTCACAGCAGTCTGCAGCATTACCATTTTTATGAGTGACTTTTTTTTTTTTTAGCAATATACGTATGCAGAAACTACATGCAAATTCACTTTGCCGCCTTCACCAACTTTGTTCTCTCCAGCAAGGCTACCCAACAGATTATTAGACCAAGGTCATACCAAGGACACCCAGCGAGGACACTATGATGCGAGCTATAAAAATCACCGTTATGGAGGAAATGCGAAGGCATCTCGGGAGACGCGGGAAATGGGATTTTCATCCGTTGCCATCTTTCACTCTCCCCTGAAAGAGCATTTTCACCACTTTGATGGAAGCCACCCTTCCCAAGATAATTAACAACCTAATGGGTCAATTCGTGGAATGAGGTCATTGTTGGTGATGTATTTGCACCTGTGCTCTTTTTTTTTTTCTTCCTCCAGCTCCAATGGCAGTCCATGTCCATTTAGTATAAAGTATGGATGAATAAGTGAAGAGAGGAAGTGCAGCTGGATTGGAATCCGCAGAGTTAACATCTGCTTCATCGTTATTCTTATTCAGTCGGTAATATCAGTGTTGTAAGTGAGAGTTGACATGCTGGGAATGTTTGTCGACATACTCTGCGGGAGTGAGCTGGAACGTCTCCAAAGCCATTTATGCAATTTAACTCCACCATCTGTTCATTTATGACTCTGCATGAAATTCACATTTAGGGACAACAAAATTAATTCTAACTAAATGCGTCGAGTAATGCCAGGTGTCAGAAAGGTTACAGGAATGATGTCACAACAGATATACAGTGTTCCCTCATTTTTTCATGAGTTTTCTCAAAAGTGAGTTTCCGAACAATCTGTGCTTTATACGCCTCGCCTATTTCTTCTCAAGAATGTCATCTACACACACATATAAACAGTCAGTTATCACCTGCCACATGCAACTGGCGCCTCCCAACCAGACATGTTGCCTTGTGTCACATTTCTACCACACCTTCTACATTATAACCTGACATTCTCCGTGCGTTGTCGACTTGCATTTGTGGTTGCACAGCATCAGCGAAAACAATCACAGGAGGTTATTTCTTTAGATTCACCTATCAAAGGACCAAGGATCGGGTTGTGTTGATTGCAGGGAGACTGTGTCAGATCCTTCAGCAAAGCATTTCATCTGCCGTCCACTGTGCCAGCTTGCCTCAAAACGTCCCCTCACCACCTTTTAGGGAGCCGACGTGAAGAAGAGCTGCCTGCTAAAGACAGCAAGTGTCCCTTTAAGTCACTTCCAGTGCTCCTCCCCTTACTTTTAGCCTTATTTTAACAATGCCCTCTGTCAGTTGCATGCCTAAGAGTACACTTGTCAGCCAACGCTCCTCCATTTCCATCATTCAATTTACACCGGCTCTTTTTGTCCGGTCTTTCCGCCCCACCTCTGTCAGCCAGGCTCCCGATCTCATTCCGGCTCAGGCTCCTCTCACTCAGGCTGCATGGTTCTTGTGTGATTACATCTGATTTGAGGGCCAGGCTCTGGGGGCTCTCCTGAGCTCACCGAAATAATCTCAGGGGGGGCTCGGTGCGTGAAAGATGTCCAATCTAAATGCAGATGGAAATATCCTCCAGGGATGTTTGTATTATTCCAAAAGGCCTTTTGTTTATTTGTGTATTTATACACACACTAGTTTGCATTCACTCGCATTTCTTTAGCGATATCTCACAGGGCATATGGTCACACCAAACGAAAATAAACATATGGGTTTTATGTTGCTGTTAGACACACTGAGCTTGTTTGGTTACTTCTTTTCAGGTGATCCTGTTGTCATGGTGACATTGTTCTTAATACGCGGAGCCATGAAGCACGCCGCTTTGCGCTCTGCGGCGATCTTTAAAAAATCATTTTGACATTCATGTGAATATAATGGCAGTAAACAGATGCGTAAAAGGAGCAGGCAGAATGAAGATCACTACAGTGTGCGCGTGCACGTTGCATTTCCGTAATGAGCAGTGAGTTCTTTTCTTGAGAGTGATGACAAAGATTATTGCTGGAAAGTTGCTAATGAATCCGCGATGTCTGATCAGCAGACAAATTGGGTTAAAGCCGGAGCTGACCCTCATTTAAATGTCTCCCCTACTACAGCGCAAGAGAGCACTAATCAATGAGACGACGGATTCATGCTTTAATTCAAAAGTATTGACGTGCTCGGGCAAAAATGGATGTCGAAGCCCACTTCCCCCTCTCGACGTTGCAAGCACGGATCCTCACAATTGTGTACGGCGCTTGCTCTCGTCCTCTGTGCAGGTGCATCCTCCTCCATAGTTAACATGAGGAAGGTCACTCATCCTACCGTGCAGCAGCCGTTGGCAGGCGAAGCCGTGCTCCCATGCGTCTTCACTCTTCCGAACGGCTCATCCGCTCAGTCTGTCCGACTCCTGTGGACTCTCGTCAGACTTCCTGCAGGTGGACAGGACTCCCCTCTGGAACATGTTGTGCTGTCAGCTCAAGGTAATACACAAAAAAAAAAAAAAAAAGAACAAAACTGTGTAACTCGTTATGACTAAAATTTCTCATATGTCTCAAGTGTAAATTATCATTTGTCGATGGGCTGGGATAAGCTCCACCCCTCTTGATACCCTAATTAATTTTTAAATGTAATTCTTTATACTGATAATCTCTTAAGGGCAAGCGCTACAAAAACTGGATGGATAAAATATGGACATTGGGTTACTGTCTATTACAAAATATGGACAAAATTATTGGGACAACTGTCCTTTATCAAATATAGACCAAAATATTGGGACAATTGTGCATTACAAGCGGACAAAGTTTTGCAGATATAGTGTGAGTTCTAATTTCACTGTTGTTGTGGCGCCTTTTGGTCACAGAGTGTCTGTACTAGTTCATAAAAAAAGGTTGAGGTCAGGGTTCTTGACTTCTTCCACACTCGTCCAAGCTTGCCCTAAATGGACCTTGCGTTATGTATCGAGGCATAGAAAAAAAGGTTTCCACAATGCTGGGGAAAAAATAAAAAATCCAAAATGATTGCTCGATACGTGCGACTCAATATGATTGCCCGTGATCTTCTTCAAGAATGAGAATGAGGAAAAGACTTTCAAGGATTTTGCTTCGTCCTTTTCTAAAATCTGCATGATGTCAACTGTCTCGCTCTTGGTCTCCCCCCGACTCTGTCTGATGTCTCTCTGCCAAAGGTGACGTAATCAAGGTGAATAAGGCTTTCAGCGGCCGTGTCAGGCTGCCAGGATACGCCGCCGATCCCCTCAACGCTACCATGGAGATCTCCAGTCTGCGTACCAACGACTCAGGCACTTACCACTGTCAGGTTGTCATGGGCAACAACTACGAGAGAGACGCCGTGCCCCTGGTGGTCTACGGTAAGCTCAGTCGCGAGCGACAACCACGTGATGACACAACAAAGGTTTTCGTTTTCTTTGATGGGATTTTTTTTTCTCTGCTAATTTGATGTGTTATCATCGCTGTGATTTGATTTCAATTACAGCGGTGGCAAGTAACAAAGCACGTCGTTATAGTACTTAAGATTTTTTTTTTTTACATTTTGACAATAAAAACGCATTTTCCTTTGGTTCTTAAGTACATTTCAGCAGCTTTCAGGTTTATTCAAGTGCAGCACTTTTTTTTACATCAGAATGTGTACTTCTACTTAAGTACAGCAGATGAATACATTTGCCACCCTGACTAATTAAGCATTAATAACATTAATTCAGCAAATCAGTCCCATCACAATGACTGACTTGATTAATGGACTGCGGGGCTCTGTGCAGCCCATCTTTTTTTCTCATCTCAATTTCCACCCGAGTAATTGTGTAATCATTTTTTTTTTTTTTTTTAATGATGGCATTTGGGCTGAATACCAATGATATTCTTTCAGGTTGCTCATCTGTGAAATGCCTGCTGAACATTCGTGTTCTTCAAGGGAATATCATCCCTTTGGTTTGCTCTGGCATAAGAGAAAAACTAACCTGTGTGTGCTTTTGTGTGCTTCTGCAGGTGTGGTGTTTCATTACCAGGCTCCCAGCACTCGTTACGCCCTCTCCTTCGCAGACGCCCAGCGAGCCTGCCAAGAGAACTCGGCTCAGATGGCCACGTCGGGCCAGATGTGGGCCGCGTACTACGACGGCTTCGCCAGCTGTGCAGCCGGCTGGCTGGACGATCAGACTGTCCGGTGAGTCGAGGAGAAATGATTTGCCACTTAGCTGCTATGTTCATTAGTTAGACACCGCCACTCTTTCTTTGTCACAAAAAATACTTTCACTTGTTATTCATTGATACCAAAAAATGAACCATCCATTTATTCATTATGTATTGCACTTATCCTCACAGCACGAAATTGCTGTGTCGCAGCAACCATGTAGCACAATAAAGGTCCATGAAAGTAAAAAGTAGAGGCGGAGCCTAGCATTGTTGTCCTGTTATCTTGTTTTGTTCCCAATATTAAACGTGCTCACGGCTCAGTTACAGTCAGTCTTTTGATTCTTTTGAGCAATTATGGCATAGCAAAGGTGATTTATGTTTCCTTATCTTCTGCAGCTATTCTGTCCAGTCAACTGAGCTGGACTGCTCTGGGCATAAGGAGTACTCAGCTGGAGTGAGGAATTATGGGAAAAGGGACCCCAAAGAGTTGTTTGATGTGTACTGCTTTGCAAAAGAACTGGATGGTAGTGCGCACACACACACACACACAAACACACACACACACACACACACACACACACACTATCAATAATAGATTATTTTGACTGTAGCTCTACAACTTTATCCAGTGATCATTTTTATGAATTTTTATAGTATACTTGCTTTAATACCCTCGCGTGTGGGAAAGGAGAGCCACAATCAGAGACGTATTTTGCAGCCCCATTGTGGACTTTTTTTTTTTTTTTTTTTTAAATCGGGGGATAAAAGTCTCTAAAATTTGCTGAATCTCTGACTAATCCGGGTAAATCACAGGACTGCAGTGGTCACATTCAAAAACCCTGCTTATTCATTGTATTTGTAGTCAATGCACGTCTTCCTGCTACTTCTACGTTTTCTGTTGAACGTGCCACTAAAAATAGTCCGCTATTTCTGCCTTACCTGGGACAATTGGGAAAAAAATATACAAAACATGTTTTTCTTCCACCCCCACTGTGTCGAAGCTTTTGAACGCAGCCTTCAAATGAGCTCCTCATGTCTATCTGTCTTCCCATTCTATTTCCCGCCTGCAGGCGCTTTCTGTTGAACGTGCCACTAAAAATAGTCTGCTATTTCTGCCTTACCTGGGACAATTGGGGAAAAAAATATACGAAACATGTTTTTCTTCCACCCCCACTGTGTCGAAGGTTTTGAACGCAGCCTTCAAATGAGCTCCTCATGTTTATCTGTCTTCCCATTCTATTTCCCGCCTGCAGGCGAGGTGTTTCACGCCTCAGTTCCTGGCAGGTTGTCGCTGTCTTCAGCGTCAGACCGCTGTGTGTCCTTGGGGGGCCAGCTGGCCACTGTGGGGCAGCTTTATCTGGCCTGGAGGGCCGGCCTGCATAGCTGTGCCCCGGGTTGGCTCGCCGATGGCAGCGTCCACTACCCGGTCAGCCTCCCTCGCCCGGACTGCGGAGGGAACAAGCCAGGAGTCCACACTGTCACGTTGAACATCACAAGTGACAACACCACAGCGCTGTATGATACATACTGCTACAGAGGTATCCCGGGAGGCGATGATCTGATTTATTGTCAGTCTTTTTCACAGCAGGCCTTTTGGCAGAAGGCTCAGCCCAACCCACCAACATTACCAGCTCCTTCTGGTCGGCGCTATTGAAAAATTCACATCAATTCACATGAATTGTGCATCATTTGCACAATTCAGTTCAATTCAAAAGTACTAGATTGATTACTTTGACTTGAGAGCAAAAATTAAAGATACGAGCGCTGTATCGTGGCAGTTTGTCAGGTAGTGAATAGTTCTTAAAAAAACAACAAAAAAACGTGTATTGCTGCCCCTGGTTGATTTTTACTGTCACACTATAAATAAAACAAAACGCATTGCATGTGAATTTACAACAATCAAGTTGCTTTGCCTTAAATTCCATTTAGCTTAATGCTACCAATGTAAAATGGCAAAGACGGGCTAACGAATAGCAATGTTGTAGAACCCTTTGAGCGTTGTTTTTTTTTTTAAACACAAATGGTAGAGCAGTACAGGTAGTCGGGTGAAATAGCAAGATTCACAGGCATATATTCTTTGTCACCTGCAAAGAATGACTAATAAATCAAGGTTTTTTTTTTAATCATTGAATTTTTTTTTTTCATTTTCACCAAAACATTTCAATAGGGTAGAACCATACAGGGATTTTCTCTATTCGTGGGCCGGCCCAGTCCCCAGCGAAGAGCGGGCTTCAACTGTAATGGCATTTCCATTGATTTCAATGGGGAAATGTGATTTGCGATACAAGTCTTTTGAGTTCTGAGTGTGGTTGTGGATGGAATCAAGCCTCACGGCAGGACTGGAATTATTTATCTTATACTTCTTATTAGCTGCTGAAAGAAGTGATTCAATGTTCGGGAAAAGAAGAGATACTGAAGGTAATTTTAAATGTCCTTGACAGACCAAAACTCCTCACTCCAAGCAGGCGTAGAAGCTGTAAAAGCCTCGAATTTGGTCTAATAGTGACAGAACATGCCACGGCCGGTGTTGTAGCTATGGCAACAGTTAATCTTCACACCGTTACACAGCTGTGAAAAAGATAGATTGACACAAGCAATGGAAGGATTTACTTCTGAATTTTTTCTGTCCTCCGTATTGGCTGAAAATCTTACAGTGAGTTGGCATTTTTTTTCCATCTGTATTTCCGTAGGTAAAGTGGAGAACACAGACACCATCTCTCAGATCTACACTTCCCTGTGGAAGCCCTGGAGCTACCTCACCGATTCGAGTAGTGTGTCTACAGGAACAGAGAGCCCACCTGCCATTACTACTAAAGGTTTTACATTTGTCTCATATCCCTTTTGAAACCGATGATTCATCAATTCACTAAAGTATGGAGGAATGTGAACCAGGAAGCATTCATGATGAGGAAATATTTATTTAGTTCTTAAATATCTGTACTTTTACATAAGTGTACATTGTGTGATTACTTATGCATCAATGGGATACACAGATGAGAGTGGCAATTCTCCCTCGAACTGGACCGGACTGGTAGACCTTGAGGAGGAGGAGGAGGAGTCGCTTCTTAGTGTCAATGCTTGTAAGTCCAGTTGATGACATCTTTTTCGCGCTGAAGCCCAAACCGGAAGGTTATACACTAACTGTGTTCCCAGCCTCAGACCCCTGGTCCTCAGAGTCCTACATAAGCCTTCGGATATCTCCGGGTCAAAGCATCGACTGGGGAGAACCATTTGAGCCTGACTCGCCTGAATTTCTCCAGCCTCCTGTTGTTCCAACGCCTGCTGAGAAGAAGGTTAGTTTTTGTTTCGGCTGCTTTCTAAGGTTCGACATTTGATTAAATTTCCTTGATCTACAAGGAAGATTATTAACGATCGATTAGATTAGACTAGTGTAGTACCGCTAATGCAATGTGGGCTTCCTCTAGTGGTAAGAGAAACACCGCCAAAATGAAGAAAATGTTAAAAATAAATTCATGCCAAAAAAAAAAAAAAAAACGGAATTTAGGTTGTCAAATGTAGGTCAGTGCTTCGAGAAGGCCTTGACCTTCCACCATTGAAACCTTGATTAAATATTTGAATTGTTATTGAAATTTGAACTAGAGCTTCACCTGTGAATTTGATAATACTTTCAGGTCATCTCGGGGATTATCAAATCCTTTTGGAAGCCTTGGAACTACCTAGTGGGGACTGGTGGTGGTAGTGAGGAAACGACTGGAACTCCCAAAGGAACGGCAGGTGAAGAAGATGTGAAGAAGAAGCATCAGAAGATGAAGAAGGAGGAGGAGGAGGAGGAGGAGGATCGAGGAAATATGACCACCACAGCATCACCAGGTTGGATATTTCCTTGGTTATTGAGTTTTGTGTTTACACCTTTGTGGAATCATGAAATACAGAATAATAAGTGTTCGACGTAAAGACATATGGGAGAGAGAAAACAGTCATTAATAATTCAGAACAGAGTAAATACTTTTACCTTAGATTATGCAAAAAGAAATAAATAAAAGCCCTTATTATTGTTGTCAATCATGTGTGGTTTGGCTGCTTAAAATGTCAAAATTGCCACAGGGCTGAAATAAGTAATGGTATATATATATATTTTTTAATAAAAATATGTTTATACAATCCATCACAGTGAGGATAATGTTTGTGTTCAATGTACAAAAGATCAAATACCATAATTGCCTTTGCATTTTCTCCCAATAGGCACCCTTAGGTTATGTATTAAAAATGGGTACCGGCGAAACCTATTAAGAAGAAGAAAATTTATGAATAAAACCCGCACTTGTTTTGCTGATTATCTTCTCCACTGGTGCTGTTAACTCGCCGTTCTTGTCACGCAGCGCATTATTTCTGTAAATGTCCTTCTCGAGACGGCTATTAGGGGCGACGATCATTAGATGTTCTCAACATCACTGCGTGTGAAGAACATCTCGTCGCTTGCAAGCTGGCAGGTCACAGAACACTCGGTGTCATCATCGTCGTTGTTTTCATTATGTCAGGGGTTCTGGGTGGCTGAACACCATCAAGTGTCTTCAGAGGAAAGTGATTACCAATAAAGTGCTTTCGGAGATGTTGCATTTGATTCTGGGGAAATCTGTGAGGCTTTTGTTTGGGTCTTTGTTTCAATTTATAGAGCTTGAGCTTCACCCAAACATTTGGGACGGCCTCCTTTCTCTGACTGGTCAATCCTGAATGGGCTGATCACTAATCATGTCGGGGTATTGACCATATTTAGCCAGTTTATGTAACCTTTGCCCTTAGTAGCGTCATAAGTTAGACTGATTTGGTGCTCCGGCCTTCCTGTGTGGAGTTTGCATGTTCTCCTCGGGCCCGTGTGGGTTTTCTCCGGGTACTCCGGTTTCCTCCCACATTCCAAAAAGAATGCATGGCAGGCTGATTGAACACTCAATAAAATTGTCCCTTGGAGTGAGTGTGAGCGCGGATGGTTGTTTGTCTGTGTGTGCCCTGCGATTGGCTGGCAACCGGTTCAGGGTGTCCCTCGCCTACTGCCCGAAGACGGCTGGGATAGGCTCCAGCACGCCCCGCGACCCTTGTGAGCATAAAGCGGTTCAGAAAATGGATGGATGGGTGAATGAGTTGAAACAATGAATTGATAACGTAAAACCAGCAAACACAATAAAATGCCAAATCCCATGCTGAGTCGCTTCGTGTCCGACATGTTTTTTAAATTCCTCTTTTCTTCTTGACCCTCCTGACCGTCTGCAGCCTTATTTTCCTGGGGAAGTTTCCTGTTGAGTGGCACCCCCAAGGACGATACGACTCCAGCCAATGAAGAATTATCCACTCATGTGGCACCTTCTTCCACTGCCTCCAATAATTCCTTGACTACCAGGACAACCATCAGTGAGGAGACTCCGCAGACGCGGCTGTCCCCCACCTCCACCCCAGTCCCTGAAACGACTTCTTCTCGTGGGGAAACCTGGCTGCGTGTAGATACTGAGACCACAACCCAGTCCAGTGACAAGAGGGAGATCACCGTGATGCCCCGAGCCAGTTCCAGAGGAGGAAGAGGCAGGGGCAAGAAAAACCGTGGGGAGGATAGGAGCAGAGGAGAAGACAAGGGAAGGGGAGATGATGAAGGAAGTGGAGAGATTACCGCCGCCGAGGCCAAAGGGGAGATTCAAGTCTCGCGACGCCCAGTCGGGACCAGTAAACCGAGAGAAAGGTCCAGGTCGAGAGAAAGAGGTCACAGGAAAGGACAGACCACCACTACAGCAACCACCAGCCCACCCACCACTACCGAGCCCTCCGTGATGTCCACATCTCAGATTGTTGACCTAGCCGTGTCTAAACTCCTTTTGACCGTTTCAACTGAAACACAGTCCTCATCTATCCAAGCAGACTTGGATCCCATTTCTTCTACTTCTTCTTCCTCCTCCTCTTCTTCTGCTCCTCCTCCTTCTTCTCCTCCTTCTTCTGCTCCTTCTGCTGCTTCTCCTTCCTCTTCTGCTTCTTCTTCTTCCTCTTCACCATTATCATCCTCAGCATCTACGACTTCATCCTTTTCTACATCAACCTCAACTCCAAGCTCGTCTCCATCCCCAGCCCACACAGCCCAGCCGATACCGACACTCTCCCCGTCGGCCGCATCGTCTCCACCTCAGACTCTTGGATCAGGAGGCCTTCCCGCATTTCCTCCCGCAGACAACCAGAACAGCTCCGCTAACCTCGAGGCACTGCTCGATTGGGTTCCAGTCGAGAGCGTGGCAGTTCTCAACATCTCTCTGGATCCCCATCCAGAGGAGGAGGAGGAGCCTGCCTGGTCCCAGACTGTGGGCTCGGGGTCCCCATTACCAGGCAATATGGAGGAGGAGGGGAGCAGGTTCAATGTCAGCAACATCACTCTGGTCCCAGCTGGTGAGTACTGACGTCCTGCTTTAATTTCATCTCCTTGTTATTATTATCTCCTCTCGCACTACCGTACTAAGTGAGGTCGAGATTATTGCACGGTACCACTTGTGAAAAAGACACTCATTCAAAATGAGAACGCAATCGATATATATTTGTTGGGTTCAAAGTAAATCAGATTTTTATTAACGAGAATGTACTAGTTTAACCTAACTGTGGGTGAAGATATTATATCCTTGTTTTAAAAACTCAAGTCAAATGTCTTGTCCTGTTTGGATTTTTTGTTAGCAAGCTATTCAGCTGTTGTCCTATCAAATCCAAAAGCTAAACGGAGCTTCAGTGTTGTTGGATGCACAGATTAGCAGCGTTAGCTCACAATGTGAAGATGTCAACTAGGTGGGGAGGGGATAGGGGGTATTTGTGTCTGCTGCATGCGCCACATGCTGATCAGTACAGTAACTGCCGACTCCTGTTTTCAAACCGCTTCAGCGTGATTTTCTGCGTGAAGGTTTTTGCAACACTTTCAAGGTTTGTTTGATGATGCGTGGAAGAGCAAATAACCTTAGCAAAACATCCGTTACTTTTTGCGCTGCGAAGCAATGACTCACCTGGTTGACTCCTGAAGGCAGACGATCTAGCGATCGAGTACATGGCTTGTCCTTGACGAGGCGTGTGTACTTAATGTGTGAATCATCAATATGTGAGTAGGTCAATGAGACAACAAGGTATAAATATGTTTGGGTTTTTTTATGGTGCGGGAACTTGTGTAATTCTCATAACCAGCAATAAATATAAAATTCTAGGAATTCTCACAAAAGATTGACTTTTCATTTACTCCTTGACCTTGTCACGATCGTTTATATTCAAAATAATACGGTGTCAGCCCCTCCGGCTGCATTCTCATCAGAACGGAAGAGACCACCTTCCTGTCCGTGTCGACAATTTGCTGATTAAGTCTGCAGCACAGGCGCATCTCAGTGCAGCTCCTGGCTTGCTTTGCCACCTATTTTTGCTTGATAATGAGCACGCACACGAGAAACATCCCATCGCCCGCCATTCAAAATCCTCACGGGCGTTGTTGATATCCCACATTTCGATGGTGATTACTTTGCTCCTCTGCAAATCTGCAGCGAGCAAATCAAAGCCACCAACTGGGCGGTAAAAGGCGAGAACAGCTGTAAATCGTATCGACTAGGAACCCTGGGAGTGGGGGAGGGGGTGACAGACTGGGGCTGCTTGTGTTCGGGATGAAGGTTGATTGATTGAGCGGGAGCCCCCGGAGGCATGCAGGCGGAGGGCCATAAACACACAGACGCTGATCTCTTAACCACGCGGACTCGAGATGTGGATGGATGAGCTTGCAAGGGAGTGAGACCGAGCGATGGCTGTGGATGTTGTGGCGCAGGTCATTTTTGCTCCTCGTCGCTTCAACAGTTGGTTGATTGTGGGGGTGGAGAAAACGACCGCAAGGTCGAGACATGATGAGGCAAACAAAACGCACGCATGCACAAACACGTTGCCGTGGTTCGGGCTCTCCAAATGGGTTGCATTCATGAGAAACTGCTTGCACATTTTATTTATTCAATATCCTTCATGTCCAGCTTCAGCTCCGGGTACTAGTTCACTCTGTGTGTTATCATTGAGGGAGAAAAATTACATTTAGATGCACCTTGAGCTGGACATCAAGGATATCCAATAAATGCTTGACGTTTACAAGCGACTTTACCAGATGACGTAATGTTCGGCATGCAGCTTGCACAAATAGAACTCCACTGAACACAAATAGGTGCAAAATGTGTGAATGAAAGTCTCAGGGATCTCTTTTGTCCTCTGTGTAAATTTATTTGTCGCGTCATTTGTGTCAGTGGTGTCTGATGCTGTGCGGACCAGAGGACGGTTCACTCTGTCAGCTCCGTCCACACGCACTCTATTGATTTTTCTGCAACACTCACTTTAATGAACAGTCGATTGTGCAAGGTTTATCTTTGCAACGCAGTCGCTCCTAGCTTAGCTTGCCACGTCGCTTGGTATTTGTTGGGGCATGCCTTGACCTTGACTGACGGGGAGGGGTGCAAATTTTGGCCTGGATTGGTGTAGCGCTTTTTTTCCCCTGTGGAACCTATCCTCATCTTTTGTACTCTTTCTAAAATGCTCTAACAACATCATCATGAACAAGGAGCTCAATTTAGCCTCGGGGTCATTAGTGAAGAGTCTGCATGTGTTTGTTTTAGCGCTGTGGAGTGGCAATTAAAATGCTAACACACAACGGACGTATCGTTGTTGCTTGACAATTAGCTCTCTTTATGGCTTGTGAAGCACGTCACCGTAACTGCACTTCCAGTGAATCATCTGCAGTTCCACCACGTAGCCTCGTGAGTATCCTGCCGAAGCTCGTTTCGAGCAGGCCTAGACCTCTGATGACCCGCAGTTGGGTGTTGCGAGAGACACGCATGCGTCCACCCAAGCGAAACTTTTTCGGGTCAGTCTTCACGGTTGACTCTCAGTTTTGCTGTTCAAAGTGTTTTGATCAAGGTTCAAAATGCAAAATTTGCATTTCAAAATGCAAAATTTGCCTCTCAAACTGCGATGCGCTTATTCTGACGAGCCTTGGATAATGTAAGATGAGTTTGAAATGATATCAGTGTTTTGTGATCACAGTTGGTGGTATCTTTATGGTTTGAACAATGATGAACATTTTAGGGTGGGTGTTTATTAATTACATTTTTTATTATAATATGACATTATTGTATTCATTTATGATGTTTATTGACGATCTCAGCGTCATCTGCTGAGTTACTGGCCTTGCGAATCAGCATAGCCGAGCTATTGAATTTCACCCAGTGCGCGTGCACGCCGCAAACGACAGAAAAAAGCCTTTGCGTGCACATACACACTGTCCGAGGTGACAGAACAAAGACTCCCGAAGCTAGCTTTGCGACCACACTGAACGGGTGGTGTTTTTCAAAGACCCTAATAAGTCGCCATAATGAGCGGTTGAGGGGAGAAACATGTGGCTCTCTGTCAATTGATATGGAAATGTGTAATTGTGGAAACAGACCACACGCACGCACACATTTAGCGGGTGAATGGCGGGGCCGAGGCGTTCAGCGGGGGGTCTGCTCATTTCTGCCGAGGATGTCTGATATCTGAAGTTCTCACGCTGCCCACTAACGCTCGGCGGAGCGAGCCGGGGCTTGCTTTCCATATGGTAACCATGGCAACTGCGGCTGTGAGTGGATGGCGGGGTTGAAGCGCTGTGGCTTCTGATCCCTGTGAAAAGAGGCGGAGTGCGAAATGGATACGAGGGGTGCTGGAGCCGTTGGTTTTGGGTCAGCTGCCGTGATGGCTAATTAGCATTGCATGACTGCGGGCTGGTTCATTTAAAATATCTGCATTGGGACTGGGAATCGTCACGTGCGTCTACATACACTTTTAATGGGACTATAATGTAAAGCAATGACATTTTTTTGTTCAACTCCGTGGACATTACGCTGCTCCTTCTTGGCCACCTGGGAGGAGTATAATATCGACATAGTGATATATGGCATATATCACGATGCATATATTATATGCAGTTGACTCAGCTCCTTGGTAAGCCATAATAGTCATTCGTGATCGATGATAAAGAATAGGTGGCTGAGAGATTGTTCGATTGTAATGTAACACAGTTTGCGTTCAAATATCATATGTTGCTTCGCATGGTTATAACACTGCGGCTCGAATGCTTTTGGGCCGTCTATGGTGATTCACATGATCTGTTAGCATTAAGCTAGCGGCAAAGTTATACTGTTGTTTGAAATACGCAAAGTGTAATTCTCTTTGTTTTACGCTTGGTTTGAATAGAACTTGAACTTGAAGTGGAATTAAACATCTTTCTTGTTTTGAAGTTCATTGAGCTGAGTTTAATTCATCATACAGCGTTCATATCTAAAATTTTTGCTCACAAGTCAAGGCAGACAAATCAACGACGGCTATTATCTCCAAAAATCCCCAAATTATATCTCAAGTCACCGCTGTATGCATGTATATATTTTCTTTACAGTGTTTGTTTTTAAAGATTGTGTCATGACACTGAAAATGCAAAGACATACCCAAGCAGAAGTTCTCCCATAATAGACTGCTTTAATTTAGTTTGTTTGTCTTTTGTTCTTTGCAATTGCTATCAAGCAGGATCACCCCAAGAATATCAGGCTAGGAGCCCTGAAGGGAACCCCAGTTGGTCATCAACAAAAAATAATGCTCTTAATGAAAATGGTTTGTTGTTGCCAATAGTAAGAAAATATTATGAGGTTTTGGTATAATAAGTCGAGTAAGTCATAACCCAGCCGCTGGGGAGCAGTGCCCTCCCCTGGGGGTACACTGTTCCCCGGTGCCGGTCCCAAGCCCGGGGAAATGGGGAGGGTTGCGTCAGGAAGGGCATCCGGCGTAAAACTTTTGCCAAGACGGACATGCGAGTTGATAGGGCGGTTTGCAGGGACGGATGGGAATTAATGACTCGCTGTGGCGACCCCTGAAAAGGGACGTGCCGAAAGGAGAAGAAGAAGAAGAAGTCGAGTAAGTCATACTCTACGGGTAAATTTCTGAATTTCCAAGCATCTTAACCGCTGAAAGGTTATTTCATAAATGAACAATTTTTTGTTGTTGTTGTTGTTAACAACAAGAATATTTCTAATTGTTTGAAATGATTGAACATAGATAACCAGTGAGTCTCCTGTATCAGTCCAGTGACTGTGGTTAGCATCCTTTATTTAAATTCATACCCCCTCCCCATGTTGAATTGTCTCTTTTAGTGGAGCCCTGCGTGACAAACCCATGTCTGCATGGAGGAAAGTGCCTTCCTCAGGGAACAGGCTACAGCTGCTACTGCCCACAAGGCTACGCGGGGGAGAACTGTGAGATTGGTGAGTGATGCTTCCGCAGACACGCACATATACACTAATACACACACACGCGCCCGCACACATCAGCATGATCAAGTCGACGTTACGTCGAGGCGGTACACACTGACAGAAAGCGCTCCGGCAGTGCTCCAACAGCAGGTTAAAGACTTGAGCTTCTCATCTTGTGATTCGATAGAAAACGGGTAGGGGTGCGGCGGGTCAAACGTTGGACTGACAGACTGCCGAACTAGGAAGATGTGATGCTGCCTCGAGGTCAAAGTGCCGCTGTCGCTCTCTGACAAGGAATCTTCTCAACAAATAAACATGAGAGCAGTTTTTTTGGCTTTGTACCAGACAAAACATCATACAATACAACTTTATTGATATAGCCCGTATCATAACCGCGGCAGCTGTAGCAAAGCACTTTACATATAGCATAAAATAACAATAATACAACAACAGAAGAAAGTGAAAAGAGTCAATGAAAACACAAATCGATGATACTCATACAGTCTCCTTTTGGGTGACAAGCAAAAGAATAAATATGCATCTTAAAACTAGTTTTAAAAATGGACAGGGAATGAGCTAACATTTAACAGAAGGTCATTCCAGAGGTACCGGTAAGTAAAAATACGGTGAACCCCACAGTTTGGCATACCTACTTGTTTACAGACTTTTTTTTTTTAAACCTATCCTATGCTACATGCTAAATTCTCTTTTTGTGCTAAGTCTCACTTTGGTGACATTTGTGGCATCTTGGTGCCAACGAATTGTTCAAGTTTTTTGGTGAGCTTTGTTTAGACAAAAGTAGTGCTTTTTCGCCATCTTGTGGCATCTCTAGGCAATTACAAACCTTTCGATAACGTGTGTGATGATGAAAATGATGAATGCTTAGAAACAATTGGTTCAGCATAGGCGCGAACAATGTCTCGACCACTGCGTACAACAAGAGCAAAACCAAACACGGAATGTTATCGATGCAGAAGTGGAACGCTTGTTACAGCTCTCTTACCGGATCTAATAACATTGTAATGGTGTACGTAATGATGCCGTCGGGATGTTTTGTGAGTCATGTTGCAGTCTCACGTCAGACACCCGCACGGACCGTCACATGCCTACTCTGCCTTTGAGGAGCAAATTGGAGTGTTTAAGTGGTTCTCTTAAGGGCACACTTGAGTGATGAAGCGGTCACCCCTCGAGGAAGTGAACACGGACGGATGAATGAACCACGAGCGGTGATATCCTCGTAGTCATACCCGCCTTATTTCCTAGGAGCACAATTATGTTTTGTGTTTCGGATGGACAAATGGTGTATGCGTATTGTGGATTAATAATGGTTGATGTATGAATGACGGATGGATTAATGGATGATGATTGATGACGGCTGAGAGATGTGCTGATACGTGAATTTTGGATGGATGAGGATCCGTACTGTACATGATGGATGAATAGAAGGTAGATGATGAGGCGTTGTTGATGGGTGACGGATGTATGACTGAATGAATTCCAGATCAATAAGGAAAGGTCAGAATAGAAGGTACAATAGTGGCTGCGGTTGTGTTATGCATCCACCAGATGGAGCTACGCTAGAGATAATACAATACAATACAGATTTATTGATATCGAGCTTTCACCACCACTGCAGCTGTAACGAAGCGCTTTACAGTACATTTAAAATACTGCTGTGTGTATTGCAGATAAATAATTGAAGATAAAGAATACTTCTTTATCTTTTGTGAGAAATGGTATAATACCACTGCAGCTGACTGAATTGGATATATTAAACAAAATGTGGCCGAGGCACCCACATCGGAAGGAGCAGAACAATGACCTGTGAATTAAAGCAAAAATTGAAAAAAAAAAAAAAAAGGTTACTTTCGCGGGAGAAAAGAACAGAATCATTGCATTTCCATTCATTTCAATGGGGAAATGATTTGAAATAATTATATTTCAAGTTACAAGCATCGTCACGGAATGAATTAAATTGGATCTCAAGGCACCGCTGTATTTGTCTCTGCGTCTGAGGAATGAGCATCTAAGCCGCAAGCGCACACACAGGCTATTTTGGAAGACATTGAGAGCGTCTCCTTATGTGAGACAATAGGATGGACAAAAAAATATGCACAAGGGATTAAACCTCCGCACCTCCTGTTCAAGTCATGATACGATGCTCTCGAACATCAATGTAGTCCTCTTCTTGAAACAAGAACACGTGGCAGAATTGTTTTTGTGACAGTGGCTGAATGTCACACAAATGGACACATTTTCTTCTTGTCACCATCCTTTTCATGTGAGCCCTGATGAAATTTTTTTCCCCCCTCTCTCTCTCTCTTTCTTCCTCCTTGTAGACGTTGATGACTGCCAGTCGGAGCCATGTGAGAATGGAGGCACTTGCATCGACAAGATTGATTCTTTCCTCTGCCTTTGCCTGCCCAGTTACGGAGGAGACACGTGCGAGAAAGGTGAGAGGTGAAACACTGAGCCGGCGCGAAGAAACAAAACAAAGGATGACTCGGAGAAGTCACGGCAAAAGCGCCATTGACTCATTTGCGCGATGCTAACGGAGGGTGCCGCACACTGCTTAGAAGTAATGAAATATAAATTCTTTGTATCTGTACGTACTTTTACTTTTTTAGGACTTTTACTCACTACATTTGTAAACTGAGAGCTTGAGAACTTTTTACAGGTGGGGAAGGAAAAAAAAAAAAAACTCGGGGCGGCAACGACATGAAGGAACTTGAACCGGGAAGCATTCACGACAGCAAGACGACCTTCAAGCAACGCAAACAAAATCAAACAAAAGAAATTGTTGACGTGCAATGCAAATCAAAAGCGCACCCGCTATTATAAAAGCGTGTGCGATGTGAGTGTGTGTCTTGTAATGAGTATTAATGAATCTGTCATCTTTGCAGCAGTCATTGTATCCTCTGTGTTATTTATGGACATTGAAGATGCAGGGAGAGAAGAGGCTGCGTGAAAACCGTCCTTTATGTAGTGCTGCAAACTGCCAAATGCTTCTCCTCCCTTCGACATTACTCTTGCTCTTTCAATTAGAATATATGAATCCCCCCCCCGCAGACATAGAGGGCTGTGAGCACGGCTGGAGGAAGTTCCACGGCCATTGCTACAGGTAAGAAAATGATTGCGTAGCGGTCCTCAATCTTTTTCGTGCCATGGACCGTTTTCACAAAAAGCAGTATTTTGACAGATCGCCATAGAAACATAATAATTATGCAATATCACACGAAAGGGTGTGGCTTTGTACTGTGTAGCATCACAGCTGTGATTTGCTCATAGACATTAGATCGTAGGCCGAAGAGACTCAACAATTCTACAAGTGCCGTCTTTCAGTTAACAGTAATAAGTGAAAACAAATTATGATTTGTTCATGTAATCAATTTTTAGGACAGTGGAATCGTTCCACATTGAGCGGTTTCGCTAATCGGTTGGCGGTCAGGTATCTCGACTGTCTGAAAGTAAAAAGTACATTGAACACAACACAAATTATTTTGAAAGTAGCTTTAAAAAAAAAAGCCATGCTGTGATTAATTGCTCTCGAAATAAATTACTTTTTTATTTTTTTTGCTTTCATGATGAGCTTCGAATCAGTGGCAGAGGAACTTTATTGAGCCGGTGTGGAAGATGGAAGCGGGACAAAATACGTGGGTGTTTTTTTTCGGTCTCTCAGGTACTTCACCCACAGACACACGTGGGAAGACGCGGAGAAAGACTGCAGAGAGCACAGCGCCCACCTGAGCAGTGTTGCCACCGCCAATGAGCAAGAGTTTATCAACGGTAAGTTGTTGTTGTTGTTGTTAAACACAAACACAACAATGCGGAAACAAATTTCATAAAATTATCTACGCCCACTGTCCAAAATGTTTAGGGATTCTTACACCATCTAACAAGGTCCAATGAGACAATTACTATAAAATAAATAAATAGCCCGTGACCCTCGTGAGGATAAACGGATGGAGAGGGTCGTGAATCTGACTGTCCTTATCTTTGTCTCATGTTGTAATTTGTTGACATGTTAAGAAAAATATATACAATTTAAACAGAGGCAATATCGGCCAATTCATTCGCCAATCTGTCAGCACTAGTACATATACAATATTTATTGGTGCTTAATTCCTTACCTTTAACCCTTTCAGGGGCAGTGGTTACTACAGTGGACAGCTTGTCATGTTATCAGGTTACAGGGTGCATGAAAGGGTTAATGACAGGATGTTGTTTTCTGGTTGTTTTGAAAGGTCTCGGCCATGACAACGCCTGGGTGGGTCTAAACGACCGCACAGTGGAGGACGACTTTCAGTGGACTGATGGCAACGAATTGGTCAGTGAGCACTCTTTGATATTGCCGCTGTCTGAAAATGTATGTTCGCCAAAACGTCTTTGTACAAATAGCAGCGAGTTGAATGAAAATACTTGTGCTTTTTCCTCATCCGTCCCATAAAATGGAATCCAGATTCCAGTCGTGCAGCCTGCTGATAAATCAAGCGGAATCATTTCTTTTGCAGGTGTACGAGAACTGGCGGGAGAGCCAGCCGGATAACTTTTTTGCAGGAGGCGAGGACTGCGTGGTGACCATTGCTCATGAGGATGGCAAATGGAACGACGTGCCCTGCAACTACAATCTGCCTTACATCTGCAAGAAGGGAACAGGTACTTTTTACTCAACTCACAGAATGCAGACAGAGTGAAGCAAAAATACTGGGGAAGCTCCAAAGCGGTGCTGATTGATTTAATAAGGTGGCTTGGATGTGGATCGTGACAAATTCAAGTTTGACAACCCCTGCGTCTACTTCGGTCCTCTTTCCAGTGTTGTGCGGGACCCCACCTGCCGTGGAAAACGCCCACCTGGTCGGTCGGCGGAGGTCACACTATGACATCCATGCGGTGGTGCGCTACCAGTGCTCGGAGGGCTTCTACCAGCGTCACATTCCCACCGCCCGTTGCAGGGCCGACGGCAGCTGGGAGCGACCCAGGATCATCTGCGCCAAATGTAAGTCCGCTCAATGTTATGGATTTGAATCCTTCACATCATTTTCAACGGTCTTTGGAGCCATAAATAAGTCTTTTTGAAAAAAGACAAAAATAAAGACCGTCCTTAAAGCTAAAAATACCTTGATCAGGTTTTCATCCAAAGAACAATGACTGTGGGATGTCGTGTTTATTAAAAAAAAAAAAAAAAAACACCTTATTTGATAGTGTACTTTAAGAACACATTTCCGCCTAGAAGATAAAATATGGGCACAATGTTAATAATAGCACAAAACCTTTATTTTCAATCAGAGAAAGGCACCGCTTATATTAATGTTACTGTTGAAAATGTTGAGACACAATCAAATGTTTAATTTAAGCCAAAGGTTTGAGTGTAAAAGTCCATTACATAAAAGGTGCTTTTCTGGGGTAACAAGGTAACATGCCAGCGCAAGGTCGCGGGGTGTAACCGCCCTCTGTCTCTGGATGGATGGGGTTTTTTTTTCACTCTGGCATGATGGTTTCTTCGAGGCACACCAATCATTTTATTCATCAACTGTCGTCAGGACATACTGAAAGTTTGATAGAACATTCCAGAATCTGCCTTTTTTTTTTTTAATTTTACTTAAGTACAGGGGTTGAATCTGCATTCCGCTTCAGAGTATGACTCCTTAGCCATTCCTGCTACTAACCGACTCGCACGGCCTTACAGCCCGGCGCTCCCACCGCTACCGACGCCATCATCGCCGAGAGCGCCGTGAGCGTCGCGGCCACAGGAGGCACGGCGAGGGCCACAAGGCCAGAGAGAACGCGCACAGCTACGACTGAACCAAATCACACGCCGCCTGCAAAGCCGAGGTGCTACTTGTGGCTCCGGTGGCTCCCGCAAGCAAAGCAGTGATTTCCTCGGTCTGCTTCTAACTGCTTTCTCCCTCCTGACGAGTACGTAAGGTTTTATTACTCTCACACATAGAGGTGATCTCATTAACTGCACCGGCTTTGGCTGTTTTAATGTTTTGTTTTTGTTTCCCCAACTTTTAAACTCACTTCCTTTAACTAAGGTCCAACGCGAACACTAACCGTAACACTAGATCTCACGCTCCCTAATCTTTCCCTCTCCCGCCCGCCATGAACTTGAGTCGGTCAGACTGGCGGCAGAGTGTGTGTGCGTGTCTGCGCGTGCATGTAAGAGAGGAATGTTTTTGGTTTGTGATATGAAAATGACTCATCGAGTATTCTGTTACAAAGCACACGTCATTGAGGCAAGAGAGCAAGGTGACCCTCGGCTTTTTCTTTTTTTGTACGTGCAAGCACACGCATTGCGAATTCGATTTCTTCTACTGACAAGCTTTTTTTTTTTAAATATCTGCTCCCTTTTCTGTCACATTTTATTTATTACTTTTGCTAGTGAAAATGCTCTTCTGTTATTTTGTACTTATTTGGTGGAACATGTTTTGTTTTGTTTTTTCTAATCCAGTATTATGTCATACGGTCAGCCAGTATTAACATGAATCAGTTGATTGTCTCTAATCTTGAGTATTGTACATATTGTGGTGTTTACTGGCTGATGTTTAATCAATAGCTGGACCTTGTCCAATCGGATCATGCGCCTCAAGCACTCTGTGTGACTCAGTGAGTGGCATTGACAACTTGATTGATTATATGAATGAGATTATTTGACTCCACTCACTCGTACCTAAATTGCTTAAAACTTCCTTCCATCATTGCATGGCTACATTTACTTGATGGCTAGAATGTGGAGATTATTATTATTTTATTTTTTTGGTCTTTGATATTTGAATGAATTGTCATCTACCTTTTTTGGTGTTCTTATGACGTCCTGTTGTTGTTTCATTCTTAATAAAGAGGAAAAGGATACAGCATTTATGATTGTGTATTTTCAATGATTATCAATGAGAATAGGGAGAAATAGCCAAATAGCTAAGAACTCGACTTTTTTAGGAGCTTTTTGTTTTAAACTGCTCCCAATCGCAAGCTGACAATGATGTCACGTGATAGATAGCAGATGATCCATCCAGGGTTCACCTCTTATCAGTTATATGGGCCAGCAGCGAGCGGCACGAAGAGCACTGTGACATCATCATTGGGTAAAAGATCAGCGCCACTCAAGCCAGTGTTAGCGTGTCAACGGTGAACCGCTAACTAATCAAATTCCAATTAAAAACACGTTGAGCGCAGATTGTATTTCATAATAATCATCACCTTTATTTTTCAATATTAAAATTTGCAATAGTATGTCATTTCTTGCATTTGTGGCATGATCTTTTTAACTTGAACCTTCCTGTACACTTTCGCTTTGAATTCAATTCGGTTCTGTTTTGTTCACAATTGTTTTGATACCTTAGATCCTGGAATTAAAATGGTGGTGTTATTTAATTCACTCAACTGCTGAAGATGAAGATGAGGAGAGACAGGAAGTGGATGTGTTGCATGAGTCACCCGAAAGCTGTGCTTGCTGATCACAGTCCTCACCCCCATTAAGGACCTTCGTATCAAGGTCCAACAGTCCAGACAAGGGAGTGCTGCACTGGGCCACTCGCAGCAACATGATTGCGACTTTCCTCCAGGTATGGGGCTAGAACATGTTGGGTGTTGCAACAAGTAGTTTTTTTCGTGAGGCAGTCATCTTGATAGAATGTATACCTGGGGGAAGCCTTGACTTTTGCGCGGTCTAGTTTTTCTTCTTTTTGCTATTGCTCTGTCCTTTGGGAACGGGTTTCATGAAATAAGCGGGACTGTAGTGGCAGCGCAGAGCCAGCAGAGCGGGCACGACAGCAAGCAGTACATTGAAGGTGATAACGGTCCACAATTTGTCTGCTGGGACTCGGTATGTGAAGGGGGTGCGGGAGTGTAGAGATGCGCCGATGTGGCACCACTGGGCCTGGACGCAGGGGGAGGGATGGAGAGAGAGGGGGGAGATGGACAGAGAAAGCGAGTGAGTAGGCTTTCGTTCTAAAAATAAAACATAGGAAATTTACTCATACAACATTTAAAAACATGACAAGAACACTTTACCTGGGCGGTGGCTCCAGCAAAGACGAGAGTCCAGTCTAGCATCCAGCTGCAGCCTGGTCTTATCAGACCATAGAGGAGGAGGCTCATCAGGGGCACAGCATAGAACAAATAGACCAGCATCTGTTGGAAATACATTATATCTTTGATCAAATATTCTGCGTACCACAAAAAAGGTTTAAGAATGCGTAAACTGAATACAATGAATTAGGGAATGACTACCATCTGGTAAATTGACACAGCAGAGAGAAATTGCCAAGTATATTAAATGAAGCTTCAAAATCATGCAAAATCAAGCCCTTGTCTGAATGAGTGAAACCACGCACCGCTGAAAAATGGATGCTACTTCATCTCGGATCTTTCTTAAGTCCCCACAAGTTTGAGCCATGAAAATATATACAATAAAGCCTCTGGAAGCTGGAATATATCAGTCCAGGTCATGGTGGAGCATTTCCACAGTGCGATGAGAGGCACTAGCCACCAGCTACCAGCTCCTTTTGTTTTTGATGTAAATTCTAAGATTGGGATTTAAATAATGAGATGGAGCTGTTCTATAATTTGCGGCTTCCAGGGAAGATGCTCGCAAACCGTTGTGTTGGAAATGGGCCTAGTAATAATAACTAAGTAACTCACAATCGCAGCTGATAACCGTTGGGAGTTTAAAATACAAAATACATAAGCAATGCCATTTCCGTATCCTGAAATGCAACTGGTAATTTGTGCAAAGGCTGCAGTTGTTTGTGATTCTGTTGCTTTATACACTGTGATCAGCAAACCAGAACAGAGCACGTCAACTCTACACAAAACGTTGAACACAAACGGACAACACCACAGCTTTTGTGGAAGTGAGACAGTTGTATACATTTATTCTCCCTCTGACTCACCATCACTCTGGGGAAGCCCACCGGATCTTTAAGGTAAGGTTCAAACTGATAAATGTATCTGAAACAGAAATCCAAAGGACAATCCAGCACCACCTGAAGAACAGCAAGAAGAAAGTTTTCGTTTTTACACAGATTATTGGCTTTTTTCTTTTTTTTTTTAAGCTGCTCTACTCACA
The DNA here is from genome assembly GCF_001891065.2 of Hippocampus comes. Taxonomy (NCBI): domain Eukaryota; kingdom Metazoa; phylum Chordata; class Actinopteri; order Syngnathiformes; family Syngnathidae; genus Hippocampus; species Hippocampus comes. The sequence continues at coordinate 2,566,062 of NW_017806235.1, forward strand.
AAGCCTCTAAAAACACAGCCGGCCACACCTCCCAGGAGCAACACGGCAAACTGCAGGTCAAGCGGACGAGATAACAGATCTTTCTTTTGCTCGGCCATGATCTAGTCAACACAGACGGTTTCAAAGTGATGTCATCATTGAACGTGAGAAGAAAATGATGGATTAAGAAAAATGGTCTTCTTGAACACATCGATCTGAAATTTGCTAACATTACATTTGGCTGTCTCAGAAGAAACCGGGGCTATGACTTTTTTTACCTTGTCTGCTGTGATGATAGGCATCACTCTGGGCCTGCTAAAAAGGATGGAAGCTGCCCAGAAAGGTGCTAAAAAGAAGGGAACATTTCGCCAAAAAGCTGGATAGATGTTAGATCCGTGTTTACCTTAAAAAAAAAAAAGATGGAAAGAAGAACTTAGTCGAGGACAAATTAGTGAACAACAAGATTCTGCTTCCATCCCTCAAGGTTGAGCAACTATTTTTTTGCAGTCGACAATATCTCCAACACCTTGTGGAAAGATTTCCGGAAGAGTGAAACACTTTACATCCAGAAGTCCCAAAAATTTCATTCATATCATTTATGTTCCCAAATTCTTATGAACCCACCTACAACCACTCCCGGGATGTGAACAAGTTGATGCATGATGGAGGACCCCACCCAAAGCAGTGAAAGGCTGCGGTAAGATTTCCTGCAAGGACCAAAACAATTTAAAATCCTCTCATAAAATAGATAATCCAGAGAGAAAAAAAATTATCATGCTCGTAATTAATCCTCAATTTACCTTCTGAACATGCGATGGATGATGACGAGAAAGAGAATCAAGTGAACGACACCTTCCCAGTATGACATCATCACAGCATAGGCAGTACTCAGGTGAGGTTCACCCTGCAGAGACAGCAGCAAATTGTCATTTTCAGCTTTAAATGAAGCACAAATATTGATTTCAGCGGAGTACATGAAATGTTACCATCTTGAGGTAGAAGCCCATGAAGCCTGATATGAAGCCATCCTGCTCCAGGGCATTCGTCAGACCCACCAGACAAGTAAAAGAGAAAACTGCAAACACTGGACACGCAACAAAAGTGGCACAACTGTTAAAAAAACAAACAAACAAAAAATGCAACTCATCCACCTTTAATTTTACAGTAAATGTCACGGCTGGTCTGTCCCTACCATAAAATAAAGGATCCGCTGTCTTTTTATGTGGTGCGGTTAAGAGGAGTAGGAGAAGAAGAACAGATCCCAGGATGGCCACTCCGATTCCCAGGATGGGCAGAGGCCTGCAGGAAGAAATGATGGATGACGGGAAAAAAAAATCCCTCAGATTTTGTTTTAATTCTTAAAGCTATTTGAAAAATCACCCCATTCATGCCACCAATGCCATCATCGAGTTTGATGACCACGCTGTGATTGTAGGAGTGATTACAAAACAATGATGAACTCTGACTACCCGGCGTCTCCACAATAACCTTGATAGAAACGCATCCCAGACCAAGAAACTCATTGGAAGTCTGAGCGCCTACACTCTTTCCAGCAGAAGGGGAGGACGTTGCGAAAGAGGTTTAAGCTCCTGAGAGTACACATCTCAGTCATTTGAAGTGGGAAAGCCGGCAACTTTACTTCTTCGGAAAGTAAAAACAGTTTCCTCCATCTCCTGCTGTTTTTTTTTTTTTTTTTTAACAGTAAAACATTTTCAACCTTGCACAGTGTGGTTCTCCAGCTGCGGTGCAGAGAACAGGTAAAGCCTGCAGCGAGAACCTTGGGGCTACATTGGCCAAAGAAATGCTCGAAAAATCAACTCATGGACATTCCCTTTTCTTACAGATGTTCTTATATATTATTACAGTGCAATTCTTGTTCCTGCTCATGTCAGAGATCATACCAACCCAATTTGCAATTACTTTCTGTGTGTAATTTACCTTCCGAGTGCCACATTTCAGAATCAATATCGAACAACATGACACAAAAAAGAAAAGAAAACCACACAAACATCACATTCACCAAAGATGCTTACTATTAAATCTATTAATGAGTGGGGTTCACTATAGACATGTTCTGCTAGTAAAACTTGAATGCAAAGTTTTGTTCTGACCAATCATTGAGAGTGTTAAAAATTATTGACATTATTGTGGGCCACCTGCTTGGTTGGTCCCATGAGGACAATTTTTAAAAATCTGATTGGTTGAAGAATCAGTCCCATTGCAATTTCATGTAACAAATACTTCTGATAGTGCTCGTTTAAGTTTTAAATGAGGCTACAACAGATAAATCGTCAACAAAATAGACTCCGTGCCTTCATGCAAGCCAAAACGGAGAGTGAAACCATTTTAGTGCGAACAAACTTACTCATGGAGTGCAGGGACATTGTTCATGGTGTACAAGACTGCAGGAGCGAGCAGGGAGAGGCCCAAAACGCACATTTCCTCGGGAAGCCTCATGGTCCAACGCTCAGCTGTTGCTCTTTGGAGACAGGAGAGAGCCCAGACCAAAATAGGCCCCAGGTACTAATTTAACGTCGCAAAGAAACGGGTGGACACATACTACTGCGCGGTCTACTCTCCTTTTGTGATGAATCAACACTAGTACGTGTCCAGTCTCCACCTTCCCAAGCAGGTCTCAAAGTCCAGCTCCGGTGGTAGAGACTCAAATTGAATTATGTGTTTATTCGGGAGCGTCGGAAGGCACATTACGACACCAAAATTCGTTTCTTTTCACATGAAAGTGTTCGTCATTCGTGGGGATTTTTTTCTCCTCACACTTGAAGTAATTTGTGGCCATTCTCCCATTTTCTCTTTCGTACCCTGTGTCGATGGTGTAATTTAGCCAACACTGTCATCTAGTGGGGATAGTTTTTCATGTCAACTAAACTCGTCGTTCTCAATCTTTTTACACGTGCAAAAAATACTTAGTGTTCAAGTACAGCGGTGTCTTGAGATATGACTTACATTTGTTCCGTAGCTCAAATTATCCTTCCCATTTAAAGAAATGGTTTTGCCATGAATCCGTTCCAGAAATCCCCACATCCCCCCAAAAATATAAACTAAAAATGTTGTAATGCGTACTTTAATCAGGGGGGAAAATGAATCCATAATTGTGTGTTTTACAGAAACATACAATGATGACATTACTAAATACAATTAAAACTAAACAAAACACACACTGCATCAACCGAATGCCATTGTTGGTACAAACAATGGCCAATATTAAACCAGTCAAAAACTTTTCTATTCAATAGTATGAGAAAGTGTGTCCAAATATTTGATATGTAGGCTACTGGCACTATCTCATGCAGTGTGATGTTGGGTCCCTTCTGTTCTTTATGTACATTGCCAGAAGTGAAGTGAATTTGTTCGATTCCTTAGGGAGCCATCTGTCATGTTTGCTATAAGATTAACAATTTCCCTGTAGGATATTTCCATTCTTGATTAGATTCCGGATTACATACATTGGTAAGCAGTAAAGTTCTTAAAAGGAAATGTTCTCTTTGTTCAATCCATCACATTTTCTTTCACATGAGGATCCAAGTGCGTTATGCAACGTCTTCGGCATAAACATTTCCAAAGCAGGCCGTCATCTAATGCAATTTATCTTCTGCAACAAAGCGGCTGAAGAGGATTACTCTCGTGTTGCCACAGAAACTTAATGGCCAGTGAGAGTGGAGAGGGGAGGAGTGCCCGAGTAGAAAGACAAGACAGTCGAGCCTTGACCCCCCCTCACAGCACACAAACATCCATTTCTGAGGTGTGCTCACTTTTGTGTGTATTCCATCATGCTGCATCCCCTAATAATCGGCATTATGACCGTCAACACCTCTCTCACCGTCATCTACTGGACCTTCCTCTTGGGTGACGTCTACTTCAAGTGGATGATGGAGCCCGAGGACAAGCCCAAGAAGGTGGTCACCCCCGCCTGAGGGTCTGACATGAGCCCACCTGACCTAAAGTGTTGTTTGCGTCTAGGACAATAGGCAGCTTTTAGAGATTTTCTTTTGGCGTTTCTTTTTTCTGGAGAATATTCCAGATTCACAGTGAGAAGAAGGAGTCAATGAAACAGGTATGTTCTCATACTGATCTACAGAACATCATGGTGTTATGTTCTTATACTGTTATCTATACCGTTGCGCAAAACACCACTCTAAAATCATATTTAATCGCTACTATGTTGAAATAAAATGACGAGCTGACAGTGTAATCTGGATACACTTAATCTTTGTGGCGGATGCACAAAACGGGCGTATAAAAGGCGGACTCAAATGTATCCAACCATTTTTCATTCCTTATTGTTTGGAAAAGAAAATTCCAGACTTTCAATCTTGAGGCACCATAACGCAGCATGGCTCCCGCAGAGCGAAAGGGAGGTGGAATTTTACAATACTTTTCGGAGACGTGTCCAAGACAGTTATTAGATTTGTTATGAAGCTCTTTTCAATTTCTAAACTTGATTAGTATTTTGCGGAAAAATAACAGATGAGGCGGGGAAATATCAAGACCATCCTTTTTTTTTTCTTTTAATTGACCCTATGTGGCCACACAAGGTTTCAACCTGAGAGCCACCATATTTAGGAACAAGCTGTATTTCTAAGTCAGTTTGAGAACTTCAGGACAGACTGTACAGTACACAAGCAACGTGCTAATATGCTGACTTGATTAAAAGGAAGCTGTGTGGTGATGACATGTGAACAAAATCCTAATCGAGGATTACAACGGGGAGCACCTTGACTGCGCGGCCGGACTCTTCGAAGAGACATTTTGAGACGACGTCGCTTTTTCATCTCGCTCAACATGAGCCACGAATTCTACTGCGGTCTGCACCCGGTGTCCTGGTTCATTCTCTTCGCAAACGTCGCCGTCATCATTCTGGAATGGCAGTTTGTCATCTCTCGCTTTGTCCAAATTAACATGCCGCGGACAGAAAACAAGACGAAGCCCTAAAGGAAGAAATGTGGTGGACTTCTGGATCATAGCTTGTGTTTACACTTGTCGATAGAAGTAATGATGGTGCGTTTGTGCTGACTGTGACAAAGGCATCACTTAAGGTGGGTTACGTTGACTTTTTTCTTCTTTGTGGTCCTTTTCAGATGCACCGGACATCCACTAATTTAGAAAACCTTTTATTGAGGAAAAGCTCTGAGAAGGCAACAAATCTTGATTTCCAGGTGAGGGATTTTCATTTTAAATAAGATGTAAATATTTTCATTGCAATTTTTCTGAACTCACGTTTGGCAATTGGATCAGAATTTGTTCTTTTTCACCGTTTTAAAACATCTGCTTCAGGATAATGGATACAATTATAAATAGTTATATATTTTATTTTAAATGTTACTATGCAGTTTTAACTCATCCATCCATCCATCCATTTTGTACATGGCTTATCCTCATTAGGGTCACGGGTGAGCTGGAGCCCATCCCAGCTGACTTCGGGCAATTAGCAGGGTACACTCTGGACTGACTGGTTGCCAGCCAATCCTACGGCTGTTATCAATAATTTTTTTTTTTTTAATCACCTCACATTCAAACCTGTGGACAATATAGATCCATCAATGAACTTAAGATGTATGTGGGAGGTGCCAGAGTAGCAAGGCAAAACCCACACATGCACAGGGGGAACATGAAAGCTCCAGATTGGAAGGCCGGACTCCAGGTTCAAATCCAGAACCTCAAACCCATGAGACCGATGTGCAAAGCGCTTGTCTACTGGAAGCGCTTTTAACTCAACCAAATGAATGACTAAATTAAATGTGTTTCATGGTGATGATGAGATGAGATGACCCTCGTGAGGATAAAGCGATATCATTTTCCATCTTGACCTGATCATCTGGCCCTTTGATAAAGCACAGGGCAGTTAAAGAAAATAAGCGATGACCTTTATAACATCAGATCCCGTATCTAGTGATGAGTCTGTTTTAAACCCGGTGCGGTGTTCCTTTTAATGTAAGGATCACACCGATGATGTGGTCATAAGCCTCTTTCGTGTATTACCGTCCACCTCTCTGTACTCATATCTGTAACCCCTCTAACAGATGGAATGCTGATATTGCTTGGCCACACTGCCAATCCTATTAACTCTGTCCTATATTTACCTCTCCCGTGGCTCACGTTCCCTGCTGGACTTTTGCTTTCAAAGAGATCATCCATTTGTTGAAAACAGCTCAACCATGACTGTGTCCCTGAACGCCTCACGGGGGAGCTTTGCCGTGGAATTCCCCACAGCTTGTGTTTGAACACTGTAGGCTCCTTCAGATGTCCGCAGCGAATAATGAAGAAGAGGACAGAGACCATGAGGCCTATTTCTTGGACTACATCCCACTAGCAAGAGATGCCATAACCCTGCCACGCAATGTAGTCTTCGTCCTCGTTGGGGTGGTCTTGGTTCTAGTAGCCACATACGCCATAGTGGGACACCTGATCAGAGATCTCATGCATGACCTTGCAGGTAACTTGAGACAGAAAGCACCTGTCACCTCTTTGGTGCTTTGTCACCAAACCAGTGTTTGGACCCGGAACTGTCCCAAGGCTTCATTGGTATTGTGACCCGGTATTCACCACGTGGGTTGATTTTATCCTCCATCCAATCCTTTTTCATGTGTTGGTTTGCTTCAAAACAACAATCTTCCATCATCGTGAAGGTGAACCCAAGCAAGTGTGTTTTGCATGAATGACGACCTCAGCAGTGCCAATAGCCACTATGAAGTGCTAATCAAGTGGACGCCAGAATGGATGGATGGACGGATGGGCACATGAGTGGGTGCTGGGTGAATAGATGGATTGGGGTGGATGGATGGCGGAATCAATGGTTTGGTAAATGGATGATGAATGGATGAATAAACTGATGCAAGTCATGGTTGAAATGTGAACTTCAACACACACTAGTGACCGATTGTTTATTTTATCCGCTGTTCTTCCCCTCAGACTGGATTCTCGGCCCCAAACAGGTGGAGGATCGTTGTGAGCAAGACAGAACAGCAATAGAAGATGAAAAGCAGCCGAGTGTGTGTGGTCATCCGACGGAGAGACGCCAAATGAAAATGGAGGAAGAGAAAGAAAGAAAGATGTTGCCAAGTTGCCAGCATCCATCCAGCCCTCCTCCTCCCAGAAGCGTCGTCCCTTCATTGCAAGAAGATCCTCCCATGGCATGCCGGTGAAATGCCCCCTTGAGCCCTGATGTCACCTCCCCTTTATGTCCATTGATGATGTCATCACTTCCCCCCCACCCCCCAATCATAGCAATCTCTGTCGTGATGCTTTAGTAAATGCGTTTGTCGTCTTCTTTCGCTGTGTATAGCCTACTTCATTTGCAGATAATGAGCGCAAACCTTTCGTGATGACACTTCCATAATGAAATCTGTCCCTATTGTGAATAATTCTGTATTGCACCCCGATCACAAACAATGACAACATGCACACACAAAAAAAAGACAATGTGACATATTGAAATTGATGTTGAATGAAAAAAAAACAACAACAACAACAAAAAGTTATACTGTATTATATTCAATACAATTTCCTAGTCCTGTCATATTAAGCTTTTTTTTCCCCCCAGTAAACAACTTAACAATACAACTTGTCTGGTGTGCTCTCATTAATCCATTTCACCATCCTGCTTACGTGTAATACCTGCACTGGTCAGCTACAGTCAGCTTATTGGTCAAGGCCGAAGGATTACTCAACATCGCATTATTCAACATTAGAGTGATGGATTGATAGATATAGCGATTATATATTATATTATACCATTTCTCAATACAGGTCGAGCCAATATTCTAAATCTGTAATTATATACCTTGTAGAATGCTCCCAAGTACCACTTGAGTAGCCCACAAGTCTGCTCTAAAAATAGCTCACCGGTGACATGAAATAATAGCTTCGCTTCCAGTAAGCTTCACCAAAACTTCTTGCTGCAATTGTTTTTAAAGCACACTTGCACTGATGTAAATTTGGTAATAACAATATCCTAAAAATAAATAGGCGGCTCGGTGGCCCAGTGGTTAGCGCGTCGACCTCACAGTGCAGAGGTGGCGGGTTCAAGTCCAGCTCCGGCCTCCCTGTGTGGAGTTTGCATGTGTCTTTCCTGCGTGGGTTTTCTCCGGGTACTCTGGTTTCCTCCCACATTCCAAAAACATGCATGGCAGGCTGATTCAACACTCAAAATTGTCCCTCGGTGTGAGTGTGAGCACGGATGGTTGTACGTCTCTGTGTGCCCTGCGATTGGGTGGCAACCGGTTCAGGGTGTCCCCCGCCTACTGCCCGAGGACAGCCGGGATACGCTCCAGCACCCCCCGCGACCCGAGTGAGGATAAAGTGGATCTGAAAATGGATGGATGGATGGAAAGATGTATTCGAAACACAAAAAGTGTGACAGAAGCAACACAATTCTGTTTGCCTGAGCGTACTGTGTCATCATGAAAATGGCCTGCTAACCTTGAGTGCCTCAAGCTGCTCTAATCTCCTTCCATGAGCTTGGCTCAACATCGGACAGACACTGATTTGCTCAAGTGAGGGAGTGGGGGGGGGACGAGGTTTCCTCTGATCTCTCACAGCATTTTGCCTGAAGATTTTTTTTTCCCCCTCCTAAACTCTTTCAGCACCACAATGGGATTTCCTCACTGAAGTCTTCTGAAGCCTGCAAGAGCCATGGAGGTGCCTGCAGACAGTTTAAAGGTCCGTTACAAAGAGGAGGACGGGACGGTGTTGTTTGAGAGCTACATACCCCCGTCCAGGGATGCCATTCACCTGCCCACCTATGTGCTCTATCTACTCATGGCCATATTCATCGTGCTCGGGGTTCTCTACGCCATCATCGGCCACCTCATCAAGGACCTCATACACGACTTTGCAGGTGTGTGGCGATGAATTATTCCCAATTTTTTGTGAACCATTGCTCATATTTTACATTAACATTTCACGGCACACCATCAAAACAACACTGTACTTCGGTATCCCGTGTAAAATTCTGGCTTTTGCCAAAACAACACTGTCACAAAAAGAACTGTATGTACAGTTTTTCTGAAATAATGATGATGTCATCATAACTCACTAATGTACTTCGGTATCCCGTGTAAAATTCTGGCTTTTGGTACAGCAAAAGTGTATTTTTTTCCCCCTGTACGTCAACACCTATTCGAATGAAAAACAAGTCAAAAACTGAGTAGCATTGTGCCCATGCAGGTTCACCATCTATTCGTGATGGGGCGACATAACTTGCAGATGTCGAATGTTATGTTTTCCAGACTGGCTCTTGGGGGAGCAGCCTGAAGAAGTGGTGGTCAACTATTGTGAAGCCAAAGACAAATTCGTGGCCGACTGGTGTCCAGAAACCACGCCAGAGCTGCAGGAGATGGCCCGAGCTGAGAACAGGATGGCCGAGAAGGATTTTATGAAGTCGCCGGCTATCTGGGTCATCTCCAAGGAGCCTCGGGAGAGCAAAACAGGCCCCCGTGTGGTCTTTGGGAAGAGGAGTTAATGTGCACTCAGAGACTATAGCTCCATAATTTTAATGACGTGGCCAAGTTATGGAGGCGACTGATGATACTTTGTTCATAGGAGGACATCTAGCGGTTTTTATTGTAAGTGCAGCTTGAATGTTGCAATAAATGTCCACCGTAGTGAAAACTGTGGCTGACCTGCTGGCAAGGTTCTTTCGAGATTCAGGACATTTTGCATTTTTAAGAATGTTGACAAACTATAAGCTAACAACAACCTTGACTGTAACTCACTAGCCACACCGTTGAGTACACCCACTACTGAGCTCCAATATGAAAGTTGTATCAAATCCATTCACCGTTATTCACTTAAATCGGAGAAATTTAGCAGGTAGAAGGAGATTTTTCGTATTCTCATTTTCACCTGTCTTCTGAAGCTTGATTGATTGCTACCTGGGCCCTGAGCAACTGTGATGTCATTTTCAGTCGACAGCAAGTGGCAAAATGGCCGCCCCCTGAGATGGACAAAATTGTGTGGATTTTACTTCATAACTCATATTCCACAAACGCAATATTAATCAAAATGACATTTTTTTAGACTAGCTGCATAAGAGCATCTCATTGTAAAGAACATTTTTGGGTTGACTTCCCTGTTAAGAACATTTGATGAATGAGCTGTAATGTGTTTCTAGTAGTGCAGGACTGTACTGAATCGTACGGAGGTTTCTAAAGCACCATTTTAGTCGTCAAATTTGATTATATTTTAAGGTGGAAATGAGAATTCTCTCTGAGACAGACACCACTTGTACAAAACTTCAAACCACAATAATAAGTTCCATATGTCTTCGTGCCAGTCAATACCAACGTGATTATTTGTTTAATACTGTACAAGCGTTGTATTGAATCTCATTTAATTGTGCAGGAGTACTTTTAATATGCCCACTATTTCTTTTCCCAATCATGTTAAAGGTGATGTTCGGCTCATGTCCCACTTTTTTTCCACTCTCCTGACTGTAAACTATACTCTGTTTTCCATTCATCATTTGGCACAATGTCACTCTAGGCGACATTGTGTTAACTGATTAGATTACTTAAAAGTATCATTTAATCACAATTCTCTTCCTAACTTGAAACACTGTCGTAATCTTATTATCTTTGTCCCACTACTAAACCCTCCAACCCACTCCTCCAAACCCTGCACTCAACACTGCTATCAGACAGATTATATAATCGTCAGCCTCTGTAACTTTAAACCAGCAACAGCTGAGCGACACATTATCAAACTAACGTGTTCATCTAAACTTAAAAGTATTTCATTGAGGCAAAGCAGAGCACATGTTAAAGTGCGTATATTTGCATGTATTTTACATAATGTGTTGACTGTGTTCACTTGTAAATGTGGTTTTAAAGTAGTTTATGCTACAGGGAAATGACAGGCCCATCAACAATACAGAATGTGATATTTTACTCCTCCCACCCAAAAAAGACATTCACCCTTTTTTGCCAAAGTAGCAAACTTGCACCAAGCAACATTCACAACTGTAATCATTTTCAAGCTACACAACCTTTTGTAATCAATGTTATCAAAACGGAAGATTTTTAATTAAAAAAAAAAATAACTCAGATGCCGAAAGGATTAAGACACTCTCAGCTACATTTTCTTGAGTCACAATTAGTAAGATTATTCATTATTATAAAATCCTGATTGGAAGACTTGATCATTATTTTTGCCAATTATTACCTCCTTGGATGATCGATTTGGCATTGATATCGTCATCAATTGTGCTTTTTTTTTTCTTCTTAATTTCAAATTTGCTGTTGTTACCACCCCCCCCC
>NW_017806235.1:2577423-2625667 GCF_001891065.2 Hippocampus comes
GGGGGGGTAGCGAAAGAATGACAAGGGGTGGCCATGACCACCACTGGCCACCACATAACTCCTCCCCTGCTTATGGCTTCCTAGTAAGACCTTAAGATAAATATCTAGGATATAAATATTAATATAAATATATAAAAAGGCTTGAAAAACCTTTGAACTATTGTTGCAGCCGAAGCTGTTGTGAAAGCGCTAAACAAATGTATTATACGTATATGTACACGCTTTGTCATAGAAAGACAACTCAGTGCAATTCGGTGGAACTGTGAATTACTAGTAGCAACTATTTTTCACTACTGTAGTGCCACTTTTGGCCTCCTAGTGCAACCTCGAGGTGACATCAAGGATATTGATGTCCACAGAAAGCCTTTGAGCATTAAAAAAATTCGCTCTGCTGAATTGTCCAACTCGTACTGACAAAGAGCATACAAGCACACAGATCAAGGATATCGAATAAATGCTCAAACGGCTTTCAAGAATTTTGTCGCGACTGGAAACGCTACAGCCCTGCGGTCCTTCTCCGTGTTCATTATGCTGCAGTCGACGAGCTTCTGTGCAGAGTGCTCCCCCTTTTGTGTCACGTTTTCTGCTCCACGGAGGGCGCACACGCCTCCTCGTCCTCCTCCTCCTCCTCCAGCCGAGTAAGCCGACACACTTCACTGTGCTCCTCACTCCTGCGAAAAGATGGCTCAAGACGACGGTGTGCTTTAAAGGCGACATGGACGCTCATTGATCGAAAAGGAATTGTTGTAACTGTATGGATCGGAGTTCATCGCCGATGTGGGGCGAGTGTGAGAGGTGAGGTGCTTTTTCTTTCCTAAGATAATGCAGCGCCGAAGGGAAACGGTGGTGTTGGAAGGCAAGCCGGCAATCAGCTAATATTTATTTTAAGCTCGTTTAGAGATGCCTTTAGGTGTTCGGAACATGGTTCAGTGCCAAATTGCAAATGGTAGATTGAATTGAAAAAGCGTAGGCCTAGCCCATTTGCATTTTCGTCAATTTTTTAAAATGTCATTTCAATATTAAAATGAGATGGTTGGTGTTTTATTGGTGACCTGTTTCGATTAATATGCAACGAAGCAGCAAAACAAGTAACGGGAAAAACAACAACACAACTCTCATAAGAGATACAATGGAAATTCCATGATGCTAACAAAACACGAACCGTTGCTGTTTAACATGTCAATTCTTACCATGCTGCAGTGTGGCACATTAGAAAAAAAAAAAAAACAATAGTGTCGTTTCATTGTGATTGTCTGGCTCAAGCACAACAATGCGGGATTTGAACAACTAGTCTGCTCATGTGGTGAACTTTTTAAGCTCTGGTATGCTGCAACTGTCTTGTCGTTTTCAGCTGTTTTGAGGAATGTGCCATGTATGGCTCGGCACAAGTGCATTTGGGAGCTTTCGGCCTGCATGTGTGGGATGCCAGGATAGTTCTACTTTAATATAGGTGTATTTTTAGCACCATGCTAGCATGCTAGTTAGCTCACTGTACTATTGATTTGCAGCCTGTATTGCTTCCCATCCCTCCAAATGTTTCCTGCTGGGTGTCCTTCATGGGCTAATTAATGACAGTCCCCCCACCACCACAATTCTTCACAGACGTGCAAATGACGAAAGAAGGGTTTCCAGCAGATATTTTTTTCTCTTCAATTTAGGCATAAAAAAATAATAAACCTATCCTGTTTTGGTTAGTTTAGTTCAGTTTTCGATAAATTAATTAATATTTCTTCATAATGTTGATGACTCCAAGGGATACATCACATACATTCGCCATTTGGAGCAACTTAATATTTAGTCTCTAATATGTCTCTAATAAACCGTCAGTGGAATTATTTTTCTCTGCACAGTGCTGTGGAGGAGGAAGCATCATCCAAAGTCACAGGTACCGTGACAGGTAGGCCTGACCTACAATTCTGTATGGAAGACATCTAGTAAAAGCTTGATTTATTTATTCATTTTTTTGTTTCTAATTCTAAACTGTTTTAGATGTGTGTCGAGACGAAGCAGACAACACTCCTCCACTTCAGCCTCACACTCTCAAGCAGTTTGAGCAGGTATATACAGTATATATATAAATGTATATTCTCATTATTGCATATTTATTGTAAAACCAGACGTTTTAATAATGTGTCAGCGTGCTGATTTTGAACATGATTTTCATGCTTGACGTTTGTCGCAGACTTTCCAACGCTTATGTAAATCATTTTGACTGCTTTTCTGGTCCCTAGATTGTTGGCAGTCATTTAGAGTGATCTGGGGACAGTGTGCTCTACATTGCAAACTTGGGGTCAAGTGTGTGATTACAAGATTACATGTCCAGACGTGCAGCGTACAATTTGACTATTTTGGGAATGTTGAATTGTAATTGTGTGCTTCCATTGTCATATTTGTAAAGGCCAGCAAAATAATATATTCATCCTGCGGTACAGTGTACCACCGTTTGGAACCTCGTGTTATGAGTCAGGGGTGAACATAGAGGGAAAAAAAAAAAAGTGTTTTTCTCACAAGAACATCAGAGGTTTTTGTTTGACAGTCATTTTTCCCCCCCGACCCCAGGCCCTAATTCACGCACATCTGTTGTAGATTAATAACTATGCCTTATTATTGGTGCTTTTATTTTGAAGTTGGCTCTTGGAAGCAATTGCTGTGGCAGCTGACTTGACTTTTGCTAGAGGGTGGCCGAACTGCAGTCACGTTGACTGAGCTGCTTAACACGCAATTGCACACTGACTGACACATTCAAATCGGGTGCACACGTGAATATTTTCAACGCACACCACTTTTGTGTGCCCTGGTAGTACCTAAAGGGTTCACTGCAACAAGAGGAATTATAAAATTTACTGAAAAGTTCATTTAGAACATAATTCAGATTATTGATGGATGGTGTCAACATGCAGGCCTGTATTTTGTTCTGCCTGATAGGGGTAAATGTCAGAAAAGTGGCTGCGGCCACGATGTTAACCGAAATGTAACGGATTTCATTATGGATGGAAATCAGATCATCTCCAGGTGAGGGCATCACATGGAAAAACACCCTGAATGGAACCTCCTGGTTTTCTCCCTCGGGGCTTTCAATATGGCCCAGATTTTCCCATCCTAACTCTGCATGATTATTACGCTAGCTTCTGGGAACATTGAGACAAATATTCTTTTTATTGTTTGCTCGCAGAATCTCAACACAGTGTCAAGATGTAACCTCAGGTGTGACAGTAAACAATTAGGTTGCTAATTCCAACGGCAAATTTTATACAGTACTTAGAGTGAAATATACAATAAATATGTGTTTTATATTTAAGAAATGTCAGATTGATCAAGAGACAACTCAGTTACCATTGGCTGTGGACTCTCGTCTTCACAAAATCTTACGTTATTGTTCTCACTGTGTGTTTTGTGAGATTAGATTTCAACAGGATGTGTGCGAGCACGGAAGCCAACGTTTCACGTGTTAATGCGCCGCATCACGTCATCCGAAATCCAGGCAGACACTAAGTTTGATGTCAATTTTGTTCTGAATTATTGAACCACAGCGTGTAATAGGACACTTTAATGGACACCCTCGGTGATCTCATCCGGAACAGGAAGTTGTGACTTCTCCCCCCCATGTGTAAATAACCCATTTCACCGGAACACTATTAGTCAAAACTGAAGCTTGTTTAATATTGGTTGAGAATATTGGTTGCAAATTTGTTTTGTTAAAAGTGTTCACTTATCTCTCTTTAGTATAGTGAATGAGGAAAGCTCCCTCTTAAGTTTGCCGTCGACTCAGTCTGCTGTTGCATTCTGCAAAATGTTCACTGACTGTTCTGTGGTGCTCCTCACCACCAGAACTCCTTTATTTTTTATTTTTTATTTACATTGGAAACACATTTGAATGCTCACAAAAAAAAAAACAGGCATAAAATGAATATAGAATAATGTACATATCGTATTTACTGTGTGAGACATTCTGTAACTGTGCCTTGAAGAGGCAGGACCCGATGGCATTTGACATATGCGTGTGAGCGTCTGGCAGTGAGCTATGGCTGACAGCAGCTCCTGCGTGAGCGTGCTCATTGTGCTTAAGTGTTTTAACTGTTCTCACGGTTGTGGTTCTCCTTTCCCCACATAGGAAGGCATTAGAAAAAGCACAGTGGTGCCTCGACTTACAAGACAGTTTTTATTTATTTAGAACACAAATGGTGCAGCAACACTTTTAGACAGACACCACAACAATAGGCATATTTTTCCCCCTCTGTAAAAAAAACAAAAACAACATTGTTGCAGCTGTGTTGTAATGGTCTGAGTGTTGCACCATCACGTCAACAAATCAATCTGTACAATTATTGTAATTTTTGTCATTACTGTATGTTTTTAATTTTGCAATTAGCTGCAACGGGATGATGGCATTGTCATTCATTTCAATCGCCAAAGATGTTTTGTTTGTTTTGAAAAGCCTAAATGAAAGGCCCAAAAATGAAATGTGTCCGTGTGGATGTGCGTGTCATCTGTTGTTTGTTGCAAGAGGGTGAGACTTACCATCATATCACAATTGCCTGCAAACCCCGAGTGTCTTTCCTCCCCCCCTTCGTGTGTTCATCCCTCCCCCTTGCTCTCCTCCACTTTCACCCAACTCCCTTGGCCGTCTGAGATTCCAGGGATGTGTGCTCCTGTAAAATAAACCGGAGTGCCATCCCCTCGCTCCCAGATCACACCATGGAGCTGACACGGATGCATCCGTGACCGCTCGGCCAGCAGGGATGCCCTCTGCACCTCTAATACTCTCATAAACTCCGCGTGTGTTATTTATTCGTTTAGAAGTGTGTGATTTTTGTCAATGGGGTGTGAGAGGCCCAACAGGAGCGACGTTTTTTCTCGAATACCAGCCCGGAGGAGAAGAGGCACATGTCCTTGGACATGGCGTGACATGGAGAAGCTGAGGAGGACTTTTTTCGTTTTCTGACTTGTACCGGACATGTCAAGCAGCGTCGGCGCTCTTTGACGGTCATGTCTAACGGCTACCGCACTTTGTCACAGCACCTGAACGACCTGAAGAAGGAGAACTTCAGCCTCAAGCTGCGCATCTACTTCCTGGAGGAGAGAATTCAGCAGAAGTACGAGGAGAGCAGCGAAGATGTCTTTCGAACGGTGAGTGAGTGCGGAGGTGTGTCTTTTCCTGCAACTGAGACTGTCACAAAACAAAAACAAAACATCTGGCTGCAAATGGTCTTCTCTGAGCAATCTTTCGTTTGTTGGCTCAGCTGCCCTGCTCGTCAACTGCCTGTGATGCCTTTAGAAGCGTCTCCATTGTGAAGGATGTGTAAGGTGTTAGGTTAGGATTTTGCGAAGGGACTTTTGCGTGGTTGCAGTGCAAATGGCTCGGATCAATATTTTGGTGTTCACGAAACCAGAGAAATTGACTTTTGAATGGTGCTGTGGCTTTCAAATGGACTGCTTCACACTTAAGAAAGTGTTCTTGTGTAGTAGTGGTCATTGGTTTAAAAAAAAAAAAAATGGGGAGATGAAAATTTTTGTAAAGGCATATTTTATTGGAGTTTGCCGAACATATGGTACTAGCCTTAACGCAGAAATATATGAAAGAAAAATTTACATATAAAAGATTGGCCGTGGGCGAGGCATGTGTTGTAATACATTTCGTTCTAGTTACAAAATTATTAAAAAAAAAAAAAATTCTCCTTCAGATTGTGTAAGTGTGTCTAATGTTGTGGAGCGATGTCCTCATTTTCTTGGAATATTTTAAGTCTCGGCAGAGCATCAGTACCTCTTGAATGAAAGAATTTTCTTCGGGTTTCGTGAATGAAATACCCTTCTGGATCAATAAAGAATCTAATGACCTATAGGAGGGGAAGTATATTTCCTTTATTAACTATGGGGAGGGGGCAAATGAACAAATAATTGTGCATGTACCAGTGTACTCATTTATTTATTTTTTTGAAAATAGCAGTTTTGATCAGCTGGATTGTGAATGGTCTTTTTTTTTTTTGGCTGCTTAGCAAAAACAATGTGATCAAGCGGAATATGGTTGCTTAATAAGGAACACAAACTTTAGTAGAATGTTTTTTTTTTTTTTTTTTGCAGGCTTTTTCTACATTATCATTCAAGTGTATACGTGCATCCTCTTTTCTCGCCATGTTTGTGTCTCTTGAATCTCTGGATACATTTCTTTCAGGATCAGTGACTAAATTATTTCGGCTTTCGACTAAATTTGCTTGATTAACCAAGCTGCTATTAACAAAGCCATAGATGGATTTTTTTTTTCAAAAGTAATTTCAGTTTTGATCAGCAAAATTGCGAATTTTTTTTTTTTTTTAATTTGTATTTATTTATTTGTTTTTTGTTAGCTGCTTCACTGAAGTGTTGCTCAACAAAGAAAAAAAAAACAACTAAATTGTGTCAGTGGACTCAATGTTGTGGCTTGATGTTCTTTTATTCTTGGCTATGTTTCAAGTACTTTACAGTGTCTTGCTTTCGTATATCTTTGTTTCTCATTTTCTTGTTTTGGAAAACGGGCAATTGTGTTTTAGATCCAGACTGGATTGAATATTCTCCCAATTATGATTGTCCACCAGAAGTGGCATCTTTTATCTCCACTTGTATCGGTTTAATAACTTTGCGATTGGCGACTAAGTCTGTGCTCCGTACGGGAAAGCTGCTCTGGCTTGTTGCTGTTGGCGGGGCGTCAAGAGCGAAGGCTCGCTGCCCACCGTCTAAACATTTCAGCGAAACCCAGGACAGCCTAGGTGGGTACATAGCGATCCCTCTCAAAGCTCTGATACACTATTTTTAACCCGAGTGAACGCACATGCGGTTGCACGAGAGTCCTTCTGACGGGGAGACACGGGGGCAGCGCGTTGCTCTTATTGATTTGACGAGCTGTAAGCAAATAGCCGGCAAATGTCCTCTTTCAAAAATCCATCTCTCGGACTGTAAGCTGCGAGAGTAAAACCGGTTTGTTTCAATTTGTAAATGTAGTCACGTCCCTCTGCGCCGGCTTTATTCGGGGAGTTTGTTGCTGAGGGCTGAGGGGCCAAAAGGAGCCAAAATAGCAGGTGTACCCTGACGCTTGTCTATATATAGAGAGCTGTTGCCACACACTTAATACACATTCCTCTCGGCAGCGTGTTGATTTACCATCACTGCTGAGGTGACTCATTACATAATAGGAAAAAGTATATTCGAGATTGTGTTCGATTAGATTATCTCAAGAATGATTCGGAAATGTTTCCGAAATATCGAATACATTTTCTTCGAGATGAATAACTTAAAATCGTAACAAATCAATTCAGGGGTTGATTGTGTGATTTCTAATTGTTTTTTCTGAATAGCAGTTTCGCAGTTTTTAGCAGCTTAATTTGGCTGATGAAATGGACATGAGCAAAGACAGTGTGGTCAAGCAGAAAGTGATTCGTTTGCCGCTTCACCCTGCATTAGATGACTGCAAAATTCACGATTAGTGCAGTATGAGTTTCAGGCGTTTTTGTTACTACATGTCTAGTTCTTGTAAGTACGTACAGTATTTGTGAGGGGAGACGATAAAAGATAACGGCTGCTTCGAGAGCCGGCGAAGCAAAGACGTGGTCAATCTGTTGAGGTGACCATGAGTCTAATCAATAAGAGTTCATTTGATCTCAGCTGTAAATCAGAGGTCCAGAATTGGGGGTGGGGGGAGGAATGGATCTGACCCGCAGGGTGGACTTTGGACACCCGTGATCTAATGGAACCCGGCAGGTAAACAAACTGTGCTGTCCAACCTTTGGCCATCAGTGGAGGGGAGGAATGGATCTGGCCCGCAGGGTGGACTTTGGACACCTGTGACCTAATGGAACCCAGCAGGTAAACAAACTGTGGTGTCCAACCTTTGGCCATCAGGGGTTAAATATCTGAGCTGCTGTGAATTCTACTGCTCTAAATATACCAACGTCGACAGCACGATCGGGTTCTGAACTGATACACAACACTTACAAGCTCTGATTCACTCTGCAGATGGAGAGATTAGGAAGTGATCTCATGCCATCACGACAGTTTTCGGGAGACGGCCTTAGACTTAGAAGACTTGACGATATTGTTCATGAATGATCAATATCAAATAAATGTAAATACCGATCAGAAGCAGAAGACCACCAGAGGAGTGCAGACCACTAAAAGTAAATTACCATATTTTCCGCACCGTAAGGCGCACCAAAAAGCATTCAACTTCCCCAAAAGCCGACAGTGTGCCTTTTAATCCGATGTGCCTTATATATGGATCAATTTTCTGATTTATTGAACGTAGTATTTTCAGTGTTCTATAAAGCGCTTTCTGACAGCGGCAGCGGTTGCGAAAACTGTATATAAGTAAAGCTGTATTGTATTGTATTCCCTTTAGCGTAGCTCCATCTAGTGGATGCGTAACGCAACCGCAGCCACTATCGTAGCTTCTATTCTGCGCGCCCACAGTTTCCAAAAGAAGGCTGAACGAATAGAATTTAGAGTTTTGTGCTTGCATTTGTTGCAGAACATCGAGCTGAAGGTGGAAGTGGAGAGCTTGAAGCAGGAGCTCCAAGAAAAACAGCAGCTTCTGGACAAAGCTCTGTAAGTTCACACTCGAAGGTGGCTTACAAGACCACTCAAGTAGAATCCAAAACCGAAAGTCGTTTGTGTCATTTTATTAATTGAAGGAATCAAGACATAATTCAGATAGCGCTGAAAGGTATTTATAGGTTCTATACATTTATCGTCAAACACTTCATCCTCAGCCAACATGTGCCGTGGTGTTCCAAACTGCTCACTATTTCAGATTTTGTTGTCACCTCGTGTTTTAAAGTGTTGTCACAGGGTCTGTAAATGTGGTGTGAGGTCATGCCATATATTTGAACTACACCCAAATGTAGATTGATGGTTGTCATGCGAAGCTGACACACGTGACAATTTCTCTTGGATTTGAAAAACGGTCTCATCCAATGCCGGTTTCTGACAAGAGAGTCATCCTCAGATGGTTTAAAATTAAATTTTGCAGACATGATGATGCCCGTGTCCGCATTCGTCATATACGCTCAATGAAGTGAAGATATTTGTTCATTCCGCTTATGAATAGCGCATTTAGAAATGCGCGCATTACTCAAGACGCGTTCAAAATATCCAAGTTAACCGAGCTGTTTGCGTGAGCTGCCGCGAGCCAAGTTTGAATGCAGACAAAGTTCCAGAATGGGACTCAGTGGCGACAGTGTGGCGTGTGCCATTCTGGGAGCGGGAATTCTGGGAGCGTTGCGATGACCGACAACGTGAGGTAGACTGATGCTCACTCTGCTGTTTGTGGGAGAGGGGTGGGGGGGAATTCAAGATATGTGATGTGACTGTAAAAATAAAAAGATGTAGATGGATTCTGCTGGCGTACCTAATGACGTGACCCTGGTGTATATATACTGCTCTATAAAAAAAAAAGTGTGAACAACACATGTGCTTGGGTATATCTTGGCATGACCCAATACAATAAAAGCCTTAAATGGTGGGTGGGGCTACTTGATTAATATTAGGTCAACTCACCCTTCAAAACTGTAGCTGAGGCGGGGAAAAAAATGATGTCATCATGTTTCATTTTTTTTCTCCACCCAAACTAAAACCTCCATCATGCTGACATATGCCTTCAAAAGCTTGACCGGCCTTTTCTGAATGTTTGACAGAACAACAGCAGAGTGCTTGACCAACCACAATGAAGAAGAGGTGCAGAGACGCTGTCATGAGAGGCAGCAGGAGATCGAACAAATGCAGCAAGTGCTCGAGACCAAGATACAGTTCCTGCAGGAGGTTAAACGGCGCCCTCGACGACCCTGTCGCATATACGGCGACACGAGTGATATTCACCCGCGCCTGCTTCTGCGTGTGCATTTTTCCAGGAGGCCCAGTTAGCGCGCAATGAGGCTGTCAGGTCGGCCTCGTTAACTGGGTCACACGCCCGCGCTTGCAACCTCTCCAAAGATGCCATCACGGAAGATAACACTGCGGATGAGAGGCCTCACGACGTCATGCCTTCATCCGACACCAATAAAGACAGGTAAAAACAGCACAACAATCATGAGGATATCGTAGGAGCTTTGGAAAACATGACTTGATTACGTCAAATTCTGAATTGAAATTTACACCAACGAAGAAACAGTTTGTGGATATGTTTCTTGCCAAAAAAATCCACCCTGTCATTGTCCACTCTGTCGGCAAGTGCATAGCTTTTGCTGTTTGGATGTTCATTGTATGCTTGCACTTAATTTTAAAAAAAGTGTTTGGAGTTACACCAATATGTATTTTGTAACAACATAACAGCTAATTTTCACAATAAAGATGGAAAATTTTTACATTTTGGGGTGAAATGAAGGTGAAAAGTCATTAGATCAGTCATAATTCAAACTGTGTCATCCAGATTCATTTAACACAGGAAAATAATTATTTTCAAAACGCGAATTCCTTGATGTACAGGTAGAAATATTGTAGTGTCACGTAAGCATTATGAGTTAAAATGACGCCCCGTGTGTGTGTGTGTGTGTGTGTGTGTGTGTGTGTGTGTGTGTGTGTTTGTTCAGAATGATAGAGGACCTGACAAAAGAGCTTCACTCCAAGCAGGCCCTCATTGCAGAGTTAAGCGCGGAGAAGAAGACTCTCGCACACCGGGTGGGGGCACTGGAAGGACGAGTTCACGAACTGTCGTCCTCTCTACTACAGAAGGACAAAGATGTGGAGGTACACCGGCCCTTTTAAGACACACTCGAGTTGCCCCGTGAACTCCATATACGGTACACTGCACCTTTCCTTGATGCTACCTAGAACTCGTCAAAAATCTTATCACAAGCCTTCCAATATGACCACATTCCACTTGACCGCCACGTCTCTTCCCGGCAGACCTCTCCAGTGGAAAGAAGCTCCTGAAGCAGCACGTCACATTCCTTAGCCTCGTTTAAACAGCTGATAGTGTCGGTCAACGGAGCTATTTCGGTTCTCGGAGAATTTGTTAAGCAAACAAACACACGCTGATGTAAACAGGTGGCTGCATGCACTGTTAGTGACAGCGCCTGGATTTTTTTTTTTTTTACTCAAATAAAATGCCTTTTTATCACAATTGCAAGATGTAAGGACCTTATCAAGCATTATCTTCTCTTTCATGCAGTTCTATCAGGAGGAACTCGGTCAGGAAAGGCTGCGCATTGAACAGGAAATGCAGGTATGCCAAACTGATACAGAACAGAATAAGTGTATTTTAAAAAAGCATTTTGGTATGTGTGTGTGTATATTGTATTTAACACACAAGACATTTTGTGTCACAGACCTTTCCACTGAGTCAAATTTCTTATTTTTTGAACAGCGTAGGCTACATTTGACAAAGTCTGCCGCCTCCTGGCGAACGACAAATAATATTTTCAGGAATGGACACACAAGCAGGAAGCCAACAGATTCAAAAATGTGAGAGTGTTTATGGATCCACTAAGTACCGACTCCAGTTGCAGTTGGAGCTTTATCTGACGCCCCAAGGACATGCTTGCTCTTCGTCTGCTCTTAAACCTTTAAAATGAGAGGACGGCATAATTTCGTCAGCGGCTCACAGAACCCACCAGTGTAAAAAGTATTTCAGTTTCATCTTAACAATAATAATAATACACGACACCATCTACTGTAATTGCAGTGGGTGATATGTTGTCACACAAGCAATGATTTCTTTTCAAGGTGCCCCTGCGTGCAATTTAACTATCAAATCCATTGAGTGGGGTTTAATGCAAATGGACTTGCTCAAATGGTCACAATGGATGCACGCGTACACGATCGCTCCTGCCATAGTAAGACACGCATGTCCCAATCCAGCCTGTCACATCATTGTTGGGGCCTGCTAAGGCGTATAAACTGTCTACTTAAGTTTAGCTGAACAAAGTCTTATGCTAAAATTCTATGTGAAATAGAACTTCGAAGTCAGCTTTAAAATGAGAAGAATTTCGTCGTGTGTCACCAAGAATTATCGACAGTTCAGTATTTAGTTACAATCTTGTTCCATGTCAGCATTAATTATATAAGTCCAATCGAGCAGAGCGATACCGCTCGAGACGAGCGAGCTCTGTTTACAGATAACGGTTCGTGTGTGTGTTTGTGTCCAAGCATTCCAACGCGGTGCCTTCTGTCACATGTGCGTGTGAGCATGCTGGCATCTCGCACTCTTGCAGTTCAATGACTCTGGTTTCAGTCGGCCTGTCGATAGATCAGGTTGAGTCCTGAGCGCCCCGTGAGCCAGACAGAAACTGATATCGAGTTGATGTCCTTCCAGATTGACACTCACCACAAGAGCTCTTAATTTGTTCCCCAGACACCACAGCCATTTAGATCCCGATCTATAGCAGAGCGGAGGGAGTATTATCTTGACTGGTCTCACTTCCGCTGTTGCCGGGCAAAATAGGCCGGACAAAGTTAATACATTATTTGGATTGTGTTGGGCCTTTGCAGCTGTTCCGATTACAAATTCTAACAGACGTAGTGGTTTAACAACTCCGTATTTAACCTTGAAATAATCACCTTGAGGACATGTTAAATCTTCCCCGCTGGAGTCTTTATGTCACTAATTTAAAAGGCCAAACAACTCCTTTGAGGATTTTTCCTGCATGTTTGTGCAAAAGTCACAGCAGGACGGCGTGACCATCTGCTTGGATGCCAGACAAAACTGACAAATGAATTGCAGATGCCTGAGAAAGACCTTGTTGTTTGATGATGACATTCACATCATCGTTGGAATATCTGCTCCAGGCAACAAGAAATACACAAGCCGGATGACGAAATACAGTGATTGACTGTTCAGGATGTACCTCGTTTCTTGCCCTAAGTCAGCTGGAATCGGCTCTAGCACACTCTTGATCCATGTGATGATAAGATGTGTGGATGGATGGATGGAATATAACAGAATTTGAGTAGTTTTTTTTTTTTTGTAACTAAGAGTGAACGTTTTTAATAATTGTTACTCTTATGTAAAAAGGGTTTCATTTGTTGTGATTTTCATTATGTGGCATCACACACCCTCATTAATACTGGACATTATCAAGGTCAGTCACTTTATTGTACACATTGTTTTTCAAGCTTTATTAACCCAAGACCTACGTGACAAAGTAATTTGCAACGTTAACTGTGAATATGAAAGAGATGCGCCGGACTGTTTGCCGACTAAAATAACTACAGCCTCACTTTAACTACATATATTATATCCGCGGCTTACTTTGACAATGATGCAGTGTTACAACTTAATGCAGCCACTGTAGTTGTGTGTGATTTTATAAATTTCTAGAGCGTCACTAATGTTGCTCGGGAGTTCACTTGCCCGAGTCAGTCAGGCGAGCTGAGCTTTGCAAACCGAGCAGGAGGAAGTAGCCTACACAAAGGGGAACACTCCGCTGTGTATTTTCTGTTAACCAGAAGAAAGACTAATATCTCACGACTCTACATTAGTTTGGGCATTTATAAAAACGTATTCGTATTTTAATGAGGACTTATTTTATGGTTATATGAGCTACTGGTAACCCGTGTGACGTCCACGGGCTTTGAACTCCCCTTTGTTCTGTGAATGGTACGCTCCAGGCTGCGGGTTTGGTTCAGCCTGCCTCCTCGTTATCTCCCCGGAAGATCTCAGGCTGCGCGGAGCACCTGACCGTCGCGGTAACAGACGGCTATGAAATGAGAGAAACATAGCGCCCTTCGCTTGCCAAGACCCTTCACGAACTGGGAACACAGCTACGCTGCTTTTCGTCTGCGTTATGTCCATATTAAAAGCGACGGCGGGACAGAGTCCTCGGGAGGCGGTCGTGATGAAGCCGGTGGCGGCGCAACAACTCGTGACTGGTGAATGAATGATGGAGAGGAGCGGGCTGGCCCTGTTACCGAACAAAAACGGACTCGGAGACCGGTGATATTTTCAACACGACTTCACCACGCCTGTTGCCATGGACAATAACACCTGGCGGACAAGACGCACCTGGTCTGAGTGTTCTATTGCAATAGCTGACTAGACACTCATATTTCCTGTCAAGCCAAGGTTAACTGAAGGTACTCAAGGGACGAGGATATTCAGTTTTAATGTCTGCTGGTCTTAATATTACATGTGTACAGCCGCTCATAAGGGAGGGAAATCAATATCTTTATCAATACTGGTTCAATACTGAGTAAAGACTCAGCCACAAGAATATGAATACAGATTGAACATGCACGTTTATGTGTGCGACCGCTCATAAGGGAGAGAGGCAGCTTGTTCAATGCTGGACAACAAAATGAAAGAGACGTGTCGCATCTGTGGACGGGATCTCTATGGCAACCAGCGCCGGTGGATCTTCCACCCAACCACCAAGCTCAACCTGCAGGTGCTGCTGTCACACGCTCTCGGCCAAGAGCTGGCACGGGATGGCCGCGGGGAGTTTGCCTGCTCCAAGTGCGCTTTCATGCTGGACCGCATGTATCGTTTCGACACGGTGATAGCCCGCGTGGAGGCCCTCTCCATTGAGAGGCTTCAGAGGCTCCTGCAAGAGAAACATCGGCTCAGGCAGTGCATCGGCGGATTGTACAAGAAGACTAACTCGGTGGAGAGCCCCCTGACTTCTGCGGACGAAGGTGAAGCAGCAGGAGACGGGATGGTGGATATTTCAGGCCTGACCCATGCAAAGTACTGTGCTCTTCTCCAAGAGGACCTCGTCTACTCTTTGTATGAATCCTGGGCCGACGACACCGTGGATTGCCCCCATCACCACTACCAACACACGTCAGCTGGGCAAGGGTCAGAGGTTGCAGGGTCTCACCGTTGTATGCCCACCACTCCTAGGAGATGCCGTGGTTGTTCCCATTGGCGCGTGGCAGACTCTGACTATGAAGCTGTTTGTAAGGTACCCAGGAAGCTTGCAAGGAGCACTTCTTGTGGCCCCTCCACCAGATATTCAGCCAGCTTCTTTGGAGGCAGTGGTGGCGGTGCGGAATTAGAGGAAAAAGGAAATGGGGATGAGCCGGATGACCCGACATCCTCTCTAACACTAGTTCCTGGTTCTCAGGATGTGTCAAAGACTTCAGATAGTGACCACACTCTAGCAGGAAGAGCCAGCTCCAGCCCCTCGATAGCATCCCTGGAGACAACTGAGGACTACATTCAGCCCGAAGGCACAACAGATGAACTGTTGAACACTCCCAAAGAGCCATTGGACGATCGGATATCTGACACTCTCCCTGACAGAGCTCCACATGGCCAATCCTCTCCTGGACCAAGCCTCTCACTGGCCCTCTACTTGCTACAGAATTATGCTGTCCACCGACCTGTACAAAGCGCCAAAGGCAGTAAACTTCCGGTGTTGCTTAGACGGAGCCCCAATCCTGGAAGATTGGACTTCTCTGATCCAATTCTGGAACTGACCTTTGGAACGCCGGATGGTGAAGGATGTCGCCACATGGCAACACCTGAGCTGGAGGCCCCTCTCATCCATGTTGGGCCAGATCGTGTTAATGTAGAAGACCATTCGGTGGATGTTTATATAGAGTATCCGCCACCAAAGCCACATCAGGTATAACACCTTGACGAGCAGAATTGCGAATGCGCTGCATCTGGATGATGATGACACTTTGATCTGTGAACGACTCGCAGTCAGTTCGCCCCAAAACTAGGATCCTCATTCTAGTTAATCACAAACCTGAAAAAAATGCCCACTAACAAGTAAACCCAAGGGGAAAACCTCTTAATTGGAGTTCCCCAAAAACTCAGTTTCACAATCTGTTTGAGACCCACAAAATATATATATATAGTTTCAAAAATAATCATGTTTGGTGCTCTGTAATGACTGCCAATTAACATTGTTGCAGAATTAGCCACACAAATGTGTCAGTCGCTGTTTCCAGCTCACACAGCAGGCAGGCAGAGGATGTCTGCCATTGTGGTTTGTGTCTCAGTGAAAGAATACATTGAATTAGCCGTCGGTAAGCTTCCAGCCACGGCATGGCCTACTTGCTTAATGTGTGTATATCTGTGTTGGCATGCAATCACAAAGGTCATTGTCATTTTAAGGCACAGGATTGTTTTCCTATGTGAAACTGAAAAGTAGACTTTAATATCCCCATTTCTCTATCCAATATGTCTCTAAAGGCCGCATCAAAAATTCAGTTGTGACGAATTAGTAATCCTGAGCGTTATCTTTGTTAGGCTTTCTGTACGTTGGCCCTCTACAATAAACATAAGAGCTGCTGACATAAGTAGGTTATGAGAGGGGAGATGGTGAAGACAGTGGCTGTACTGTTGGCCTGATTTCACCCACTTCCCTTCAGGCAAAGCCTTCCACCCAATGTTACAAAACCACAACATCTCACCAATTCAGCACTTCCATTTGAAATTGCAATAACGACCTAAATTGTTTTTAAAATCCTCATCTTGCCTGATAGTATAAATCACACGGGACTGATGCAACCGTCTAGTGGAGTGCACATGTGGGTTATGTAAACATAATAGCTGTACAGAGCACTTTGGGTACAGTCAGGCTAACTCACGCATGTAGTAAAGGCAAAGTCCTACGCAAGAGCCTTTTTCCAAATGATCACATGAATGAGCAGACTTTTTAATGGAGAACCACCATTACGCAATACGGCGACAATGCTTTTTGCGGTCCTGCTTTTTTTCTTTTTTCATTTCAATGTCAGTCCTGACTACAACATGCAGCGTTATTGACTGACAGTATTGTTAGTCAATGTATTACTCAGATTAGACCATAACCCAGACGTCTGATATTAGTGAGCAAATATTGCCCCGGACCCGCTGCTGAAAGCTATTGGAAGCTGTCTCAGTACTTTTGTATATATGAAGTATTTGGGCTACAGATTTTAAACCTGACTCTCTTCTCCCTCCCTCTTTGTGTTGCAGAACCTTGTCGAGGAGCAGCAAAGCCAGCTGAACCAATACGAGTGTGCAGCGGGCCAGTGTGTCAGCGAGCTGCAGAAGGCCCAACTCCAGGTCCAGTCCCTGCAGGCCAAAATCCACGAGAGTGATTCCAACAATATGGTAAGACAAATTCAGAGGAATATGACTGACAGGAGGCTGAGACTGACTGTGACATCTGCATTCACACATAGAGGCTACAGGAGAAGCTGAATGAGATGGAGTGCGAGCTTCGTTCCCTCCGCCAGGCTGCTCAGAGTCAGGAGAGAACCATCCAAGACCTCACGGAATCGATCGGCACCAAAGACAGTGAGGTGAGCGCTCTTGAAACAAAATGGATTTGATTTATGTGAGCACTCTTAATCAATATAAATTCTACCTCAAGGCCCAGAAGTTGTATCAGCTGATCGAGGGGCAAAACGTCACATTAAACAAGCTCCGAGAGATGGCCCACCGTAATCAACTCGCACAAAGCAAGGTCAGATGTTTGTTATGTTGGGTGAATCATCGGATTTCCTTCAAGGTGGCAGATAACAAACAGATCGGCCATTCAGTAGTTTAACTCAAAAAGAGAAATTCATAGATTATTTAGATTCCCTACACACAGTAAAAAAAAAAATCTTCACTGTCGACGTAGTCAGATTCCTGTTTGAAAAAGCCTTTCAAGAGCATGCAAAAGGAACAACGGGCCATCCCTCTTACCTCTAACCATAATTCAAGAGCCATCCAAAAATAAAAGCCTGTCAAGTGCAACAGGTGTCTTTATAACCACAAGCCATTGTAGCCTAATTAGACGCCTGAAGAAATGACGGTAGTTCCCGGAGAGAGCACAGTAACAGGTTGCTAAGTGGTTATTCTCTCTTTAGGCTCCAGAGGGGGTCAGTGAGTCTGTGACGCTTTCCCAGCTGCAAGGGGAGCTGGTGGGAGTGCAAAGCTCCCTGTTCTCTTTGGGCCTGGAGCTGGAGGCCAGCCAGAGGAGTCTCAGGCAGAGTCAGAGACAAGGTGACGATCTGGCCCGCTTCAAAGACAGACTGAATGCTGACCTTCAGGAGGCGCTGCAGCATAGGGAAGAGACTGAAAAACACAATCAGGTTTGTGGCTATTTAAAAGCGGCGCAAGGATGTGCAGTACGTGCGATTCCACAGGCCTGAATGAAGATCTGTACTCTTTGCTGCAGGACCTGCGTTGCACACTTCAGAAAACTCGCGCCGAGCTCAGGGCTAAGGAAGAAGCTCTGAAGGAAGTCGAGGCCGAGAGGCTCTCCGTGGCGCAAGAAAAAGACAGAAGCATCGCACAGCTCAATCACTCTCTGCGGGAGAAGGAGCGACAGTTACAGGTCACCCCCCTCACACTTGCATGATGGGTAGCGTATATAAATCTGCAGCTTAGCAAACTTGTCTTTACTCATTTCTTTTAGGAGTACTCACAAATGTTCGAGACACCAGAAAGTTCCAAACCAAGAGATGCACTTCTAGAGAAATTAAGAGAGAGAATTAAAGACAGAGACAGAGCTTTGGAGGTAGTATGCAAACAGACTGAATACGTCTCTTACAAGGGAAGATAAATCTGTATTATTTTTACACGCCATTTAACAATATCTCTAAATATATAACCTCGTGTAAAGATTAATATCAACATTTGTACTAGTCCCTGCATACCGCTACCTAATCTTCAAAGATTCTTGAAGATGCTTGAATTTTTGATAATTATTTTAATCTGCTTGAAACTTGACATGCTTTTTTTGACACCAATTTCTGTTTTCCCATTCGTGAGGGTTCTGTCTCCATTCTCTGGAATCTTGCGGCATTATACAAAGAGCACAAAAACTGCAAATAAGCGGAGAGACGTTGCACAGAAAAAAATGCAGAGTTCAATTTGCGAATAGGCAGGGGCTCGCTGTATTTATTAAAAAAAAAAAAATATATAGCTGATTTTGACCTAGTATGAGGTGTGTGTTACATTGAAAATTCCTACGTAAGGTCCTCCCTCTGCTTCCCGCAGCGCACCATCGATGACAAGTTCCGCTGCCTGGATGAACGCGAGGGTCAAGTGAGGACCCTGCATCTGGCGCTACGGGAAAAAGACCGAGACCTGGACAGGCTCCGCTGCATCCTGTCTAACAACGAGGAGACCATCACGGTACACTTGAAGTTGCAAGGTTGAGTTGACATTTAGAGTATGTGTACACTTGCGATAACTGGAGTGTGTGCTTATTTTAGAGTCTCGATGCTCTGGTGCAAAGGAAAGAGCTGGAGCTGGAGCAGGCGGCCGAAGCCTACAGAAACCTTCAGTGGCTGAAACAGGAGAGTGAAGAAAAGGAGAGGAGCATTTTCAGGGAGAAGGACGCCATCATTGGTCAGCTGCAAGCAGCGCTGCAGGCTCGCAGCAAGGAGATACAGGTTACAAACACATGGATTTATTTTGCGGCTTCTATCCTGACACTTCGAAGATCTCTAAGAAGAAAGTCCACCCTATGTTGTTTCCTGCGTGTGCAGGATCTGACGGCGACCCTGGTCGCCAGAGTTCAGGCCGGCCCCACCGAGGTGGTGGAGGAGCTGAAGGCTCGGCTCCAGCTGAAGGAGAAGCTCTTTCAGGACCTGCTGTCAGACCGCAGCCGCCAATCAAGTGAACACCAAACACGGGTGTCAGACCTGCTCAACACCCTCAGTGTCAAAGACCAGTACCTGCAGGTATGAGATTGGAGGCATTTCTGATGTGTTCTAATTCAACCAACAGTTGCAATCCGCTATTAAAAGTATGGAAAAA
This sequence comes from Hippocampus comes, assembly GCF_001891065.2. NCBI lineage: Eukaryota > Metazoa > Chordata > Actinopteri > Syngnathiformes > Syngnathidae > Hippocampus > Hippocampus comes. The sequence goes on from NW_017806235.1 coordinate 2,597,075, forward strand.
CAAAACAAAACTGAAATCAATTCTACAGTGTCAAATGTGGAATGTTTCATAACAGTAGCAACGGGGACTGGAAGAGTCACAGAAAGGCATGAAAGTGACATACTTAGAAAAAGGGAAAAAATAACATATGAAAGTAGTGAAGGAAATCTATCTCTAACTTTCTGTGTCTACTAATGTATATTCAATCTCATTCAATGTGATTAGTGTGTGTGTGCGCGCGCCGTTTAGTTCCACACTGGTGCATTTTAATGAATATCACTCTGTATCCATCTCAGGACAATTCGTACAGGCTGTCCTTGGTTATAAGCGAGCGCACAGGTCAGCTGCAGGAGGTGCGCAGGCAGCTGTCGAAGAGAGAGCAGGAGCTGTGCGAGCTGAGGCGGGACAAAGAGAGGGAGACGGGCGGAGACGTGCAGCACCTGCAAGGTCTTCTCCGAGAGAAAGAAGCCTTTTTTAAGGTACCACTTTCATCTCTTTGTCTTTGTGTCCCTTGCGCAAAGTATTTACTGTTGATTTTGATTGATCAGGAGATGATGCAGAACCAAGAGGAAGTCATGATGCAGCCGTCTCCAGAGAGTGAAGAAGACATGAAGGCTCTTCAGGAAGAGCTGCAGTTAATGCTTAAGAAGGAGAGGGAAGCCCAGGTACATGTGGAAATGCGTTTTTCTTTTGTCTGTGTTGATGCTAACCCATTGTTATCCAATCCTTGCAGAAAGAACTGTCTGCTCTGCGTTCATCTTTGGCTGCCCAGCAAGCAAAGGGAGCAGCAACAGCAAGTACCGAGGTGTATTGCTGCTTCATTTACGGGATATGTGACCAGAGATTTGCTCAAAAATCACCTTAAATCTCATTTTGTTTTATCTGAAACAAATTAGCATGTGCTGGAGCAGCTTGTCTTGGAGTACCGTCAGCTGAATGGTGCCCTGAGGACCGAAAAGAGATTATACCAGAATCTCATTCACACCAATAGCGACAGGTAGGCAGTGGATACCTTGCAGGCACAATATCAAGGACATTTGCACATGGAATCCAAAATTCTGTCCTATAGTGCTCAGTTGTTACAGTATAATTATTGTTGTGGTTTACAAGTAGTTTGCATAGCCAGGAACCTGGACTGCTCTCACTCCCCTTCAGCTAAATAAGTTAAGCAAAATATTAGCAGTTTTTGTTAAATTGTAAACTACAACTAGAATAACCATATAGTTTTTTCCCCACATATTCAGATTTATGCAGGTACTGCTTAGCCACCATCATGTAACATCTTATTGATGAGGAACTATGTTGAAGTGACGGGAGAAGCTTGATTTAGACATACCGTGGGTCCGTATTGTGCTGGCTTTTGAAGGTCAAACAAAAAAATGAAATTATCTTAAAAACCTTATGCTCAAAATAACTGAATACATTTTTTAAATCACCGGCAAAAATACATTTAGGAACTCACAAAGCCATCTCTGATTAAAATTCACTGTTGACCAGTGTTCTCTCCATGAAGGCAGGATTTATGAACGTAGCTCTTGCAATGGATATCACTCGACAGATTGTGCAGATATATCTGCGATTGTACGTAGACAACTCTGCTTTCCACTCAACAGCTCCGACAAGGTCTTGGCCCTCCACACTCAGCTGGACTCGGTTCAGGCACTCCGCGGGCAACTGGAGGAGGTCCTGACCCGGATTCAGAACATGGCCCTGGACCTGGAAAGGGCCACCAAAAGGCAGCGTGACTTAGGAGGTGGGAACAGTCAGACTCAAGCCTCTGGGTCTGCAGGGGCCACTGTGACAAATGATGTGTGATGTTTGGTGTGGCCTCAACATGCTGATGAAAGCTTATTCCTAAAAAAAAGTTTGTGCTCATAGATAGAAACACCTAACCTCATCCAGATGCAACATAATCAAAGAAGACTAACCTCAATGGAGTCATGTTTATTAATATACTTAATGGTGTTGTGAATGTTCTATTTGGTTTCAAAAAACTGCTTGCATTTTTTTTTTTTTTTTTTTGCTTGTCAGTGCTAACTGTTCTGTTTTGCCATTTCCTTGTGCCGTCTCTCACTGATGTTACTTTTCCAGCCTTAGAGCCGCAGTTACGTTTTCTTCGAGCCTTGTGGAGAAACGGAAGCCCATGCCTTATACAAAGTACATACAGTGCAACATCTTGCCATCCATTATTTGCTTGACGTCATCATGTTATCTGCAAATCCCTCCAAAAAGAGTTCCCAAGCTTCTGTAGTCAGCTTTAGATTTTTTTTTCACACACAGAGCAACATAACTGAACAGTAGGAGGGTGTGCACAGTTGAATGACTAGTTATCATGAGTGGCCGACTATCAACAACTAGTTGTGCTGCGATTCAAACGCATGGATGCAAATAGGACAGCTGATTGAAATGCGGCTGTTCTATTGCATGCGCTTTTACAAAATATTACCGGGTGGGAAACCACATCCAGCCAGCCACCGCTAATCCGTGCCAAAACACTAAATACAGTATGCAAACTATAGTTTTACAATACTGTAGTACGTAACAAAATGTAGCATTTCAAATGTGCCCGTGCTAAAAATCAAGCTTGGAGAGTCTCTGTGACCTAAAAGCACAAGTACAGTTGGTGGCGCTACCATATATATCAGTAGCCTTGCAAATATTGACACTTTTTCTGGTCTGCTCTCTTTCTATTGTTATACTAAAACTACGTTGGCCAGTCCAATCCACTTCTGCCTCCACAAACTTGTCACGATAAAATAAAACAGTACGAGATACGTGGCGCCTCAAAACGTTTCCTGAAAAGGAAGCAGTTTTGCGCTCGGCGCTGCGTCGGGAGAGTCACCAACCGTTTGGTTCGCAATTGTTCAGTTGTGTCGCTCGATGCGTGGCAGCCTTTAGGTTTCCGAGGAACTTTGCTCTTGCTCCTTGATCGTCCAAATAGGCAAGAGACGTCAGCTCAGCTCTATTAGATGAGATGGTGGAAAACTTGTACAGTGCTATTGGTAAGCTTTTGCTACATGTTCTATTTCCTGTTAAATTCATCCTGGAAGCTCTTATCTCACCTCAGGCATTCTTTGTCAATACTTTTTGTATTTGAAATGCAATTAAATAAACACATGCTGTTTTTCTCTGTTGAAGAGAAGTTCTTCTCTTTATGGATATCTTTTTCTTGTGTTTGTTGGGAGGACATTGAGAAGATCCCAACCCTGAAATCCCTGATTTTTATCTAGTATGGAACCACAATCTCTGCCCCAGAACAACGCTAGGGGATGAGGGGACCAATTCCAATACCCTCAACAAGCAGTTGATTGTTTAAATGTAAACATACATGACATGAGATTGTCCCTTTAAATGTGTTTCTTTATTTCTCACCTGTGTGAGTGTGGCATGCATTCCATGTCTGCATGACTGTGAGTCCCCAAACACCCCAGTATAAAACACCAGATGAACCAAGTTGTAACACTGACGGTCACTGGTTAAGTGTGCCAAAGCTAAAAAAAAAAAATGTCAAGAAATACAGTTCCTCAGTCTATAAATTCCCAGCACAAGTAGACCCTCCTCTTAAAGTGCACAAAATCAACGAACCAGAAAATGTAAGACCCCATACATACATCCCTTTTCTATGGTGCCATTTAATGCTGACAGTAGACAATCACTTCCAAGATTACAAAACACAGGTATTCATTTAATATACAACATTTTGTGGTGTTAAAGTGCACTGCATCATCCTGAGTCGTTCTTAATATTCCAATTACCTTATTTAGCCAAGATAACAGTATGCAGTTGCGTTCCACCAACGACAATAAATAAAAGCTGAACGTTACTACTTTAGTAAAAGCATCCATTTTAATACAGCGCCTACATTGAATTTCATTAGATTCTGCCAATGAGTATAGCGGCAAACAACTTCTTCACTGACAGTAACCAACTCCAAATGTCCGCCATTGTCCAGACCAGTCCAAACAGACTCTATTTTTAGTGCTTATATATAATCTATGACTCCATATTTCTTCCAAAACTGTTTAGAACCTCCCCTTGGTTTTCAGTAACACACTCCACCAGTTGGTTTGCTCCACCCTGTGTGTGTTTTTTGGCCCGCTGGAAAGAGATGACATAACATTTCCCCTCAGCCCTGTGACTCCACGTCAGAGTGGAGCTCTGTTAGTCGAGATAAAAAAGAGAAAAAAAAAGACTGACTAGGAAAAGATGTAAAAAATGCAGAAATAAGAGGAACGGGAGTGACTGTGGATATCAACTAATAGGAACTGCACAAGTGGACCATGTCTAAATGCGGTTGGTGTGTTTCCAGATGTCAGCACTGAAGAGGACGAGGGGGATGATGAAGACGGCAGCAGCGACGAGTTCACCGACAGCATAGAGGACGACGAGAAAGTTACACCTGCGAGTTTGCCTTTCACCGAGGTTGGATTTTCTCTTCCATACCCGCGTATACTCGTTTCAACACCACGACTGTAACACCACTAACAATCAAACGTGTTTGTGTAGCCTCAAACGGCCCGTGGACATGAAGGAGAGTCTGCATTCCTGAGGACTCGCACGCAGACCGTTGAACTGGAGCTAAAAGAAATACAGTCACAGCTTGAGCGGGAGGGATTCACCTCGGTGACCCAGATGAGGTGCGTGTTTGTCCCAGTGGCAGTTTCCGTTGTTTTTTCCTTCTCCATTTGATGGCAACGTTGTGGTCTTGTTTGCTCAAAGGAGCACACTGCAGAGGCTTCGGAAGGAGAACCAGTTCCTAAAAGAACATCAGGGAGTGGGGACAGACCACAGGAGTCTTGACCAGGGTGAGGAGGAGGATGATACTGAGGAGGAGGACTACATGGAAGATGATGAACGGGGGGCTACATCTTCCGTGCCTGTCAAGGTAAAATAATGTCCTGTATGTTTGTGCCCTCGTTTTTCCTCCTTAGATCATGTCCCAAAATTGGTTACTAATAAAGACCTGTTCTATCATATTGTAGTCTCGGAGTACATTGGAACTTATTGGTATTAGTTGGGGAAAAGGACAGCTTGCTAAATAACACGTCTGCCTTATTGAGGTTCTGGGTTTGAATCTCGGCTCGGGACTTCCTGGACTACCCCCTTCACATTCCAAAAATATGCATGTTTGGTCCAGGGTCTGAGTGAGCATTCGGCCCGGCTTTGTTCGGAGAACCGAGAACTGCAGGAGAGGCTGATGGTGTCTGAAGCCACCGTTCACGCTCAGGCCGAGCAGCTGAAGGACTACAGGGACCTGCTCAGTGAGTGTGGTCATCATCATTTGGTGCTCTGTAATGACTGCCAATTAACATTGTTGCAGAATTAGCCACACAAATGTGTCAGTCGCTGTATCCAGCTCACACAGCAGGCAGGCAGAGGATGTCTGCCATTGTGGTTTGTGTCTCAGTGAAAGAATACATTGAATTAGCCGTCGGTAAGCTTCCAGCCACGGCATGGCCTACTTGCTTAATGTGTGTATATCTGTGTTGGCATGCAATCACAAAGGTCATTGTCATTTTAAGGCACAGGATTGTTTTCCTATGTGAAACTGAAAAGTAGACTTTAATATCCCCATTTCTCTATCCAATATGTCTCTAAAGGCCGCATCAAAAATTCAGTTGTGACGAATTAGTAATCCTGAGCGTTATCTTTGTTAGGCTTTCTGTACGTTGGCCCTCTACAATAAACATAAGAGCTGCTGACATAAGTAGGTTATGAGAGGGGAGATGGTGAAGACAGTGGCTGTACTGTTGGCCTGATTTCACCCACTTCCCTTCAGGCAAAGCCTTCCACCCAATGTTACAAAACCACAACATCTCACCAATTCAGCACTTCCATTTGAAATTGCAATAACGACCTAAATTGTTTTTAAAATCCTCATCTTGCCTGATAGTATAAATCACACAGGACTGATGCAACCGTCTAGTGGAGTGCACATGTGGGTTATGTAAACATAATAGCTGTACAGAGCACTTTGGGTACAGTCAGGCTAACTCACGCATGTAGTAAAGGCAAAGTCCTACGCAAGAGCCTTTTTCCAAATGATCACATGAATGAGCAGACTTTTTAATGGAGAACCACCATTACGCAATACGGCGACAATGCTTTTTGCGGTCCTGCTTTTTTTCTTTTTTCATTTCAATGTCAGTCCTGACTACAACATGCAGCGTTATTGACTGACAGTATTGTTAGTCAATGTATTACTCAGATTAGACCATAACCCAGACGTCTGATATTAGTGAGCAAATATTGCCCCGGACCCGCTGCTGAAAGCTATTGGAAGCTGTCTCAGTACTTTTGTATATATGAAGTATTTGGGCTACAGATTTTAAACCTGACTCTCTTCTCCCTCCCTCTTTGTGTTGCAGAACCTTGTCGAGGAGCAGCAAAGCCAGCTGAACCAATACGAGTGTGCAGCGGGCCAGTGTGTCAGCGAGCTGCAGAAGGCCCAACTCCAGGTCCAGTCCCTGCAGGCCAAAATCCACGAGAGTGATTCCAACAATATGGTAAGACAAATTCAGAGGAATATGACTGACAGGAGGCTGAGACTGACTGTGACATCTGCATTCACACATAGAGGCTACAGGAGAAGCTGAATGAGATGGAGTGCGAGCTTCGTTCCCTCCGCCAGGCTGCTCAGAGTCAGGAGAGAACCATCCAAGACCTCACGGAATCGATCGGCACCAAAGACAGTGAGGTGAGCGCTCTTGAAACAAAATGGATTTGATTTATGTGAGCACTCTTAATCAATATAAATTCTACCTCAAGGCCCAGAAGTTGTATCAGCTGATCGAGGGGCAAAACGTCACATTAAACAAGCTCCGAGAGATGGCCCACCGTAATCAACTCGCACAAAGCAAGGTCAGATGTTTATTATGTTGGGTGAATCAACTGATGTCCTTCAAGGTGGCAGACAACAAACAGATCGGCCATTCAGTAGTTTAACTCAAAAAGAGAAATTCATAGATTATTTAGATTCCCTACACACAGTAAAAAAAAAAATCTTCACTGTCGACGTAGTCAGATTCCTGTTTGAAAAAGCCTTTCAAGAGCATGCAAAAGGAACAACGGGCCATCCCTCTTACCTCTAACCATAATTCAAGAGCCATCCAAAAATAAAAGCCTGTCAAGTGCAACAGGTGTCTTTATAACCACAAGCCATTGTAGCCTAATTAGACGCCTGAAGAAATGACGGTAGTTCCCGGAGAGAGCACAGTAACAGGTTGCTAAGTGGTTATTCTCTCTTTAGGCTCCAGAGGGGGTCAGTGAGTCTGTGACGCTTTCCCAGCTGCAAGGGGAGCTGGTGGGAGTGCAAAGCTCCCTGTTCTCTTTGGGCCTGGAGCTGGAGGCCAGCCAGAGGAGTCTCAGGCAGAGTCAGAGACAAGGTGACGATCTGGCCCGCTTCAAAGACAGACTGAATGCTGACCTTCAGGACGCGCTGCAGCATAGGGAAGAGACTGAAAAACACAATCAGGTTTGTGGCTATTTAAAAGCGGCGCAAGGATGTGCAGTACGTGCGATTCCACAGGCCTGAATGAAGATCTGTACTCTTTGCTGCAGGACCTGCGTTGCACACTTCAGAAAACTCGCGCCGAGCTCAGGGCTAAGGAAGAAGCTCTGAAGGAAGTCGAGGCCGAGAGGCTCTCCGTGGCGCAAGAAAAAGACAGAAGCATCGCACAGCTCAATCACTCTCTGCGGGAGAAGGAGCGACAGTTACAGGTCACCCCCCTCACACTTGCATGATGGGTAGCGTATATAAATCTGCAGCTTAGCAAACTTGTCTTTACTCATTTCTTTTAGGAGTACTCACAAATGTTCGAGACACCAGAAAGTTCCAAACCAAGAGATGCACTTCTAGAGAAATTAAGAGAGAGAATTAAAGACAGAGACAGAGCTTTGGAGGTAGTATGCAAACAGACTGAATACGTCTCTTACAAGGGAAGATAAATCTGTATTATTTTTACACGCCATTTAACAATATCTCTAAATATATAACCTCGTGTAAAGATTAATATCAACATTTGTACTAGTCCCTGCATACCGCTACCTAATCTTCAAAGATTCTTGAAGATGCTTGAATTTTTGATAATTATTTTAATCTGCTTGAAACTTGACATGCTTTTTTTGACACCAATTTCTGTTTTCCCATTCGTGAGGGTTCTGTCTCCATTCTCTGGAATCTTGCGGCATTATACAAAGAGCACAAAAACTGCAAATAAGCGGAGAGACGTTGCACAGAAAAAAATGCAGAGTTCAATTTGCGAATAGGCAGGGGCTCGCTGTATTTATTAAAAAAAAAAAAATATATAGCTGATTTTGACCTAGTATGAGGTGTGTGTTACATTGAAAATTCCTACGTAAGGTCCTCCCTCTGCTTCCCGCAGCGCACCATCGATGACAAGTTCCGCTGCCTGGATGAACGCGAGGGTCAAGTGAGGACACTGCAGCTGGCGCTACGGGAAAAAGACCGAGACCTGGACAGGCTCCGCTGCATCCTGTCTAACAACGAGGAGACCATCACGGTACACTTGAAGTTGCAAGGTTGAGTTGACATTTAGAGTATGTGTACACTTGCGATAACTGGAGTGTGTGCTTATTTTAGAGTCTCGATGCTCTGGTGCAAAGGAAAGAGCTGGAGCTGGAGCAGGCGGCCGAAGCCTACAGAAACCTTCAGTGGCTGAAACAGGAGAGTGAAGAAAAGGAGAGGAGCATTTTCAGGGAGAAGGACGCCATCATTGGTCAGCTGCAAGCAGCGCTGCAGGCTCGCAGCAAGGAGATACAGGTTACAAACACATGGATTTATTTTGCGGCTTCTATCCTGACACTTCGAAGATCTCTAAGAAGAAAGTCCACCCTATGTTGTTTCCTGCGTGTGCAGGATCTGACGGCGACCCTGGTCGCCAGAGTTCAGGCCGGCCCCACCGAGGTGGTGGAGGAGCTGAAGGCTCGGCTCCAGCTGAAGGAGAAGCTCTTTCAGGACCTGCTGTCAGACCGCAGCCGCCAATCAAGTGAACACCAAACACGGGTGTCAGACCTGCTCAACACCCTCAGTGTCAAAGACCAGTACCTGCAGGTATGAGATTGGAGGCATTTCTGATGTGTTCTAATTCAACCAACAGTTGCAATCCGCTATTAAAAGTATGGAAAAACAAAACAAAACTGAAATCAATTCTACAGTGTCAAATGTGGAATGTTTCATAACAGTAGCAACGGGGACTGGAAGAGTCACAGAAAGGCATGAAAGTGACATACTTAGAAAAAGGGAAAAAATAACATATGAAAGTAGTGAAGGAAATCTATCTCTAACTTTCTGTGTCTACTAATGTATATTCAATCTCATTCAATGTGATTAGTGTGTGTGTGCGCGCGCCGTTTAGTTCCACACTGGTGCATTTTAATGAATATCACTCTGTATCCATCTCAGGACAATTCGTACAGGCTGTCCTTGGTTATAAGCGAGCGCACAGGTCAGCTGCAGGAGGTGCGCAGGCAGCTGTCGAAGAGAGAGCAGGAGCTGTGCGAGCTGAGGCGGGACAAAGAGAGGGAGACGGGCGGAGACGTGCAGCACCTGCAAGGTCTTCTCCGAGAGAAAGAAGCCTTTTTTAAGGTACCACTTTCATCTCTTTGTCTTTGTGTCCCTTGCGCAAAGTATTTACTGTTGATTTTGATTGATCAGGAGATGATGCAGAACCAAGAGGAAGTCATGATGCAGCCGTCTCCAGAAAGTGAAGAAGACATGAAGGCTCTTCAGGAAGAGCTGCAGTTAATGCTTAAGAAGGAGAGGGAAGCCCAGGTACATGTGGAAATGCGTTTTTCTTTTGTCTGTGTTGATGCTAACCCATTGTTATCCAATCCTTGCAGAAAGAACTGTCTGCTCTGCGTTCATCTTTGGCTGCCCAGCAAGCAAAGGGAGCAGCAACAGCAAGTACCGAGGTGTATTGCTGCTTCATTTACGGGATATGTGACCAGAGATTTGCTCAAAAATCACCTTAAATCTCATTTTGTTTTATCTGAAACAAATTAGCATGTGCTGGAGCAGCTTGTCTTGGAGTACCGTCAGCTGAATGGTGCCCTGAGGACCGAAAAGAGATTATACCAGAATCTCATTCACACCAATAGCGACAGGTAGGCAGTGGATACCTTGCAGGCACAATATCAAGGACATTTGCACATGGAATCCAAAATTCTGTCCTATAGTGCTCAGTTGTTACAGTATAATTATTGTTGTGGTTTACAAGTAGTTTGCATAGCCAGGAACCTGGACTGCTCTCACTCCCCTTCAGCTAAATAAGTTAAGCAAAATATTAGCAGTTTTTGTTAAATTGTAAACTACAACTAGAATAACCATATAGTTTTTTCCCCACATATTCAGATTTATGCAGGTACTGCTTAGCCACCATCATGTAACATCTTATTGATGAGGAACTATGTTGAAGTGACGGGAGAAGCTTGATTTAGACATACCGTGGGTCCGTATTGTGCTGGCTTTTGAAGGTCAAACAAAAAAATGAAATTATCTTAAAAACCTTATGCTCAAAATAACTGAATACATTTTTTAAATCACCGGCAAAAATACATTTAGGAACTCACAAAGCCATCTCTGATTAAAATTCACTGTTGACCAGTGTTCTCTCCATGAAGGCAGGATTTATGAACGTAGCTCTTGCAATGGATATCACTCGACAGATTGTGCAGATATATCTGCGATTGTACGTAGACAACTCTGCTTTCCACTCAACAGCTCCGACAAGGTCTTGGCCCTCCACACTCAGCTGGACTCGGTTCAGGCACTCCGCGGGCAACTGGAGGAGGTCCTGACCCGGATTCAGAACATGGCCCTGGACCTGGAAAGGGCCACCAAAAGGCAGCGTGACTTAGGAGGTGGGAACAGTCAGACTCAAGCCTCTGGGTCTGCAGGGGCCACTGTGACAAATGATGTGTGATGTTTGGTGTGGCCTCAACATGCTGATGAAAGCTTATTCCTAAAAAAAAGTTTGTGCTCATAGATAGAAACACCTAACCTCATCCAGATGCAACATAATCAAAGAAGACTAACCTCAATGGAGTCATGTTTATTAATATACTTAATGGTGTTGTGAATGTTCTATTTGGTTTCAAAAAACTGCTTGCATTTTTTTTTTTTTTTTTTTGCTTGTCAGTGCTAACTGTTCTGTTTTGCCATTTCCTTGTGCCGTCTCTCACTGATGTTACTTTTCCAGCCTTAGAGCCGCAGTTACGTTTTCTTCGAGCCTTGTGGAGAAACGGAAGCCCATGCCTTATACAAAGTACATACAGTGCAACATCTTGCCATCCATTATTTGCTTGACGTCATCATGTTATCTGCAAATCCCTCCAAAAAGAGTTCCCAAGCTTCTGTAGTCAGCTTTAGATTTTTTTTTCACACACAGAGCAACATAACTGAACAGTAGGAGGGTGTGCACAGTTGAATGACTAGTTATCATGAGTGGCCGACTATCAACAACTAGTTGTGCTGCGATTCAAACGCTTGGATGCAAATAGGACAGCTGATTGAAATGCGGCTGTTCTATTGCATGCGCTTTTACAAAATATTACCGGGTGGGAAACCACATCCAGCCAGCCACCGCTAATCCGTGCCAAAACACTAAATACAGTATGCAAACTATAGTTTTACAATACTGTAGTACGTAACAAAATGTAGCATTTCAAATGTGCCCGTGCTAAAAATCAAGCTTGGAGAGTCTCTGTGACCTAAAAGCACAAGTACAGTTGGTGGCGCTACCATATATATCAGTAGCCTTGCAAATATTGACACTTTTTCTGGTCTGCTCTCTTTCTATTGTTATACTAAAACTACGTTGGCCAGTCCAATCCACTTCTGCCTCCACAAACTTGTCACGATAAAATAAAACAGTACGAGATACGTGGCGCCTCAAAACGTTTCCTGAAAAGGAAGCAGTTTTGCGCTCGGCGCTGCGTCGGGAGAGTCACCAACCGTTTGGTTCGCAATTGTTCAGTTGTGTCGCTCGATGCGTGGCAGCCTTTAGGTTTCCGAGGAACTTTGCTCTTGCTCCTTGATCGTCCAAATAGGCAAGAGACGTCAGCTCAGCTCTATTAGATGAGATGGTGGAAAACTTGTACAGTGCTATTGGTAAGCTTTTGCTACATGTTCTATTTCCTGTTAAATTCATCCTGGAAGCTCTTATCTCACCTCAGGCATTCTTTGTCAATACTTTTTGTATTTGAAATGCAATTAAATAAACACATGCTGTTTTTCTCTGTTGAAGAGAAGTTCTTCTCTTTATGGATATCTTTTTCTTGTGTTTGTTGGGAGGACATTGAGAAGATCCCAACCCTGAAATCCCTGATTTTTATCTAGTATGGAACCACAATCTCTGCCCCAGAACAACGCTAGGGGATGAGGGGACCAATTCCAATACCCTCAACAAGCAGTTGATTGTTTAAATGTAAACATACATGACATGAGATTGTCCCTTTAAATGTGTTTCTTTATTTCTCACCTGTGTGAGTGTGGCATGCATTCCATGTCTGCATGACTGTGAGTCCCCAAACACCCCAGTATAAAACACCAGATGAACCAAGTTGTAACACTGACGGTCACTGGTTAAGTGTGCCAAAGCTAAAAAAAAAAAATGTCAAGAAATACAGTTCCTCAGTCTATAAATTCCCAGCACAAGTAGACCCTCCTCTTAAAGTGCACAAAATCAACGAACCAGAAAATGTAAGACCCCATACATACATCCCTTTTCTATGGTGCCATTTAATGCTGACAGTAGACAATCACTTCCAAGATTACAAAACACAGGTATTCATTTAATATACAACATTTTGTGGTGTTAAAGTGCACTGCATCATCCTGAGTCGTTCTTAATATTCCAATTACCTTATTTAGCCAAGATAACAGTATGCAGTTGCGTTCCACCAACGACAATAAATAAAAGCTGAACGTTACTACTTTAGTAAAAGCATCCATTTTAATACAGCGCCTACATTGAATTTCATTAGATTCTGCCAATGAGTATAGCGGCAAACAACTTCTTCACTGACAGTAACCAACTCCAAATGTCCGCCATTGTCCAGACCAGTCCAAACAGACTCTATTTTTAGTGCTTATATATAATCTATGACTCCATATTTCTTCCAAAACTGTTTAGAACCTCCCCTTGGTTTTCAGTAACACACTCCACCAGTTGGTTTGCTCCACCCTGTGTGTGTTTTTTGGCCCGCTGGAAAGAGATGACATAACATTTCCCCTCAGCCCTGTGACTCCACGTCAGAGTGGAGCTCTGTTAGTCGAGATAAAAAAGAGAAAAAAAAAGACTGACTAGGAAAAGATGTAAAAAATGCAGAAATAAGAGGAACGGGAGTGACTGTGGATATCAACTAATAGGAACTGCACAAGTGGACCATGTCTAAATGCGGTTGGTGTGTTTCCAGATGTCAGCACTGAAGAGGACGAGGGGGATGATGAAGACGGCAGCAGCGACGAGTTCACCGACAGCATAGAGGACGACGAGAAAGTTACACCTGCGAGTTTGCCTTTCACCGAGGTTGGATTTTCTCTTCCATACCCGCGTATACTCGTTTCAACACCACGACTGTGACGCCACTAACAATCAAACGTGTTTGTGTAGCCTCAAACGGCCCGTGGACATGAAGGAGAGTCTGCATTCCTGAGGACTCGCACGCAGACCGTTGAACTGGAGCTAAAAGAAATACAGTCACAGCTTGAGCGGGAGGGATTCACCTCGGTGACCCAGATGAGGTGCGTATTTGTCCCAGTGGCAATTTCCGTTGTTTTTTCCTTCTCCATTTGATGGCAACGTTGTGGTCTTGTTTGCTCAAAGGAGCACACTGCAGAGGCTTCGGAAGGAGAACCAGTTCCTAAAAGAACATCAGGGAGTGGGGACAGACCACAGGAGTCTTGACCAGGGTGAGGAGGAGGATGATACTGAGGAGGAGGACTACATGGAAGATGATGAACGGGGGGCTACATCTTCCGTGCCTGTCAAGGTAAAATAATGTCCTGTATGTTTGTGCCCTCGTTTTTCCTCCTTAGATCATGTCCCAAAATTGGTTACTAATAAAGACCTGTTCTATCATATTGTAGTCTCGGAGTACATTGGAACTTATTGGTATTAGTTGGGGAAAAGGACAGCTTGCTAAATAACACGTCTGCCTTATTGAGGTTCTGGGTTTGAATCTCGGCTCGGGACTTCCTGGACTACCCCCTTCACATTCCAAAAATATGCATGTTTGGTCCAGGGTCTGAGTGAGCATTCGGCCCGGCTTTGTTCGGAGAACCGAGAACTGCAGGAGAGGCTGATGGTGTCTGAAGCCACCGTTCACGCTCAGGCCGAGCAGCTGAAGGACTACAGGGACCTGCTCAGTGAGTGTGGTCATCATCATCATCATGGGAACACGGCAAGGTTGAAATGATTCGTGCGCAGAGTCTGACGGTTTGACGTTTCTGCAGCGGAGACGTCTGTGCAGCAGGCCAGTAAGCAGGTGCAAGTGGATCTACAGGATTTGGGCTATGAGACTTGTGGACGCAGTGAAAATGAAGCTGAGAGGGACGATGCCAGCAGCCCAGGTGATGCTCTCACACGCCACTTAAATGCACTCGCACACTGCTGAAATGCTCACAGGTATACTTTTGAAACACTCTCAAACACTTTACTAATACTGAAATTTTTTTCGCGCGCACACACCTGAAATGTTCTCGCACGCTACTGAAAGATTCAGTTGTCACTTTTTTGTTTTTTTGTTTGCCCAACAAAAATGCAAAGATATAACCACACACAGATTTTCTGTTTCTTTATGTATTGCTTTCATTAATGAGAGATCTTTTCTCTTCCTCAGAGTTTGATGACCTCGAGATGTGCACGTCGCTGTCTCATCAGCAGGAGGATAGCGTGGGAGGGGACTGGTACAAGGCCAGTAGAACCGGGCGTAACGGAGGTGCGTCCGACGGAACCGGGGATGAATCAGCTTTGCATCACCTGGTCCAGGATCTGCGCTCCCAGCTAACCCGCTGCCACAAAGTAATCCGCGGGCTTCAGATGCGTGTTCGCTCCCTGTCGGCCACAAGTGACTATGCCTCGAGCCTTGAGCGGACGCCACGCAAGGTATCGCTAAATCAGTTTGGCCCTTCTATTCACCCGAAGACGATCCCTCACCTTTTACGTTGTGTTTTGCAGGTAAACTGGGCCTTCGAGATGTCACCCGCCCAAGAGGGCGTGGAGGAAGATGAAGGCTGGGTGTCCGACACCCAGGCGACTTCACCTGCGTCCAAACCCAGTCGCGAGCTGCAGGAGCTGATGGCACGAGTGGCAACCTTGGAGGCCCAATTGAGCAGCTCCAAGTTGGAGGGGAAGTGCGAAGCAGAGCAGGGGAAATGTGCCACATGGCCTGGGTGCGGCATCAGACATTTCTACCAAACAATACAGTTCACATAGGGTCAGGCTTCCTGCCACCTTGAACAGGATAAAGCAGTACGCTCTCGTCGTTTTTTTTTTTTTTTGGGCGCTTTCTGAAATTACCCTAAATGCCACAAGATGGCGCCAAATCTATTTAGCTCAACAGCTCCTAAAATGTATTTCTTCCAGAAGTCACACACATTTTTGTGTTGACGTGTGCATTTGAGGGGCATGGCCTGGTGAGTTACGTCAGGAGGTGCAGTCATTGGCCATTTGCGACTTGGTTAATTCAGTGGTCAGCATTTACTCTATGCTCCTTATGGGTGTTTTCATTTTGTATTTGTGTGTTTGACTGAGAGATATTTCCACGATTAACATTTTTAAGCGGAGGTCAATTACTTGCGCTTTTTGGCTATTCATAGCAGAATTCAAGTCGCTATTACTCTAAAAAAAATGGATGTACGAATAAGACATTTTTATTACTGTTCTATGAACCAATCATCAGACTAGTTGGTTATCTGTATTTATCTAAAGGGACTGTATCCCTGTATGTGGTACAGCAATATGGGTTTCCAAAAAAATGTTCATTCAGCCTTCACAACTTTGACAATGAAAGTTGTCAACAACTCCTTATCAACAGAAAACATCCAGGTATAATATTATCTAATATTCTGCTTTCTTGTGTCCCCTCCGGCCTCTTCACCTCCTCCTTTTTGTGCAGAAAGTACAACTCTCTCATCCAGGCCCAAGCTCGTGAGCTCTCCCACCTGAGGCAGCGGATGAGAGAGGGTGAAGGAGTCTCCCATATCCTCACCCAGCATCTGGGTGACACCACCAAGGTGCCTGGAAAGTCCCTTTGCGGTAACACGGATCTCTTGTCAGACTTTCCGTTGCAAATTTTTCTCCCCCCTCAGGCTTTTGAGGAGCTGCTGCGGGCCAACGATGTTGACTACTACATGGGGCAGAGCTTTCGAGAGCAGCTTTCACAAAGCACCGCGCTAGCTCAGAGACTGCTCATCAAGCTCACTGGACGTAAGGCTCACCCTCACGTCTCCCCCAGCCGCTGCGTTGTTGTCATTCCATGCATTTTATGCCAAATCCCCTCGTGTGTCTTTCCCGATTCAGGAGTGGAGAGCCCCGTTGACAAGACAGGCCACGAGTTGCTGGCCATGCAGTGAGTCACCTTAATCTTCTCTGGTATAGATAAACAAAAATACATTTTTTTTAAATGAAATAATTTTTGGGACAATTATATGCAATTGGATAATGTCCTACAGAGTACCTGCTGATCTGTCATGACACACTAAGGATTAAGCACACTATTGGATTGAATAATATTGGGCCCCAAAAAAAAAAAAAACTGAGGCACGCCTTTGTCTTGCTGGCACAATTCATGTTTAGCCTACACACAAGGCCAGTGCATACTCCAGTGACTCTTTTGTTTACCTGCAACTGGCTTTACCTCCTCAAAGTACAAAAAGGACAGCGAGCGTGAGCAAGAAAATCCTCAGAAATTTCTCGTTAAAAAAAAGATTGCAAGGCCTTTGGGAACAAGCCCCAAATGTAAAATTCGCACCAATTTCACTCACACTGGATGTCTCTGTTTTGGTTGTCCTCTCGACAAAAACCACTACAGTAATTATTTAAGTATATAAGTTAACCTTAAATTGTCTTAGTCATGTCTTTTCGTTTTTTACGTACCTGTTAAAAAAACCTTTTGGGGGATTTTGTGCGCATTCTGAAACGGCACCACAAGATGGCGCCGCAGCTCAGTTGCGTGTGTACTTCCTGTGTGGATGTTTTTTTTTTCCTTTCCTTTTCATCAAATCTTTCCAATTTTCAAGAGTAATGTTGGAAGACGAATTGGAAATGATAATGAAGTGTTTTGGGGATCATATTTCTTGGTTTATCTATGAGTAAAACTTTTGATAGAGGACATTTGAATATTCTGAGATCAATTACTGTACTTGCAGTTTTTCGTTGTTTGTGACATGGCTTGGTCCCTATCCTTCTCCTATCACCCTAAAACAGCTGATTTATTGATGGATAGATAGAGAGAGAGAGAGAGAAATATAGATAGATGATGTAACATGCGAAGGGCTAGAAAGGAGACAGATGGTCGCCGTTAATCCACACCCAAGTAGGTAGAGGGGATCCTTTACTCTTAAGATGATTTAGCTGTAAAGACATCCCAACAGCTGCTGTTAAGCGGGTCAGTGCTGCTGCAGAGAGGAATCTTTCCCGTCTCGTAGTAACATTTGTAGGGTTTTTTTTTTTTTGGATTGTTTGTTTTCATGTGTACTTTTCTTTGTCTTGGTCGCTTGACGGTATCTGGCATTAAATAGCAGTGGCAGACACTATCAACGTATTTTTTTTTTCTCCTTTTGGACTTTACTGAGACTCAAATGGCTCCGCTGTGGAAATCACTGATTTCTAAGAGCTGTCCAATATACAGAGACTCTCTGTGGTCTTTTTCGGTGAACGATGTCCGAGGTCGATCCAGAGAGATATGCCTTCTTAGGATGCTGCATCAACAACTCAAACAGTAAGGAAGGAATAGGATGAAAATAGAAAACACTCATTTGCAGTTTCAAGTGTACACGAATGAATGCCTTTCTGTAGTTTTATTTTGTTTGTTGTTCCTGTTTTGTTGTGTTTATAATGTTGTAATGAACATGAAATACATTTTACATCTGTTTTTCTCAGGCTTTCTAACGTCATTCCCAACACTTTCCCCTGCAGGCTTAGCAAGGAGCTTCAGCAGAAAGACCAAATCATCGAGTCTCTGCACAACAAGCTGCAGCATCGCCCTGAGACGCCATCCAGCTGCCAAGCCCTCTCGGAGACCACCGACCCGTCAGACAGGACTTCCTTGGTGTCCGATGAGTGTCAAACCAACGAAGACCTGGATCTGTGCTCCGAGTTAGACGCCAGAGACTATCAGGACCAGGAAGAGCAGCAACAATCCGAACAAGATGGTAACTAGACCTTCTATCATTCTGCTATTTTTCTTCTTTTTTTTGCCTCTCTGTTCTGTCCTTCATCTTCCATCACCGTCTTTTAGCCCATTCATCGATCCCTCCTCCTTCTCGTGGACCCCTCCAATCGTCTTTCAGCTGTCCCGGAATGCTTTTCTCAGCTTCTGGGTGTTTAACCGCTCCGTCCTTGAAAGGTAGAGGATTCATGACTCAAGGCTTGGAAACCTCCCCCCCGCTGGTTTCTTTTCTGTCTCTTGACTCCCTTTCATTCTCCACCAGCCCCTCTCAGTATTCCCTTCTCTTCGTCCCTCCCTCCCCTTCGTGACCCTGATGTCCGAGGTACAGAGGTCACATATGACACCCGCCGTAGGGCCCTGTCCGTGATGGCTGTTCACCCAGAACTGGACACACTGTATAAACAGATGAATGAGCAGAAAAGGGGTGAGGGGATGCTGGGAGTTTGTGTCACACTCTTTTGCTCTCATATTTCACACATTTGTTCATAACGTCTATGTGTTTACAGGGTTCCCGGATCCTCATGTCAAGCCTCTTTTTTCTCTCTCAGCCGGTCCTCAAAACCAGTGCGACCTCTCAGGCTACAGCCACCTACCTCATCATGCCTTTCCGCAGTACCAGCTGGGCGGCATTCCCGAGGGTCACTCACTTAAGTCGGGCTCGGGTATGGTAACAGGTGGAGGGACTTTTTGGGACATGAGCAACATGACTCAGCCTATGGGGGACTCTCCTGGAATCCCTGGACCTTTCCTAGAAAACAACCAGACAGGTAAACTTGTCGACTTTGTCTCTCAAGCTTCCTGCATGAGTCAGTAGCATCCTAAAAATGATTTACCATTGAAATAGCATATATTCAACGTAACTGTTACTTTTTTTTATTGTTTTATTTTCAGGGCCCAATTTAATTGAAGAGCACCTACGGGAGGTGCGATGTCTTCGCCAGCGTCTGGAAGAGTCCATTCGGACCAACGAAAGGCTCCGACAGCAGCTGGAGGAAAAATTAGCAAACACTGGGCGTGACGGAGGTAGTATAGCTCTAATGTCAGTTCACCACGTTTCGATAGGCTTTATGCAAAATGTCCCCAGCAAAATGGTCGGTGGGCTTCCTGTGGGCGCAACAATAACTAAGATCATTAGTAATAATTTGAACCCACAAACTTGCTAGAATACAGTTTTCTGAATATTCACACATTCATGCTCTTATGGTCATCTTTGAGGACATCTTGTGTAAAACAAAAGGCACTGTAAAAGGCGTCATTCATAATTATCTCAATAGAAGGAAAATATCACCTGGTTGCACTCACCTGTGTGTTTTTATCTGAAAACACACCTTATATAATGTTGAAGATGCCTATTCTAAGTGTTCCTTCATCTGTTACTGTTGTATTGCTCAGGAGCAGCTACAAACATCTACATTCAAGGGTTGGACACAGTCACACATCTGTCGAATGAAATCCGAGTCCTGACAGACGAGAACTTGAATCTGCAGTCCCGTCTACAGGCCAGCACAGGTAAGGCGCCATTATATTGTTTTTGCTTGGACCTGCAGTGAAGGCGTTCTTTTTGTTGTTGTTGTTGTTTGTTGTTTGTTGTTGCTCAGACTCGTGCGAGGAGCTGATCGAAGCACGCGCCCGCCTCAAGCAAGCCGAACTGGAAGCTGAGCAGTGGAAGGAGGATGGAATCCCTGGACCTTTCCTAGAAAACAACCAGACAGGTAAACTTGTCGACTTTGTCTCTCAAGCTTCCTGCATGAGTCAGTAGCATCCTAAAAATGATTTACCATTGAAATAGCATATATTCAACGTAACTGTTACTTTTTTTTATTGTTTTATTTTCAGGGCCCAATTTAATTGAAGAGCACCTACGGGAGGTGCGATGTCTTCGCCAGCGTCTGGAAGAGTCCATTCGGACCAACGAAAGGCGCCGACAGCAGCTGGAGGAAAAATTAGCAAACACTGGGCGTGACGGAGGTAGTATAGCTCTCATGTCAGTTCACCACGTTTCAATAGGCCTTATGCAAAATGTCCCCAGCAAATTGGTCGGTAGACTTCCTGTGGGCGCAACAATAACTAAGATCGCTAGTAAGAATTTGAACCCACAAATTTGCTAGAATACCGTTTTCTGAATATTCACACATTCATGCTCTTATGATCATCTTTGAGGACATCTTGTGTAAAACAAAAGGCACTGTAAAAGGCGTCATTCATAATTATCTCAATAGAAGGAAAATATCACCTGGTTGCACTCACCTGTGTGTTTTTATCTGAAAACACACCTTATATAATGTTGAAGATGCCTATTCTAAGTGTTCCTTCATCTGTTACTGTTGTATTGCTCAGGAGCAGCTACAAACATCTACATTCAAGGGTTGGACACAGTCACACATCTGTCGAATGAAATCCGAGTCCTGACAGACGAGAACTTGAATCTGCAGTCCCGTCTACAGGCCAGCACAGGTAAGGCGCCATTATATTGTTTTTGCTTGGACCTGCAGTGAAGGCGTTCTTTTTGTTGTTGTTGTTGTTTGTTGTTGCTCAGACTCGTGCGAGGAGCTGATCGAAGCACGCGCCCGCCTCAAGCAAGCCGAACTGGAAGCTGAGCAGTGGAAGGAGGAGTTGAGACGACTTCAGACACACAGTGAGGAGCAGGGACAGCAGATTCTCGCCTTGAGGCAAGCCGGTCAGGAGAGAATCAACAGGTCTGTTCGGCCGAAATGCTTTGAGGAAAATCTATCCGTCCTGTGCTTTTTTTTTTTTTTTTCCGTCCTAACTGTCATGTGTGCGTCCGCAGAGCGCAGCATGAGGCGTCTCTCCTGCAGCAGCAGTTGTGTGAGAGCAGAGACCTCATCCACTCCCTGCAGAACGAACTGCACGTGTACGATCGCGTGTGCTCCAGCTTCAAATCCAACAAAGGTTCGTCTCATCGCACTCCTACAAATGTCATTGTGACACACATCCTGAACCTGAAGGCGGAACTTGCGTTTTGGTTTCAGGCTTCCTGTGCGAAGCTCCTGGCCTGCCTGTGGAGTTGGGGGAGCTACTGAGCGAGGTGAGGAGTCTGCGGGCCCAGCTGCAGAGCAGCATCCAGGAGAACAGCGCCTTCAAGCAGCTGGAGCTCCACAAGCAGCTGGAGCAAAAACTGGGCGGCAGCTCCCCTCGCACGCCGTCCCTGTCGGCCTTCGGCGCCAGCCCTCAGAGAGAAAACGTCTACAGGCGACAGCTGCTCCATGGTAACATCGTCACTGCCTGTACAGGAAACCCCCGCCTTCCCCCCAGGGAAAGCTGACTGAGTCCTGTCCCAAACAGCGAATAAACATGAGTATTTGACTGTCCCTACAAATAATACAAAATAATTGCCTATGTTGTGGTAGTGCCTGATTGTCCCGTCTTAAGAGTTTTTATAGATGCAAGCCAACGCTCAATTTTTGCTCTGACTTGCAAGCAAAAATTTTGCATGCGAGCATGGTAGAGTTGGAGTTATCTCATCTAGTCTGACCTCACAGCAAGCTGCAATTTGGCACAGCAGTACATCCAAAAAAAACAAAAAAAGAGAGGCTTCAAGCGGTTTAATGCGACTCCCATTTGAAGTTACAATTTGGCACAGCAATTCATCCAAAAAAAAAAACAAAAAAAGAGAGGCTTCGAGCGGTTTAATGCGACTCCCATTTGAAGTTTACTGTTAGACTCAACATAAAACAAAGAAAATTAGATGTGCATTGAAAACAACCTCACAACTTCACCTTCTGCTAGCTTAACGCTGACGCACAATGCAAAACACCATAAACAGGCTCATGAATGGTCATTTAGCAAGGGATATTTGAACACAAACGGTGCAGCAACATTTGGGGATAGACAATGTGGCGCAAATCATGGGCATGTTTTCTTTATCCGCTGTGGAAAATAATGACTGATATTATTGCAGTTTACTGAGTCACAGTAGTTGTGGAATTCTTCACGAACAAATGAATGGAATTTAAACTTCAAGTCATTTTCATTGGGAAAAAAGATTTGGTGTGGAACAAATTTACCTTGTTGATATCACTGTAGTTTAAACCCATTATGTACCACGAACTATCATGAACTAAAAACGTATATCAAATTTCAAAGTCTTTTGACAACATAACCCTTCAAAATAAACCACGATACCCAAATAGGCCAAGACAGGTTCCCTGCAGAAAAACATATCGGACAAATGACTAGGCGGGCGGTTCACTGTGCACGTGTATGTGAGGCTTCGGTGTGATGTGTGTCCCAGCCTGGTTTGTGTATGTGTGCTCCGCAGACCCGGCCCCTTCTCCACCTGTCAGGGACATTGGTCTCTTTAACTGTGGATCTCCCTGTCCCCCCTACTCGGACCTGGATGACAGCCATAGCACCGCCAACGGTGTGACTTTAACCGCACTGCATGACTGTGGCTTCACTCGTACACAGTTTGGTTCTAATGTGCCTGTCAGCGCTTTGCTTCACTCGCAACTGACCTCCGCAAAACTAGAATGAAAGAAATTTCTTTGTATTTCCTTTCAACCGCCCCAGACCCCCTTGACCCGCACTCTGAGCTGGAAGGTGACGCCCCCGATGGCTCGTTCGCCAACCGTTATGGCCGCCACGCCGTCGGTCACGTGGATGACTTTAACGCTCTCCAGCAACAAGTCCTTGAAGGTCGCAGCATCGTGCAGCGCATGGAGGCAGCATTGCGCCCGTGCCTGAGCTCTCCTTCACCGTTAGGAGCCACCCAGAAACAAAACAATGAGCAGGTGAGAACCCTGTTGTTCGACCTTTACCACTGCGGTCCCCCCAAAATTCCTGTGGCTGCACCGTCCGGGTGTTCGAATACTTTTCAATAATCAGGAGCCGTTATCTGACTCATTTCTTTGCAGTTCTTGGATTACGGCAATGCCACGAGTCTCTTGTCCAACACGAAGACCCTGAGGCAGATTTTGGAGGAGGCGGCGTCTCTGCTGAAGATGTTTTGGAGGGCTGCGCTGCCCAGCGCCGACGCCTCCACGCCGAACCTGAAGAAGGTTTGCTCCCCGGCAGCGGGATGGAAATTCACGACTCCGGTGACGTCGCACAATCACACATTTCATGTGATTGAACACAGGAGCAGTCGATGCAAGAGGAGATCTTGTCCCTCAAGCTCCGCGTGTCTGAGCAGGAGGAGGTACTGAAGGGGACGATTCAAAGACTGAGGAGCACCAGTCGCACCAAGGAGAGCATGGAGCATTTCATCGTGAACCAGCGTAAGTTACAAATGAAGAAGAGCGGAACAAATTTAGCACAAGTGGGTGAGAAGGCGCCGCAGCAGATGAATTTCAAACACTTCCAAATTTGGACTTAAAAAAGAGCCCAATAGGCCACTGGTTAACAGAGTTTTTACACCAAGTAAAGTCTTCAAAAAAAAAAAAAAAAAAAGTCTCACCAAGTGCCATCATTTTGACCATCACAAACAGATGATTTATTTCTAAAGAGTATTTTCTGTAAACAAGTGTGGCGTAAACATAAGACAGTAAATCAGATTCCAACAATAATGCCAACAAATCTGGGGCGTGAGAACTTTTCATGTTTCATGAAACAAGGAGATGTAAACATGGGGACACTCAACTTACCTCGACACTATGGAAAATCAATCAATTAAATGTCCATTTCTATTCACTGGGAATGACGTTCTTCTCTTGGCGCTCGTATCTCAAGGCGCCACTGTATTTCAACGAACAACCTCTTGGAGGATCTCTGTGAACAAAGGAACTGAAATGAAATGCACTTTGTTTTGACAGTGTCAAGGACTCGGGATGTTTTGAAGAAAGCAAGGACAAACTTGGAGGTAAGGAAAAAAAAAACAATGTTCGGTAAATGTCTCTTTTTTTTTTCATAGGACTCGTCCCCCGGGTCAAATCATTATTTGTATCAGGATTGTCTCCTCTCTTCTCATTACCCTTACCTGTGATTCCATCACTTCTTGTCTGTTTGTGTCTTACTCGTCCTTTGGTCTCACACTGCGTGTGAACACCTCCAGAAGAACGAGCTGAGACTTTCCTCTCTAAGCTCCTCGTCTTCCGCTCCCTACGCCGGTAATTGTCTTGCCAGAATAGGTAGAGGCTGCCCCAGATGCCGATTTTGCTTCTGGATTGGCAGCTTTTACCTTGCGGTGCATTTGTTGTTTGCAATCACGCCGACATTAACGCCTTCATCATTTCATCATTTACAGTCATTTCACCGTACAGCAACAGAAAGTATTTATAGATCAATATTCATCCATCCATTTTCTATAGAGTTTAACCTATGCCAGCAGACTTTAGGCGAGAGGCGGGGCTCTTTCCAACCAATCGCAGGGGCACATATCGACAAATGAACAATTTGGAGTCTTCAATGGAACTAACATGCATGTTTCCCGTTCAAGGTGTGAACCCTTTTTCGCAAATTCACATTTTTTTAACCAATCTTGCATAGTTTACAAAAAAAAACACACCTACTCATATTTTTGTGGTCTTTCTGAAACACTCTGAAATGTCGCATGATTACACCAAAGTCGTGTCGAAATGGGAACCTAGTACAGTACAGTTCAAGAAATTATGTTGAAGTGATGCATCTTGATCAAGAGACAAGCTTTGTATGTCGGGGGAGGAGCTAAATTGAACCTAAATTGAGCCTGGGCGGTTCCAGAGAGACTTCGCTGCATGCGCTTTGGCAGGGATGCTTGGATGAGTTTGGCGTGGGAGCAGCAGAATTAAAATAGGGAGCTGCTGCCCAATGTGAGTCACAAACTTTCAAACTTGTACGTGTGTGCGTTCATGTTTGTGTGTTGTTCCTGTTTTTGTCAAAGAGCACGACACTCACTACTTATCTTGAGCATACCATTTGATTTATCATACAACTAACACAAACGCCAGAAGTATTTTTCAGAGTAATATTAACAGCATGTTACCCCCACATCATGTCTGGGGCTGCTTATATTGCCCAATTTCATTCACAACCTTCTCTCCTGCATGCAGCTGAGGAGCCAGGAGGTGGTGCCCGAGAGCAACCTGCTGATGTCCGGAGCTTGAGGACTGACGGTGTCAAAGCCCCTGGGGCCAACCAGCGCCCTGCTGCCAGGAAGCGCACCAGCCAATGCTTGCTTTAGACCGCCGAACAACCAGACTCGATGCTACGGACCTCGACGTTTAAAATCGCTAAGACCTCCTCTGTCCCCTAAACCTCTTGTCTCCAACCAGGCCTTACCAAACTCCCTTCAGCGTCCCCAAACCCCTCAAAAGCGCAGTCAGTGTTATTCTTTGAGTGGAACTGTCAGCAGTGTGTATGAAAGAAGGTGTGTGAAACGTGTCCCTGGTGGTTGCGGTGACAAGCCGGACGGAACGGCTTGAAGATGCCCTCAAAACGTCGTCTTCCGAGAACCTGTGGAGGGGGAAAGGGTGTTTTCTGCACGTAAAAAGGAGGTTTGTGAGAGGAACTCTGCACACATACACTTCATGCTCAGAAAGTTTGGGGTCACTTAGAAATACATTGTCTTTATTTTGGAAGGGGATATTCCGCCATAGTTTGAGCGAAACTGAAGCCCAAGGTACAAGCCACCGCGAGGCCGTGGCAGTGTACCTGCTATCAGTGTGCCCACAAGTTCATGGCAAATGTCTGACATGTCGTCATTCACGACTCCTGCCTCTGATTTGTTCTTTTTTTTTCAGGCGCAGTGGTTTCTAATCAATTTAGAGGCACAAAATGGGGCCAGAGAGGAATTCCTTTTTAAACTCCCTGTCAGGTCATACAATTTTAATGAACATGACAATAAGTATTTTTAATTTTCTAACTTTTTTTCTACTTTAAAAAAAAAAAAATTAAGATATTCGCGAGTGACCCACAAACTTTTGAACAATAGTGTATGAGTGCGGTGGGTGTGTGGTCAAGAAAGGTTCACTCAAAGACAAACAATCTGTCATTCCATCAAGCACCGAATATATTTCAACCTTTAAATCGAACTCACTGGCATTCACAATGTATTAGTCGAGATAATGGAGGAACGTAGGCCCGGTGGATTTTTTTGTGACTGTATAAAATATTTTCTGCGACGAGCCATAGACACCAGCAAGTGGCTCACTGTTTTTGTCACCAGCTTCCTTTTTGGTTCGTCAAGTGCTTAAGTGGCGAGATTTGGCATTTCTAAACGTGCATGTTTGCTGAAATGTGAGGTTGAAGTGCTGCTGCAAAAAACAAAACAAAAAAAAAAAGCCGATGTACGAGCATGTGCAATAATGCAGTGACTTCAAGCTATCACTGGAGTGTGCATGATCAAAGATTGTAGAAAAAAAACAACAACAATCAAGTTAGAGGATGGGAGATTGCCACTACTTGCCAAAGTTTGAACTTTTAACTTGCCTTAACCATGTGAATGAGCAATTAGCCGATCAGGATACTGAAGGCTTCTCGAGCCACAATGGAGCTGGTTTGATGTTTCCCATTGTGCAATGAATTCTAGTTTTGGACCAAAACAAACAAACGGCGAGGAAAGGAGAGAAAAAAAAAGGCAGAGTTTCTCCAAAAGGTCTCATGCCATTCATTTTGTGTATCTATATGATGACATTCTCATGGCTCATGGTCATGTTATAGATGACGCAAACTTTGGCAGGATACTGGTGGGATCATTGTTCTGTACATTTCGCTTTGTTTGACGCTTGTACATGTGCCATTCATGCTGTAAATAACCTTATTATTTGAGAGCGTGCGTGCGTGTGTGTGTGCGCGCGCTTGAATAAAGACACGTTTGCTTAGGTCAAAGTGAAACAGTTTGGGTAGCTGTGCAATAACTCTTTTAACGTGATGTGAAACATCAATTGTATTTCAAAGTGTGTTCGTGCCATGTATTATTTATACGCAGTTTACAGAGGCCACTTTCTGTTTCCGACAAGAAATCGCTTTACATCTTCCAGTATGCCACCGAGCACAATAGTTGGCCCCGCATTCATATTTTTGTTGCTTCGCTTGACTTTGAATTGAAAGTGTTCCTTCCTTTTCAAATTGGGAGTATTTTATTTGCTGGAGCAAACAAAAAACGGCCTTATTGTTAATGAGGGAGAATGAACCATGTTTTGTGGCGTTCCGGATGTATATAGTGTTGTGTTATTAAACTTGTGCAGCTTTTGATGTGGCTGGAAAGAATCTTAGAAACAGAAAAAGCCGATGCGGGACTCGTATGGATCCTGTCTCCGATGACAGTAAAGTGTGTTGTGTTGCCCAAAAAGAAGTATTTCTCGAAAGATTTTGGAAAAGAACCAATAAAACAAACACAATCTGATTTTTTTAAAGCCATCGTGCCTTCTGTGTTTATGAAAACCCTTTTTAAGACACTTACAAAAAAGTCGAACCTTAACTCAACCTGCACAATTACAAAGATCCATATATACTTTATACATTATAAATATGTACACCTTGTAAATGTAAGCGTAAAAAGCACTTTTGTTGGAATTTAAATTAACGCTCCAGCCACGGAATGGCCCTTAAGTTAAATGGGATTCATTTTTATAAGAAACTACTTTGGATGAGGAAAATGTATTCTCCGTTTATTTTCAAGTTGAACTAAATGTCAACTAACTGAATAAATGCTTCTTAAAAAAAAAATAGGGAATTCAGTATCTGCAATGCACATCGCGATACTCACGAGAAAATTGCCCCACACAAAAAAACATCCCGACCATGTATAGTAAGGCATTTTTCTCCGAAAAAAACGACCATGTATAGTAAGGCATTTTTAGCCGAAAAAACGACCATGTATAGTAAGGTGTTTTTCGCCGAAAAAAACGACCATGTATAGTAAGGCATTTTTAGCTGAAAAAAACGACCATGTATAGTAAGGCGTTTTTCGCCGAAAAAAACGACCATGTTTAGTAAGGCATTTTTAGCTGAAAAAAACGACCATGTATAGTAAGGCGTTTTTAGCCGAAAAAACGACCATGTATAGTAAGGTGTTTTTCGCCGAAAAAAACGACCATGTATAGTAAGGCATTTTTAGCCGAAAAAAAACGACCATGGATAGTAAGGCGTTTTTCGCCGAAAAAAACGACCATGAATAGTAAGGCGTTTTTGGATGAAAAAAACGACCATGTATAGTAAGGCATTTTTAGCCGAAAAAAAACGACCATGGATAGTAAGGCGTTTTTCGCCGAAAAAAACGACCATGTATAGTAAGGCATTTTTAGCCGAAAAAAAACGACCATG